>NC_086329.1:13281079-13600579 GCF_036172605.1 Pelobates fuscus
TAGACAGATTCATCAATTCGGCCTCTAGTGTTGCAAAGGCTAATGGGATGGAAGAAGGTGGACTTAGTGTTGGATGATGGTGCTACATACTGAGGTCTATCCAGCGCTGGGGAATATGTTGTCTCTATATAACTAATTGTCAATTTATATAATATAATAGCAATGGTAACTGTGGAAACCCAGGAAATTAGAGTAAATAATGGCTTATTAAACAGAATTATTTTGAAAGCCATCTCCAGAGCTGGACTCAATTAGAACACCTGGTCTTAAATGTATCCTATAGTGCCAGGAAAACAAAGCCATTTTCCTGGCACTTTGGGGTTAATAGGTCCCTGTCCCACCCCCCCTCCCCCCTTTTTCCGCTGGGCTGAAGGGGCTATAAAACCCCTTCAGCCACTTACCTGAATCCAGCGCCGATGTCCCTCGGCGCTCGGTCAGGCTCTGCTCACCCGCCTACGTCAGCTGGCGGGGGAGACCTAATGCTTCCTATGGGGAAAATTCATGAGGACGTCCAGCATCAGATAACGGACCAAAAGTCTGTTTGGATTCTGGAAGCCTTCTAGTGATGGTCTGGTAGACCGCCACAGAGGCAGACTTAGAGCTGCAATGTAAACATTGCAGTTCTCTGGAACTGCAATGTTTAACATTGCAGCACGAAGTGCACAAGGGTCACAGCACCCAGACCACTTCAATGAGCTAAAGTGGTCTGGGTGCCTACAGTGTCCCTTTAATAATGCTTTCAACCATATGTATAGTCTTAATCTCAATGCAATAACTTTCTTCTCCAGCAAGATCAATTATTAAATATGTTGCGCACGGTTACTCAGTCCGCTATCTCATCTCTCTAGACATTTATTGTCGGCTGTATAATTACAACACGTAGGTCGGTTAGATAATACTAACAGTGCTGTTTTTCTCCTCCAGGATTTCAGAAAACAAATGAATCACAAGCAGTGGATAGTTGATTTTGTTAATCAGTCGTTACTCCAGCTGAGTGTGGGCGATGTGGAAAGCAAGCGCTACGAGAGGACAGAATTTGCAGAACGATTGGGCGCTTTGAACTTGCGGTGGCATCAGGTGCAAGGCAATGTCAACAGAAAGGTGCCAACCGTTTTCAAATCCATAAATCAAAACTATAAACTTTTGTTGATTGACGTTTGTAATAAACTGTTGTAAACATTGCATATTTCATTATTTTTTTTTTGGGGGGGGGGGGGGGGAAGAATTAAGGGGTATCATTGATTGGGCCCCTGAATATATCTGTCACCCAGGTAATTTTGTTATCTTGTCTTTAACATCTTAAGTATGAATAGAAAAAAACTGCTAAAATGTCCCTCTGTATATTTCCTATCCAATATGTTAACCAAATATCAGACAGAATATTGAGAATAATGAATATTTTATATAAAGCCTCTTCTATTCACTGTTTGGATTACTTTGTGTAGGTAAAGTCTGAATTCATGACAATGAATATAATTGTGTCTTTAAATTTCTTTCAGATTCAGCACTTAGAGCAGATCCTGGAAACCTTAACAGAAAATGACAGTAAAAGGCAAACATTAAGTAGCTGGTTTGATGCCCAACAGCAAAGGCTTAACAAATTCCAGCATCCATTAAGTATACCTGCGGCTGAGAGCGTGCTGAACGATTGCTTGGTAATTAATCCATCCTGCACCTTTAACCATTTACTAGCATATAGAGAAATCTACACTATTTAAACAAACTTTCACTCCAGCCATGACCTCCATATGCTGCGTAGAATGTTTATTTTTTGGGGTTTTTTTTAAAGTATTTTTTTTATTAGGAGAAAGACTGATATACGACCATAGAAAAGTAAGGGTACAGAAAGGATTTACAATAAATTGACTCTATACAATCATGTAGATACACAGATAAAGAGTGGGCCAAATACGATAACCTATCTAATATTCAAAAGAGTATATTTGCAGTGTGATCCCTTTAAATGATCCGAATTTGGGAGCAGAGAAAATCACTGCGTTGCCTGACTGCGCATTTGTACAAAATTGTGATGACCTATGTTGGTATTGTCATTCGCTCTTTAGCCGCCCTGGAATCAGAATGTTAACTGCCCCTAATTCTTTTTATAAAACCGCACACACATTACTGGCAGTGACTCTCAACGTGCTGCAGGGCAAAACTGAGTGGTCTTTGGTCGGGTATGTGTTCCTTCTGAACAATGACCATTACAAACCGCTCAGGGAGGGAACACGAGGAGGTCGCCTTGAAGTGAAAGTTTTCCTATATTTTAAGACCTTTTTCATTCTGAATGCTTGTACGTTTCCTACTGTAGTTTTAAAGGGAGATTTCCGGCAGCACAACAACCGATGTGTTTTGCCTAGGTTACGGCACAAACACCAAACATGTGCCTTGTTACGGTCTACATTCATATAATTGTCTTATCTATCTAATACATTAAACTGGGGGCCTCCTGGTTGTATCACATGTACCTTATTGGACACATTTACCTCCGGTAGTAACCGACTTTCCCAATGGTACAGAGAAGACAACATTATGTAAATTTTTAAGTGGTAGAGTTCACAATTGTTGAACATCTCCCATGCTTCCGTTCACCAACAGGCTCCTAGTTTGTGTTTAAGTTCAAGAACTGGGCTCGGGTGAGCATAGTGGAAGTTTGTTAAAATAGCCTAGTTCAGCTTTATTATTTTCTGAAATTCCTACTTTTAAGAGCAATGCTTTCAAGACCACCTCAGAGTTCACATCTTGAAACTCGACTTCCATCTTGCTAAAAATTCAACCTTCACAAGGCTGGTATTTTGCTTGAATTTCAATTTGCTAAAAGCATGCAGAAGGCAAGTTCCGCAATTGTGTAGAGTGTGCTTTTGTTCAAATGTCTTTCTTGAGAAAAAGCTGGAAAATACTGGTTGTAGTTTGGTGGAGAAATGTCAGAGAAATGTTATTGTTGAAATTAGTCTGGAGACATCCTTCAAAATAATTCTGTTGATGTCCAAGCTTTTAGTATCGAGCTGGCTCTTATATATCTTCTGCTGTTATTCATGCACATAGAGATGTTATGAAGTGCTCGCCTAAAATGGTATTTCTAAAAAATATTACAAATATAAAATGGTACCAACCTATAAAAAGGTGTTGCATATTGTGCAGTTAATTTAGCAAAGAGTAGAAAACAAAGAGCTTTCAATTCTACCATGGGTGGACGTCAACGCATCATAGTGGCTTCTGAATAGCATTGTCCATGAAAACCGCTAACTGTGGCAGGAGATTTCTTGAATGACCAACAAATAATGCTCACCTCTCAATAGTAGATGGATTGGTAAAGTGTCGTTTTGCCTTTTTATGTTGCCGGTCACACCATGTAGACACCATGTATGATAATACATGAAAATGTGTTGTTTATGTTTTACGAGTAGATTTAGAACTGCAAATACCACCTTCAAGATAAGTTCCGGTTATGTAGTGGCATTCCGTGTTTAGTGAATTAAGCCAAGTTTACCATGGGAAGGATTATGGGTTACACACTGTGGCATTTTGTATTTATTGATTACGTGTCTTGTTTATCAAAGGACTTGCAGGAGCAACTCGTCATCAAGACAGATGCAATAGAAGACTTGAAGAAGAGCACAGTGGAGACCGCAGGTGGCGTCCACAGTGCACCCGGTGAAGGCCCTATTGGGACAGATAATCTATTAAAACAGAGGGACCACGTTGCCAATCAGGTCTGTTTCATTTTGTAGTTTCATTGTGTTTACAATTGTTAAAACATATCCAATCGGAAAAAGAAGTAGAATGCCTGATCTTTTCATAATTATAAAAGCTGGCACAAATGTGTGAAAAAATATTGATGCCGAAATCCCATAGGGAGGAAGAATGTGCCGTGATAATATGGCAGGAACACTGAATATTCTGTAGAAAAACATGGTTAAATTGTTCATTCAAATTGTCAAAAGAAGTCTGGTTCTGTCTGGCCATCCCACCTTGTCCTAACATAGACTGCTCGATTTTACAATATTTTATGTGAAAATGAGTGGTGGTTTTATAATCTCAGGATGTTTTTGTCACTGTAGTTTTTCTTTTTTCTTTTTTTTTTGTATTTGGAGACGTACGTTTCTGAGGTTTCTGTAAGGGCAAGCTGTGTATTTTAATTCTGGTTTCCTTTAAATGTTCTACGTCCTTGGTTATTTTAATGAGGATTACAGTTCTGTTTCTAGAAACATCCCCAGTAAACGCCGTGATGCTGTTCTTGTTTTTTGTATTTATTTTCAATTGCTTAATTTCCGGTCTTGTTTGTATTTCACAGATTGCCAATCTGAATTCTTTGATGCCCACATTGATACAAAACTGGAAAACCTATGATGTGAATCTAGAGGAAGTTATGAGGATGGCGATGAAAACTGTGTATGTTCTACAACATGATCCACTTTCTGCGCCATCATTGCACTCCTTGAGGAGTCACGTAAAGAGGCTGCAGGTACTGTCCTTAATTCATTGTGTGATCAAACCTCCATGTATGTTCTCAGTGTGAATAGTTATTAGAATATCCAGTTATTGCTATGCACATAGACACAGGGATGAATTGGTCATTTTACTGTCTTATTTCTAGAGTTACTCCACTAAGAGTAACATTGCTAGATGGAAACACACCTATTGGCTTCAATACCAAATGTGTATAAAAAATCAATACATCTGGTTGTGTATCATTTTGAGGTGTTGAGAAGTTTGTGTCTCCTCTCTGACCATCATGGTAAGCTTGCCTTTGAAGAGGGGCACTTCTGTAGTCTAAACAGAAGTACACTGTAAAATATTTCAGGCATCCAATGGAATTCTCTCTGAGGAAGACCTGAAGAGGTCGAAACGTCGATCGGATTTATGTAATTGTATTGGATATTAAATACCAGTGATTTCTTCTAAAGACCACAGAGTGCCTCTTTTTCATCTAATATATATAGATATAGATATAGATATAGATATATATATATATATATATATATATATAGAGAGAGAGAGAGAGAGAGAGAGAGACAACTTGACAAGTGCAGTTGTAAGTGCAAAATGGTAATATATTCAAAAGCAAAAAATAACTTCCCTTCAACCCAAGGGATATACCCCGAGACTTCCTCTTGTCTTCCAATGGAATCATACCATCAGCATGACGTTAACGTTCACAAGGCCAAATTTGCCATGCACACCATAATCCCCCATTGAGTGCCGAACTGCATGCACCAGTTTGAGATATGTTTGATGAGAATAATTTCTCTTTGTAAATGTTATCACTTTTTTTTTTTTTTTCGTTTGTGAAGTTTGCCAAGTTTATGGTCTGTAATATAAAAAAAAAAAAAAGTTTTGCCAAGTTAAAGCTTGTTGGCTGAATAGAAAGGACCTGGTATGATTAAGTTTTCAATAAATATTCCCTTTTTAGAAAACAAAATTACCAATAAACGTTGACAGGTGCACACTCTAGTGAAAATTTGCACCTCTGCACTTTAAATTGTCCAATGGCTACTGTTGTGTTAGCAGCATTACAGTGATGACAATTTAAAACCTTAATTTCGCAGTCTCATTGATTACACAAGCTTTCAGAATGCTCGATTATAGAGAAAAATTAAGATGTTACGGAACGTGTGAGCTCCGATTATCAAGAAACTTATTCTAGTGTTCTGAGCGACATTTTTTTGGGACGATTTAATTTGAATTAGTGTAGGAAATATTGTGTTGTTCTTGTTTTTGTTTTGTTTTTCTCTAACCTTACCATGATTTGTCCTTTTTATTTTTGATTAGCGGATACAGGAGGAAGTGGAGCAATTTGGGGACTTGGAAAAAGTGAAAGATTCTTTGGAGAGCCTGATTGCGGTGTGTGGCCCTTCGGTGCAAGCAATTGTGGAAGAGAAATTTACTTACAGCATAGTATGGTGAGCTTTCATGTTTAAAAAAAAATAAAAAATTGGCATTGATTGTATTTCAGTGGGTGTATTTATTTAATTAGAATAGGAGATAGGTGTTTGTGGGACTTGGTTAAAAGCGTAATGGTGCATGTGCTGTATGAAAGCACCTTGTTCACCGGGCCAATATTAAAAAGATAGAGCCCTCATGGCCTAACAAAGACAGCAGTGTCAAAAAGTTGATACAGCCAAACAAAAAGGAGTGGAAAACACCCAGAATACGTATGATAAATATAGAATGGGACAACCTGAATTCAGGTGAAAATGTCAGTGGATATGGTCTGTATGGAAAAAATCCAAACGGCTAACATAGCGTAAAATAGTATTGGATAAAATGGAGTAAGTGAAAAATAGAATGCACTCACAAACGAACGTGAAATCAGGCTTTTCACCCTCTCAGGGGGGTAGTATGATGAATATGAGCTTGTATGTTTCACAAAATCCTTTGCCGAGTCGCAAGAGGCCTGCGGGCCATATGTTGTGCAGGTCTGCAAGAAAGGGCAGAAGCCTTGAGGAGCTGCCTGCAGGAACACTGAAACAGAGTGAATGATGGAAAGGTTTTTTTTCAATTTTATCCAATACTATTTTACGCTATGTTAGCTGTTTGATTTTTTCCATACAGACCATATCCACGGACATTTTCACCTGAATTCAGGTTGTCCCACTCTATATTTATCATACGTATTCTGGGTGTTTTCCACTCCTTTTTGTTTGGTTGTATATTCTTATAGGTGGTTGTGAAGTTCACCTGGGATTACCTCCAGTTATACGTTAAATAGAGCTCTAGTGTATATACTTTGTTTCTGTTTGCACACCTTGGTTGATGTCTGAATAAAATCACCTTTATAACACTTTGCTGTGTGTCGAGGGCTCTGTCTTCAATGTAATTGTTCAATCACACAACTGTAAGAGAGTGTTACGCCATGACAAAGGTTGGTTGCCTGCCCAAAAAAATATGTATAAAATATGGGCCCAAGAGAAGGCTCCATTATGGTGAGAATGGGCTACATACAAAAAGAGGAAACTTTGCAGCTAATTGCTCCATCTTTAGCTCTTCATACAATTATTTGACCCAATCTCAGCAATGTATGTGCTAAGTCGTGCTCTGATGTTACAGGTGGGCTCTGTTAATTCAGGAACTCGCTGTCTGTGTAGAATCCGCAAACGCCTTATTGCAGGTTTGGGAGTCCTACAGCGAATCGTATAGGGTTCATTTATCAAGACTACGGGAAGTTGAAGGAAAATGTGACCTGCTCTTCTATGGTAACATTTCAGAAGACAAAACTGCAGACTCCTTGAAGCAGAGGTTGCTGGATCTCCAGGTGAGAGCTCTTTCAAATTCTAAAGGGAAATAGTCTTTGCTGAAGTAAAGGTTCAAATAGCATCTGCTGCGTTGGAGTGTAATGCCAACTAAACTTAGGCAGACGTCCTGCCTTAAGTTAAATGTAATGCTAAACCTAGTCTGAACATGACAATAAATCATGTAAAATTATCTATGTACAACAGTCGGGGAAAATAGTGATATCTCAAGATTCTAGAGACACTTTGAAACGATCCAATCTTTTATCTAGTGGTTTCACATTATGTCTCCAGAACTCCATTCTTGACATGATTGCATGCTTCACGGTTAGGCACACGGTTAGACATGTTAAACCATAAATGAATGGCAATGAGATTAATGTGCCTCTCCCCTGCTCTGTTTTTTACAGCGTGCTCGGTTTATCAGTGAGTTGGGGGACTGTCTCGCAACTTTCTAATATCTAACGAAATCTCAGCAGCTGGCCGATCCAGCCCTGAGCACGTTGGTCTCAGACATTGTTTCTCTGTAAAGCTACAAATCATATTTTCTAATCTTTCCATTGGCATGCGTGCCAGTCTCAGCTGGCGGCTGGAATTAAGCCCCAGCTGTAATGCCCAGATGTCACATAGCATTCAAGATTTGTGAATTGTAAGCTCAGATGCCAACATAAATAAAGCTTATATTTTGTAGGTTATAATATACATTTAATATCAAATTAATCTCAATGTGGAATTGTGTTATTTAGAATTTCTTTTTTAATAAATATATATATTTATTTTATTGTTTTTAAAGTGTGTGTGTGTGTGTATGTATATATATATATATTATACATAGATAAAATTATATAGTATATAAATGTATTGTAATTTAAATTGCTAAATTTAAAGTAAAAAATCTATAGCCATGGTTTGGCTAATTTAGCCTCCAGTTTGAAATTAAGATTTCAGTTTGCTCCCATTCAAAATGTAGTGACTAACTCTGTCTCTCTCCCTCTCTCCTCCTGTGCTTGTCCTCTCCACCAGATATGACCTTGGTCTCTCCTCATTATGTCCTACATCTTTCCAAAAACGCTCATTTCCATCTTTACCTTTTATTTCTAAACCAGACGGACTTTCACTTTTCGATCATGTACAGTGGGATGCCCAAACGGTAGATCCACGCATGTTGTTGAACTTCAACTCCCATGATGCTTTGCATGCCTTTAGAAGGGCAAAGCAGCATGGGAGCTGTAGTTTTAAAACAAATTCTCTCTGCTTTCTTTAAGTTTTGCCCAAGTATTAACTGGTCTTGTCCTTGTTACATCTTGCACAATATTCTCATGAACAAAGAAGCATTGAATCTTGAGAGACCCTGAGGGCTACTGCTTGAATAACAGACCACACATTCCCCTGACCTGGCTTGTTTTTTTCATTAGCCAATAAAAATGTAGTTTACCGATTCTTTACTTAGGCTTTTGTGTCTATTGGCCTGCCTTAAATGTAACAGCTATGAAAACAATAATTCTTTTAAATAATTCTGTTTTTTTAGGATTTGAGACAAAGTATCCAGGAACTCAAGACGAACTCTGAGCATGTTTCGGAGCTGGCGAACAGCGTGATACAGCAGAATGCCGCAGCAGCAGATATCATTATTTCGGAGAAAGAGACTGCTTCACACAGAGTGGCTCATTTGGAAAGAAATATTTATTCAAAAACTACTGAACTGACGGTATTTCACAAGCAAATTTCTATATAAATTTATCTTTTTTTTTTTTTTTATATCTAAAATGTTCACGTTATGTAAGTTGGCAACAATGGACAAGCTCATGCCATTTTGTTGAACACAAATTATTGACTTGTTTTATTAGTCTGCATTATTTATGCCAACACTGGCTATGTGGGTGCAGTTGCCTGTTGGGCTAGGGGACAGACAAAGGCATAGTTTCTGTGTGACACATCTCTTCTCTCTTCACTATCCTCCATTTTCGTAGTCATTAAGCATCAGATCTTTAAGATTTGTGCTCTATTCTGAAACCAGATTATTATTCACAGGGGAAGGAAGGGCTGTCATAACGGCTAGAGCATACTTCTAGCTCCCCCTGCTACCTTTATTTGGTAGATAACTGTTTTTGGAATGCAGGCCATGTCTCTGTAAGGTATTTCGTGAATGACATAGACCCCCTATAGAAACATTAAATGTAAGAAAAGAAAAGAAACAGAAAAGTTATCAGCCCACTTTCCAAGCCCTCTAGGACCCCTGAACAGCCATAGAGTGTAAAATCACCCATCATCATCATCATCATCATCATCAAAGTGAGTCCTACATACTGTGTAAATAAATAGGGGGGGGGGTGGAGAGGGGGATCTACTAAAGATTGTTTCAATCATTTTTCTTAACTTTTAAATTTGGATTTGAATTCTTTCTTTTATTTATAATTTCATTATTTTAGTTAACTATGAATGAAGTCGATCTTTTTAAGAGCAATTTAGAAGCTCTTGGCGTAAGCGTAAAATCATCTGCTGGTGTTATTGACCAAATCCGTCTGTCTGGAAAGGAAAAAGAAGGGAATTCTGATATAATAAAGGTATGTGTTTGCCACCAGGTAGATTTATTTCTTTTTGTATACATTGTCACACCTTTACTTATCATGCATTGTATACGCCACATCTAATTACAGAAGCATCATCAAGTTTCTTCAATTACATTATTTTATTTTTTTGTGCAGAGAAGTACAAATCAGCTTCACAACGCCACCAATTAAAAAAAAAATTTTATCATTTTTTTTTTATTACAAAGTAATGTTTTCAATATTAAAAACACTTTTGCGGAGATGTTTCTGAAAATGAATATAAATGAAGGTGCACAGAAATGTGTCACGTGTATTTAGTAAACCAATTCATACCAGCTGCATGGCAAGCATTATTTTTCCAGCCTAGTGGACAAGTTAATATTGTTTAATTGTATTCATAGATCACCAACAAATTTAGTTGGACAGTCTTTAAAAGGACGCAAGAACATAATGTCTAAACAGAATAATTTCAACACTTGGGCTTCAATTCAATATTTTTTTGAAAAGCTTTTGAAATTATTTAATATTTTGGACCCATTTTTAAAATGATTTTTTGTTTAACCCCTTAAGGACCAAACTTCTGGAATAAAAGGGAATCATGACGTGTCAGACATGTCATGTGTCCTTAAGGGGTTAAATCCATATAAAAAAAACTTTTGAATATTTTTCAGAACATTAAGTCACTTGAAAAAGTGTGTCCAAAAAAAAATTAAATTGTTTTAAAAGCTCTACCCAAAATATTAAATCGAGGCCTTCATTTTCCAACATAGGCCTCAATTTTAAAGCGCTTTCCAAATTCTTCAATACTGTTTGAAATTATTTTCCAAATGATTTGTCTACAGAAGTCGCCATTAAATTATGTGGAAATTTTTGTCTATAAATAATTAGTCAGGTTTTTCTAACAGTATTGAAGAATGTCTTCATGGCTTCAGTGACAATAGACCTTAAGGGTGCAATACAAACTACGGGCAATTTAAAAACCCTATCCACTGAAACAGGTTCTACATTTCAGATGACCCCAGTGACCATGTGTGTTATTGCATGTAAGCGTAAGTTTAGTGGCCCAAATTCATTCAATCAGACCTTTCCAGGAGGGCCTTACCACATTTTTTCTAGTCTGCCAGAAATAGTAGGGGACAAATCTACTTTACGAAGATACAGTATTCTACGGTACACACAGATCTGTTGATGTCGGTTAGAAAGTCTACATGTTATTCTAATAACACGTTCGTTAATACATTTGTCTAATTGCTCCCTCTAGGAACAACTGTTGCAGCTCAGTGAACTTTCTGCTGATGTTGAACGACTTAATGAAGAGAGTTTCTCAATTCCACTCGATGACCATACGTTAAAGATGCTCCAAAACCTCAATCGAACGTGGTCTACAACCGAAGCTACGGCTCTGGAGGGTTGCAGGTGATATTAATATACATATTAATGTTCTCAGAATTTACTTTATTATTGTATACATATACTTGGAAGAAAGAACCTTATTTTGTTTTCTATTTTTGCATATGTTGTATTTGTATTGACCCACAGTTCACACAATTTTAATACAATATAGACTACAATATATAGAATACGGCACCATATTTTATTTTAATCAAAATCATTTTTTTCCTCAAAATGTGCCAGACTTTAAGGCCGTTTAATGGAGCGATTGGAAACCTTTATGTTAGTTGATCTAGAACGCCAGTAAAAGCAGGCAGAGCCACAGATCAAAATGGTTAGAAAATCGCCATTAACATGCTCCCTATTGTAAATGCACACTATTTACAGCGATATTTGTTTATGCATCATTTCAAGTAATGTATTAGTCATCCTGTGCCCTTTAATGTCATTTGAGTCCTCGGATCTAGAATGTACAAATTTCACACTTTTGAGGGAATTTCGAAAAGTATCACAAATAAAAAAAAAATATATATATAAACATGGAAACTACTGAACAATTACTGTTGATTCCATTGATTTACATACGTTTAGAATTTGCTCCACATGTCGTGTTAGTATCACTTTATTAAATCACCTCCATTCTAACGCCTTCTGTCTCCAAAGAAGCCATATCTGGTTATCGAAGAGTGTGAAGCTCTTATAGAGATCCTTCCTAGAATCCTGTCTTTTAATCTCTAAAATTGCTCAAGCCACTTCATGTTCTTTTCTTATAATAACGGGTCAGGCTGTGCGTATTCCATTACCTTCCTCCAGAAGTCTTGTAAATCCCCTCGGCCCTCGCAATTTAAAGCGGTTTCGACTGTATTTTCAGAAAACAAACACTCTTATATAGAACTTTGTATCTCTTAAAACCTTTCTGTTATATTGTGCTCTCGGTCGCAGAAGTAGCACTTAAAGCGTACCTGTTATGGAAACGATGAGATGGTGTCTCTTTGTTGACAATTAAGTTGCTTCTATAAGTCGGACTTGCCAAATGTTATAGATATATTTTTATTCCGTGTTGAGAAGAAAAAAAAAAACGAAGACATAGATGCTATGAGCGAAGTACTTTCCATTAGGGAATGAAACTCTCTTTGCCGTGATGACCTCAAATAAACTCAGAGTACCTTATGTTTCATTAAAGCGTACTCTTGGCACCATAACATTACAGTGATTTATGTTGGTTATAATGCAAAAGTAGAGCCTGCCACCATATTTTATTTATTTTTTTATTTTGGGAGCAGTTTGACCAAGAACATTTTTCCAGTGGCTCCCGTAGATGGCGTCCACCCTGAACCTTTCGGTGTTTTGACTGCTCCCATAGACTGTTTATTGAGCCAGACTGGTCAAAGCACTTAGAAAAGCCGTTTAACTCTCCGTGCATTTTTCAAGGTGTAAGCATATATGATTTCGGTTGCCTATGGAGCGTGTTTAATATTTATGACTCTGAAGATAAATGTGAATATTCCTACTGGTGCAAGGATGCCTCAAAGAACATGTCTGGACAATCGACAAACTTATCTGTGTTACAGCAGGGAATCATGAGATTTTAGCTTGTTACTGGGTCCCGTGCAGAAATTTAAGAGCAGTGGGACTCTGTTTTGTCTGTCAATAATGCATGCACATCTCACTGCCAGGGGAAACCTACGGTAAGTAGAAATTTAGGTTATACATTTGCCATTGATTTAAATAGCACAAGTTGAAAGATTGATTTGCCTGATTCACACCTTGTCATGCACACATTTTAGATTGATAGGTCCATAACAAACCACCTACCAGCTTGTGTTGGCTTATTGCACCTTCTGTTGTAATTGTGGTGATTTTTACAGGAAGGAAGTGTTGATTTTGTGCTCACAACCTTATGGCCAGCAGAATTTGTGATGTTTACACGGTTATAAGAGTCCTCAGTCAGACCGTGGTTTGATTGTAGCTTACCGTTGACTGTATGTTTACCACCCCTGCCTTGCACTATAAGGAGTTCAAGCAACGTTTAAATGACGAGTTTATGACAAAATAACAATTCTGTGTCCTGTCCCTCTTTCATTATAGGGAGCTCCGAATGATTCAGCTAGAGAAAAATAATTTTATTCAAAATTATGAAACCTGGATGCAATCGCTTGAGAAGATGGAGAACAGCCTCAATAGTGGGATCGCAGGAACATTTGGCTCATTAAAGACACAGCAGCACATTTATGAGGTACAATCACAATAGGTCTGGTAACGTTGTCTGAACTCACACTTCTGTTTGATTATTATTTAATTTATTGTGTAGTTTGATTTGAATTTACTGAGAAAATGTCTATTTTAGGGTGTACCCTTATGTAACCCAGTACCCACTATATTTTCTTCTTTCTATTCTACCTCAAATAAGATGTTTGAAAAAAACAAAACAATAATAATTTAAAAATAACAGACACTACAGGAACTCAGATTCAAAACATGGGCGGAGCACTCAAATTGTCACAAATGTACAAGAAGTGACACTAAAAATAAAAATGAAAAATTGTTCACCTTTACATTCATCTATTTTCCATTGGGTTATATCTAAAAACCACTTGCAATAGCTGTAGATCTCATGTCTGCAGCCTTTGCAAGCCCTCCCCTTCTAACCCCGCCCAGACCTTCTGTGGCTGTCCAATCACAGACTTCCCCATGCAGCTCAATGAGAAGTCTTTCTAAGTCAGGTGCTCTGGGCTAAACAAACCAGGAAGTGACCGGATCACTTGAATGATTGAAAGCCATTTACAATAGTGTCAATTTTATTCAAATCTGAACTTTTTGTAAAATGAAAAAAAAGAGATCACACTCTTCACACATAAAGCACTTCAGCAAACTAAAGTGCTTCAGGGGTCTAGCGTGTCACTTAATATATGTCCCTATTAGAGGCATTGCCCGTAAACTAAGCATGTCTGATTGTCCAGGATGCAAAGGGCTGCTTGGAATGCAAATAAACCGACAATGAGATATTCTAGAACTATGATCTTCTTACCCTAGCGGAGTACAGTAAGGGGGCATCTCGTGTATTACAATGGGATATTCTGGAACTATGATCTTCTTACCCTAGCGAAGTACAGTAAGGGGGCATCTCGTGTATTACAATGGGATATTCTGGAACTATGATCTTCTTACCCTAGCGGAGTACAGTAAGGGGGCATCTCGTGTATTACAATGGGATATTCTGGAACTATGATCTTCTTACCCTAGCGGAGTACAGTAAGGGGCATCTTGTGTATTACAATGGGATATTCTGGAACTATGATCTTCTTACCCTAGCAGAGTACAGTAAGGGTGCATCTCGTGTATTACAATGGGATATTCTGGAACTATGATCTTCATAGCCTAGCGGAGTACAGTAAGGGGCATCTCGTGTATTACAATGGGATATTCTGAAACTATGATCTTCTTACACTAGCGGAGTACAGTAAGGGGCATCTCGTGTATTACAATGGGATATTCTGGAACTATGATCTTCTTACCCTAGCGGAGTACAGTAAGGGGCATCTCGTGTATTACAATGGGATATTCTGGAACTATGATCTTCTTACCCTAGCGGAGTACAGTAAGGGGCATCTCTTGTATTACAATGGGATATTCTGAACTATGATCTTCTTACCCTAGCGGAGTACAGTAAGGGTGCATCTCGTGTATTACAATGGGATATTCTGGAACTATGATCTTCTTACCCTAGCGGAGTACAGTAAGGGGCATCTCGTGTATTACAATGGGATATTCTGGAACTATGATCTTCTTACCCTAGCGGAGTACAGTAAGGGGCATCTCGTGTATTACAATGGGATATTCTGGAACTATGATCTTCTTACCCTAGCGGAGTACAGTAAGGGGCATCTCGTGTATTACAATGGTATATTCTGGAACTATGATCTTCTTACCCTAGCGGAGTACAGTAAGGGTGCATCTCGTGTATTACAATGGGATATTCTGGAACTATGATCTTCTTACCCTAGCGGAGTACAGTAAGGGGCATCTTGTGTATTACAATGGGATATTCTGGAACTATGATCTTCTTACCCTAGCGGAGTACAGTAAGGGGCATCTCGTGTATTACAATGGGATATTCTGGAACTATGATCTTCTTAGCCTAGCGGAGTACAGTAAGGGGCATCTCGTGTATTACAATGGGATATTCTGGAACTATGATCTTCTTACCCTAGCGGAGTACAGTAAGGGGGCATCTCGTGTATTACAATGGGATATTCTGGAACTATGATCTTCTTACCCTAGCGGAGTACAGTAAGGGGCATCTCGTGTATTACAATGGGATATTCTGGAACTATGATCTTCTTACCCTAGCGGAGTACAGTAAGGGGCATCTCGTGTATTACAATGGGATATTCTGGAACTATGATCTTCTTACCCTAGCGGAGTACAGTAAGGGGCATCTCGTGTATTACAATGGTATATTCTGGAACTATGATCTTCTTACCCTAGCGGAGTACAGTAAGGGTGCATCTCGTGTATTACAATGGGATATTCTGGAACTATGATCTTCTTACCCTAGCGGAGTACAGTAAGGGGCATCTTGTGTATTACAATGGGATATTCTGGAACTATGATCTTCTTACCCTAGCGGAGTACAGTAAGGGGCATCTCGTGTATTACAATGGGATATTCTGGAACTATGATCTTCTTAGCCTAGCGGAGTACAGTAAGGGGCATCTCGTGTATTACAATGGGATATTCTGGAACTATGATCTTCTTACCCTAGCGGAGTACAGTAAGGGGGCATCTCGTGTATTACAATGGGATATTCTGAAACTATGATCTTCTTAGCCTAGCGGAGTACAGTAAGGGGCATCTCGTGTATTACAATGGGATATTCTGAAACTATGATCTTCTTACCCTAGCGGAGTACAGTAAGGGGCATCTTGTGTATTACAATGAGATATTCTAGAACTATGATCTTCTTACCCTAGCGGAGTACAGTAAGGGGCATCTCTTGTATTACAATGAGATATTCTAGAACTATGATCTTCTTACCCTAGCGGAGTACAGTAAGGGGCATCTCGTGTATTACAATGAGATATTCTGAAACTATGATCTTCTTACCCTAGCTGAGCACAGTAAGGGGGCATCTCGTGTATTACAATGGGATATTCTGAAACTATGATCTTCTTACCCTAGCGGGGTACAGTAAGGGGCATCTCTTGTATTACAATGGGATATTCTGGAACTATGATCTTCTTACCCTAGCGGAGTACAGTAAGGGGCATCTCGTGTATTACAATGAGATATTCTGAAACTATGATCTTCTTACCCTAGCGGAGTACAGTAAGGGGGCATCTCGTGTATTACAATGGGATATTCTGAAACTATGATCTTCTTACCCTAGCGGAGTACAGTAAGGGGCATCTCGTGTATTACAATGGGATATTCTGAAACTATGATCTTCTTACCCTAACGGAGTACAGTAAGGGGGCATCTCGTGTATTACAATGGGATATTCTGGAACTATGATCTTCTTACCCTAGCGGAGTACAGTAAGGGGCATCTCGTGTATTACAATGAGATATTCTAGAACTATGATCTTCTTACCCTAGCGGAGTACAGTAAGGGGCATCTCGTGTATTACAATGAGATATTCTGAAACTATGATCTTCTTACCCTAGCTGAGCACAGTAAGGGGGCATCTTGTGTATTACAATGGGATATTCTGAAACTATGATCTTCTTACCCTAGCGGGGTACAGTAAGGGGCATCTCTTGTATTACAATGGGATATTCTGGAACTATGATCTTCTTACCCTAGCGGAGTACAGTAAGGGGCATCTCGTGTATTACAATGAGATATTCTGAAACTATGATCTTCTTACCCTAGCGGAGTACAGTAAGGGGGCATCTCGTGTATTACAATGGGATATTCTGGAACTATGATCTTCTTACCCTAGCGGAGTACAGTAAGGGGCATCTCGTGTATTACAATGGGATATTCTGAAACTATGATCTTCTTACCCTAACGGAGTACAGTAAGGGGGCATCTCGTGTATTACAATGGGATATTCTGGAACTATGATCTTCTTACCCTAGCGGAGTACAGTAAGGGGCATCTCGTGTATTACAATGAGATATTCTGAAACTATGATCTTCTTACCCTAGCTGAGCACAGTAAGGGGGCATCTCGTGTATTACAATGGGATATTCTGGAACTATGATCTTCTTACCCTAGCGGAGTACAGTAAGGGGCATCTCGTGTATTACAATGGGATATTCTGGAACTATGATCTTCTTACCCTAGCGGAGTACAGTAAGGGGGCATCTCGTGTATTACAATGGGATATTCTGGAACTATGATCTTCTTACCCTAGCGGAGTACAGTAAGGGGGCATCTCGTGTATTACAATGGGATATTCTGGAACTATGATCTTCTTACCCTAGCGGAGTACAGTAAGGGGCATCTCGTGTATTACAATGAGATATTCTGAAACTATGATCTTCTTACCCTAGCGGAGTACAGTAAGGGGGCATCTCGTGTATTACAATGGGATATTCTGGAACTATGATCTTCTTACCCTAGCGGAGTACAGTAAGGGGCATCTCGTGTATTACAATGGGATATTCTGGAACTATGATCTTCTTACCCTAGCGGAGTACAGTAAGGGGCATCTCGTGTATTACAATGAGATATTCTGAAACTATGATCTTCTTACCCTAGCGGAGTACAGTAAGGGGGCATCTCGTGTATTACAATGGGATATTCTGGAACTATGATCTTCTTACCCTAGCGGGGTACAGTAAGGGGCATCTCTTGTATTACAATGGGATATTCTGGAACTATGATCTTCATAGCCTAGCGGAGTACAGTAAGGGGCATCTCGTGTATTACAATGGGATATTCTGGAACTATGATCTTCTTACCCTAGCGGAGTACAGTAAGGGGGCATCTCGTGTATTACAATGGGATATTCTGGAACTATGATCTTCTTAGCCTAGCGGAGTACAGTAAGGGGCATCTAGTGTATTACAATGGGATATTCTGGAACTATGATCTTCTTAGCCTAGCGGAGTACAGTAAGGGGCATCTAGTGTATTACAATGGGATATTCTGGAACTATGATCTTCTTACCCTAGCGGAGTACAGTAAGGGGGCATCTCGTGTATTACAATGGGATATTCTGGAACTATGATCTTCTTAGCCTAGCGGAGTACAGTAAGGGGCATCTAGTGTATTACAATGGGATATTCTGGAACTATGATCTTCTTAGCCTAGCGGAGTACAGTAAGGGGCATCTAGTGTATTACAATGGGATATTCTGGAACTATGATCTTCTTAGCCTAGCGGAGTACAGTAAGGGTGCATCTCGTGTATTACAATGGGATATTCTGGAACTATGATCTTAGCCTAGCGGAGTACAGTAAGGGGCATCTCGTGTATTACAATGGGATATTCTGGAACTATGATCTTCTTACCCTAGCGGAGTACAGTAAGGGGGCATCTAGTGTATTACAATGGGATATTCTGGAACTATGATCTTCTTACCCTAGCGGAGTACAGTAAGGGGCATCTCGTGTATTACAATGGGATATTCTGAAACTATGATCTTCTTACCCTAGCGGAGTACAGTAAGGGTGCATCTCGTGTATTACAATGGGATATTCTGGAACTATGATCTTCTTACCCTAGCGGAGTACAGTAAGGGGCATCTCGTGTATTACAATGGGATATTCTGGAACTATGATCTTCTTACCCTAGCGGAGTACAGTAAGGGTGCATCTCGTGTATTACAATGGGATATTCTGGAACTATGATCTTCTTACCCTAGCGGAGTACAGTAAGGGGGCATCTCGTGTATTACAATGAGATATTCTGGAACTATGATCTTCTTACCCTAGCGGAGTACAGTAAGGGGGCATCTAGTGTATTACAATGGGATATTCTGAAACTATGATCTTCTTACCCAAGCGGAGTACAGTAAGGGGGCATCTAGTGTATTACAATGGGATATTCTGAAACTATGATCTTCATAGCCTAGCGGAGTACAGTAAGGGGCATCTCGTGTATTACAATGGGATATTCTGAAACTATGATCTTCTTACCCTAGCGGGGTACAGTAAGGGGCATCTCGTGTATTACAATGGGATATTCTGAAACTATGATCTTCTTAGCCTTGCTGAGTACAGTAAGGGGGCATCTAGTGTATTACAATGGATATTAGTATATGAGATCTTAACTGAGATAGTTCTATTTGTTTAATTATCAAACCAGATATTTGTGTTTGGTTTGACCTTGTACCATGATTATTGATTTGGTGATCCATTGTGAACGACCTGAATGTTCTCTACTGCACTACTGCACTACAAACTATAGTATATTATCTGTCGCTGCACAATGTAATACAACAACTTTCATGAAGATGAGACTTGTACTAAAAGATCTACAAAGTTCAACCAATTTACAAACAATTTAAATCATTCTGTTTTTTTGTTGTTTTTTTGCAGAGGCTCCAGGCTGAAATAGCAATAAATGAACACATTTTGCCTTCTTTTGTAACTAAGGCACTTACTCTGTTAGAGGAAGGAGTGGTGGAAAACAGGTAAGCAATATGCCAAGATAAACCAGTGTTTTAAGTTACAATGCTGATGGTACGGGAGGCAGAAAGGCAGGCATCACCGAGATTGTCCTTCTGTACCTCCCGCTCATCATGCAATACAAAGAACAGAAGTTGAGACACAAATATCTCTATTACAGACTGTTCTATACCAGGATTATATGTCTTATCCTTGTTGCCAGTCTTCCCAAGAAGGGCAATCCTCCATCACAATGCCAACATACCAGTTTCATTGTCAGCACATCGACATCAGAACAGAGTGACATTTGTCATTCCTTTTCCATGTTTTCCCAGCAAGCATGAGTAGAGCTTGTTGGGGAAATGTCTTTATGGGAGAGTAGGAGAACCTCATTTGGGTAGGGTTCTTCTGCAAACCACTGTCACTCATTTCTGGTTTACACCTCTTTGGTGACAGTTGATTGACAGGTGGGGGAGGCACAACATTCTAAGAGCTTTACATTAACATCTGTACATCTGCATAATGCTTAGTTTTAAATCTAAAATGTGTGTACCATGACAGGTAAAATATATAGATATGCAAACAGGTAAGAAGAGGGAGTAGCGCCTTGATGTATTTCTTGAGGCAGAGGTGTTTCCAGAAGTACTAGAATATGTGGAGAAAGAAAATATAGCAAAATATAGTGTAGTATAGCCTGTGACAATTAAAAATAAGAAAAAGGGAATTGCACACACAGTTTTTAGAGTTAGGATAGCTCTATATAGTTGCACCAGGGCGGTATAATCCCCACCTAAGGATATGTGGTGTCTTCTTATCTTAACCACCTGGCTGCCTACCTGTTCAAATACATACACGCTAGAGACCAAGCTGATTTGTATTATAAGCCATAACGATATATATCTATTTTAATTTATTTTATACACACACAATAAATATCCCAATCATAAAATGACCATAGAAAATGGGATAAAATGTTTATGTAACCTTGTCATTAAGCTTCAGGTCTTGGGTTTCGAGTTATGGTCCAAAACAATGAATTCCTGTGTTTTAACATTTCAAAAACATTTGCATCAACTCAAATAAAGATTTGTACATATGAACCGTAAACAATCCTGTTCTTCTCTACAGAAGTGAATTCATCTTGAAACTCACTGATTTAAAGGAGAAATGGCATAGTGTTATACGGCTGGTTCAGCAACGAGAGCGAGAGGTAACTGCTCTCTTGAAGCAGTGGTGGACCTTTAACAGATCAAAGCAAAGACTTGGGAAGTATCTTGCTGGTGTAGAAAAAGCACTGACCAGTGTGAAGGCCGAGAGTTGCCATGGTCTCCTCCATACTAAAAAACTCATATATGATTTTACGGTAAGTTAGAGAAAGGTCTGTCTTTAAGTTACGGTGTCTGTATTTAAGGTCAGGTATAAAGTATAGATAATGTAAAATAACTTAATGTATTAATTATTAAAATAATAAAAACGATGGCTTTAAAGACTGTTAATGGTATATGTGGAATTTAAAAGAACCATGCACTCCACTAAGTACTTCAGGAGCCAGCAGAGTTGTTCCCCTCCTGGTCACTTTATTAAGCATATATTTCAAAAGAAATCATCTTAAAGAGACACGGCTGTCAATCATACAGCCAAGATGGTGGCCTACCTGATTGATTTATGCCGCAGTACAAAGTGGAAGCATATGCTTTCCACAGAGAAGCACTGGATTCAACGAGAAGCACTACCGCTGCTATGTGGCAGTTGTCCCAAAGCTAGTACTGATGATTGCCCAGCAGGGGGCGGAGTATAGCTGCATCACGAGACCTTCTCACTGCTTTGTTACAGGTAAATGAACCCGGTCTCAAAATTTCACCTCCTTTGTGATCTTATTAAACTAAAAGCTAATGGACTACAAAACTGACCTTTTTGGGTTTTTTCCTTTGTCATATTGTATGACGGGTCATTAAAATTGTTGGTCAAATTGTAGGCAGTATACAACTATTATTTAGTAGTACCAATTATTTAAGCGTAGCGCATTATACATATTCCCTGGACAACACAATTCATAGCGCTGGTCAGACAAAAGAAATTAGTTGAGTGTGGTTAATGAGGGATTGATCTCACAAGCTAATAAGGCGGCAGCAGTTCCCAAACCCACTGACCCAGGTTCTATTCTTACTTCTTTGGGAACATGATTGGTTAATCCCCGTATTCGGGAAAGTTGTGAGCATTTTAGTGTTTGGAGACGCACTGTTGGAAGGAACATAAATTAAAGTTTACCAATTGTTTTTTTATTGCAGGACAAGCAACAGCAACTAAATCGGTGGCTCCCTTGTTATTTGACAACCGTAGATATTGGCAAAGAATTGCAGACGGTAGCAGATGTCGGGACAAAGAACACTTTGCAGTCTGACCTCAGCCAGCTGCAGCTACAATGGGAGAAGGTGTCAAAACAGCTGGGTGATACAATAAGTCATCTACTCGGAGCTGCCCAGGTACTCAATGAGTGCCGTAAGATACAATGTGTAAAACTACTAGAGTTGTCAGTTTTACAAATTAAATTTCAGTATGTCTCTTTTAAAACCAATAGCTTGCCACAAGTGCTGGCCAAGTGTGATTTTTCTCAGCCAAATGAAAGTGACCTGATTAGCTCTATCAAATTAAGTGTTTGAGGTCTATCCCTCTGTGTATATATGTATCTCAATATCGGACTGTCGTAAAGCATAATTGAGCAATTTGCAATATTCCATAGAGCTACTGAAATACTGCCGATTATTCATTCAAATCTGCAAAGAATATTAATTCAAATCATCTTTGAAATTGATCCTTAACTGTATAACAAATTCCATCTAATCGTAGTCATTCCTAACTGTTATTGGATAATCGCAACACGAATAGGAAAAAATGCGTATATAAGTGTATAGGTGTTTTTAAAACTATTACTATTTACGATTACCCACGCTATTGGTGTTCCCTCTGTACAGCAGAGAGAGAGCTTCCAGTGGAAGATTCAGACACAGAGGAAACACCTACAGGAGCTGAAGGGGAGAGCAGATGATCCCCTTCCGACATTGCATGAGGAGCTACAGAGAGCAAGAGAACCCACTAAGGTGAGATATGAAGCTCTCCCCCAGACGTTTAGCCAACTCATCACGTTACTATGAGTGGTTATGGTGCGCCGAGTCTGAGGGGCACCATCCTTCTGTCAAACTGTTTTAATACGCACTGGTAACATACCTGAGTGCACACCTCCTCTTCAGGAGATCCAAGATTAGACGGATCTCCACTGAAAATGCGAAAATGTAATTTTTGCATTATTAAAACAGCTACTGAGGCACACTACAAATTATTAATGCAGTTGCAGATTAGGTGTTTTTTTGGTGACAAGTACAGAACAGGTTTTTGTTAAGGTGCATCTAAAGAAAATTGGAACAATCTGGATTAATCTATGAATATTATTATTATTTATAAAGCACCAACAAGTTCTGTAGCGCCGTACAATGGGTGGACTAACAGACGCGTATTTGTAACCAGACAAGTTTGACGGATAGGAACAGAGGGGTTGAGGGTCCTGCCCAATGAGCTTACATGCTAGAGGGAGTGGGGTATAACCTATATAATGTACCCTCTTAATACCTGTATGGAATAACTGAAGGTGGAATAGTGGATACAATTCAGGTATTTCAGGACAATGTTTATAACCCCAAAATCCAGACATGAATTGACAATAAATGATAAATAATGATGATTAAACTATAAAACTATGTTGACCTATAAATATGATGAATGTTAAGTCTTAAAAATGAGTATCTACCCATAACGGCCAAATACCTTGCAAATCAATATTTTTGTTTTGTGCCTGAAAGAGGATGTAATGTGTTGGGTCATACTATATATCACGGGATCTTCCTAAAAGCAGCAACACATTGCACAGAGATTAAAACAAAACTTTTCTCACCCAATAACATGCCGGCTGTACAACTTCTAGACAAACCCTTTAACGTGCTTTGAGTTCAGCCAGGTGAAATGCGCTGTATAAGTTCTTAGCAGGACAAGTCATTTGTCACCAGCAGTTCACTTAAAATGAAAAATCCCGGCTTTTCAGAATGAGTACCATAGAGAGGAACAGGCAGTGTCGGGCATGGAGGGTGGGCAGAGATGGCCAAACGGTGTCGGCTTACTCTTTGATGGAGTGTAACCTGCCTTTATATTATGTATGCCAAGCACCTTGCCATATCTTTTATTCCAGTATTTGGGTTCAGAGTAACATCTTTTAATCTTGGCCAGTGGACTTGCTCTATTTAAAAGACTGCTGTGCACTTTTAACCTCACATATATTTTCCCAGGAACCCTTTGCAAAAATACGAAGATCAGCAGCTGGGTAGAAAATATGCTACTGCCGTTTGCACTTCAAATTCACAGCATATTGTTAGCATTTTTTACATTGCCATTGCAATATAATTCAATGTTGGTGGGTTTCTACGCCATATTTAACATACTGTATACTGTATGTATATATAATATGTGTATGGAATGGAAAATGCATTCATACTATGGCAGCACAATGGGTAACTAGTCCCACAATCCCAACTGGAGGGAGTCTCCTCAAAAATGCATAGAAGTGCTCTGCTTCTCAGACTTCCTAGTCTGTTTTCATTGGACTCGTAGCTAGAAGGAAGGCGCAAGCATAGTGCTGTCAGGGTGTACGTCAGGAAAAATAAAATTATGCCAAGTATATAAAAACAAAAAAATCCCTTTCCCATGCTATACCTATGGCAGCACTACAACAGTTCATGCCAAATCTTACCCTGAAGAACATGAGAAGAACCGGTAAACCAATACATTTAATCCAGAAGAGCATTAAACAAAAGAAAAGTAAAATTACCAAGAAGCAGCTTCTGAGAACAGCCCAGCCAAAGCTAACACTTGCTGGACATGAGACACCCAGCCTGTAGAGCTTATTCCAAGTTTTCTGGGACGACCAGTTCGCAACCTGACAGATTTGCTCTGGCGATACATTAGTTGCAGCTGCCTAAGTGGATGAAAGGGGCCATGCAGGATGTGTTTAGAGACCAGGAGAAATCTAAACCTGCTGAACTTCGTAGGCCTTAAAACCACTGCCACAATCCATCTTCCCATAACGGAGAAGGTAGAAGATCCCTTCTTGTGAACTATGGGCAGATTCTGTCTACTGGAGGTAAATGGAAAGGCAGCATGCCACCGTAACACTTCCGCACAACACAGAGATGGAAACAAATGAGGGAAAGAACAGATACTTATTTATATGAACGAATACACAAGATTGAAATGGAATTCTAATAGTGTTAGGAGAACAATCGGAAAACTGTGTGAGGAGCATGACCGTATGGCCATGTGGAGGACCACGTTTAACCTGAAGAGGTACACAGGTGCTAATGTAATAAGTTCAAACCATGGGTCAGATAAGGCAGATAAAACCAGAGGAAAGTAAACATGCTATAAATAAAGGGTGTATGAATTTGGAATTATCCCGATCAATGACCCATCTAGCACTTGTTTTAGCAGTCCTTTTTGACTTTGTCTCAAGGAGCGGATCATCCTTGGTGATACTGACCAAGTAAGAGAACAGATCACATCTTCTTGTAGACAGGAGATGAATAACTGTAGGGCGCTTTTTGTCTGAGTCTATAGGAAAATTGGTGACCTTGAAAATCTTAAATTATTTGAGGAATTCTTGAAAATTTGCTGCGTTTACAATACAATGCATTTTTTATTGACTAAGCCCAAACCTTGGCAGATTGGAAAATCTCTTACGTTGGATAGCGAATATCTATTCTTGCTTTTGCCATTCTTCTTGTTTTAAGTGACATCAAAGTTCTTCAGAAAAGGGGACAACTTCTTCCTTATATCTGATGGCCTCACCCTCTCTGAGCTACAGTGCGCACATACATAAAGACAGATAAAAGAAAGCACAAACACAATTTAAAAATGGCAATTAAAGAAAAGCACCAGCACTACTTGCCTGCTGCCAAATAAAATAGGCGAACATCTAAAGTTGTGGAAAAAGTTGAAAGGTACCAAGAGTACCTACAAAAATGTTGAATGTCATGATTGATATGCAGAGATATTGACTGTCCTAGATAGTGGATGCGCTGGGAAGGGTTTGTAGCACATGCACCCAAACTGATGTGACATCCCGTGTAATAGTAAGCTAAGTGACCCCCTAGTAAGACAGACAAACTACAAAATATTCCAACTTCCACCTGAAAATGCAGACAGGAAAAAAAACCAGAGGGATGCTTTTTTTTTTCTTTTTAACTTTTATTCTGTGAATTCTTTAACAATAAAAATGTTGGAGCAGCTGCCCATTGTAGTGCTGTCATATTTATGGCTGGAAATGTATTTACATATTATATAGATATTCATAAAATATTTTATATTTTTATAATGTGTGCAGCCGTATACATTTCTGTAACTTAAAGTCAGGAAATTAATAAAACGCATTTATGTTTAGGTAGGATAAAAATTGTAGTTTTTATATTACACACTCCCCATCTTAATTTTTCAGATGTCATCGTGTATTCACACTATCCTATGCTTATTTTGTAGCTTGTCACTATTAAATGAATACTCCAAGCACCATAACCACTACAGCGAGTTTTACTGGCCTTGTTCCCCAGTTATGGGGCAGACCGGTTTGCCCTTATAATAAGGCCCCAGTTGGGCACTGAGTTTCCTCTGTGGCTGGTGACGTGCATTCGGCTTCACCATGACCACTTTAAATCACTAAAGTGATTATAGTGGCTTTGTTATTATTGTTTTACAACATTATAAATTGGAATTTGCATCTGGGAAATCATTCAAATTAATTATTCATTTTGGATAGGAGTATATATTTATATCTCAAGCCCATTTATGCAGGAAATCCGGTGTTTGATTATTTTGAATTAAGGTTTTAACGGTTTACCCACAATTCCTTCATTACCAAATAAAACACGTCCCACAATACTAATGTCCTCTAAATTGTAGATATGAGGTCTCTGTGGGGGGGAAAAAATATTTATTTGGTTATGAATGTATTATTATTTTATTATTTATATAGCGCCATCAGATTCCGTAGCGCTGTACAATGGGAATGTATGTGTATTTCAAAAAAGTTATGTAACAGATTTTAATAATGGATTTTTAGAAAGTGTACGGCGAGTGAATACATAGCGAGCGTCACTATTAATCACATCTGATTAATAAGTGTAAAAGTTCAAAGGTGAACGGACTACTCAAGTGTGAATTGCCATCAATTCGAAGTGATTTAAAAGTAAAGAATAGCATATTATAGGCTGCAACAGTCAGACTGAAAGCCATAGCGCATTTCAGATCATTTCCCCAATGTTGCTATTGTGGCCTAACATGTCTGACAATTCACACTTAATGTCTATTAAACAATGGCTTGTGATGCAATGACCTCTGACTTGTGAACTTTGGGTAAAGATGAACATATAGTTGAGCTTTAGAATTTTTTTAAAAAAACCTTCTCTAAATATTACTTTTCAGTTATTGTATCCCCACAGCTCTCAGTTTAGTGAATATGCCCCCAATAGCTTCCAAAGGTTACTGTAAAAGTTACTTGTATCAGTCCCCCCCCCCCCCCTCCCTTTCTCCCTCCCTGTGTAACCTGTTTATTTATGTGTCAAACAGACAGTAAGTGAAGCCAACTCTGAAATCCATTGTCCCACACTCAGTCTTCAAGCTGTATGCATGTGTAAACTCCCAGCCCCCTTCCTATTCACCCCTCCCCCCGCTGACCAATCAGAAGATTAAACAGGTTTGCAAAAAAAAGGCCAGAGCTAAGCTGGGAGGTTTGTTCTGTGTTGTTTCAATGCAGGAGCTGGAGGAAGCCTTGGATGAGTGGAACCAGAGTTTGAAAGACCTGGATAACATGAAGACAGAGTTGTCTCAATACATTGTAGCTGAGGATGGACTGATTCTCAAGAAACAAGTGGAAGCTCTGCACAGGCAATGGGAAGAGTTGTGTCTGAGGGTAAGTGAAGCAGTGTGTGTCTTGCCAGGCCCTGTGTTAATGTGTCACACAGGAAACACAACAGTTTGGACAGAATAACACCTGGGAGCAAAGGGGTTAAGTGAATTTACTTGTTACATATCCTGTTGTTCTATGTACAGTTTGTCGCAACATTTGTTTTTCTAAATATTTAAAAACCGGTGTCTTGTTGTGAAAGTGTCTGTTATTGGATTACTGGCAAAGGGAAAACAAAATGTAACAAGTTCATTAGAAAAGTCATCTCTCTGCTAACTTCCCTTGTTTGTACACACCTTGGCATTTAAGGAGTTAAAAAGTAGGCTGACTGTAAACTTTTTTGTGTGTGATTTCAGAGAGACTTTATCTATGATATTGCAAAGAGGGTGTGATCGTTTTGTCATTTAGGGTCCTCGTTTTAATGAAATTAATTTCAGGAAATAACTGTATAAAATGACCTGCCCTGTGATACGTAGTTATGGTTGCTTAGTGATGAAATGTAATCTGTTTATTGAATATCACGGGTTTATTGGAAATATCTGTGGATGTCTTTGATCAGATTTTACAAGTTCATGGAAACTGAAAGTTGCAGTTCTCCAGGTTTGAGAGGGAGAATCTGTAAAAGTATAGCCCTGCTTGAACACAGGTGACCAAGTTTTGTTAGTACAATACAGACACCTCTAGGAATGTCCCGAGGGGATTTAACCTTGATCTCAAACTGCCCTAGACTGCAATGCATTACTCAGTGTGCATCCTGTGAGAAAAGGTGAGCTGTTTTAACATAGCGGTGTTCAAGCAAGGATATGAATTTTGTTATGGCTTAGTTTTTAATGTCCCCAACAGAGATGAAGATTGCATTTGATTTAATTTCATATGTGCCAGGGCACCTGATTCCACAGATTGTATTATATATATGTTTTTATATAATATGGATGAAGCCTGTTCTTTATACAAAATAATGCTCAAGCATTATAATAATTACTATATTTTTCTCATGTGTGGTCTTACTTTGCTCCATTGCCATGTTAAACGTGTCTGGTTCTGTTTAATTCGTGTTCGATGCTTACAGTGTTACATAAAGTGCAGCTGTTTGTGGGAAAATGTGGTTTGTCTGAATCAATTAGTTCCCAAAATGTTGGGGTAGCTGTCTTGTTTGGTATCCTTAAATACAAATTGCATGAAAGACTTTCGCCCAGGACTTGTTTGGTTCGGTCATCTGACGGTTCGGCTGTTTGTTATTGGTACAAACTGACAAATCTGCCAATTTTTGTCCAAATGCATGTCTTATCTGTAGCTCAGGACACACTGAAACCAATCACCTCAATAAAATAAACTGACAGTTTATAAGATCTCACCATTAACGGAGTCTCCACATTCTTGGGGAGAGGTTAACCTCTAGTACACAAGATGCAGACTGACCCAAATGGTTTTGTGATCTATATTGAGCAAGGTCCCCCAAAAAGTTTGACCCCCAGTTGTATGTTTTAGTAGTAACAACTTTCTGCAGCTATTAAGACTTCCACCCCTAGTCCTATAACAGAGACTGCTTGTATGAATCCTCTGACTGCTAATTAGAATCATGGGGCTGATCTGACACTGTAATATATAATGATTTCCTAACCGCTTATCGCCACTCTGCTGGTCTAGGTGTCAATGCGGAGGCAGGAGATAGAGGATCGACTCAATGCTTGGAATATATTCAACGAAAAGAACAAGGAGCTCTGCGATTGGCTGACCGAGATGGAAAGTAAAGCCTTGCAAACGGCAGATGTCAATGTAGAAGAAATGATCGAAAAACTCCAAAAGGTAACAAACTATCCATTGTGTGCGTTTACATACATTTACAGGTGTTTGTACTCACACACATGCTAAATAATCTATGGCGGCACCCATTCATTTTTAAATCTTTTTTATTCTTTATTCTTATTATAAGCTGTAAATAAAAAAGAAGTCCAGACGATGAAAGGGGGCATACATCATGCATGTTTAAATAATAACAATGTGTGTATATACATATAACGCCCCGTAGATAGTTACTGGTTGCAAATGACTGAAAGATCTCCTGCTGTTCTGTATTTACAAAGGAAATGTCTTTTTACACTCTGCAGTACAATTCCTGATTTACTCCCGGATGTGGGAACGTTCTTTGTACCAACCACACTGTTTGTGGCCTTATTGTTATTATTCATTTTTAATTTTTTGGCTTAACAATCCAATTCCCCCCCCAAAAAAATCAGTGAATAGGCCAATATGATATTTATTTTTAATATACATTACGTAACACACTTGCAAATGGTACTCCCCCCTTGCAATGTCCCTTTAATCGTAGCAGATTAAAACACCTTTTGCTGCTGATTTGTAGTTATAAAGAACTTTCTTCACATTTATATAAAGTTTGCAAACGCTTATATTGTGCCCAATGTTGCCTGCACGTTTACCTTTTTGTGTTTGTTTTTGTTAGGATTGCATGGAGGAAATTAATCTCTTTAGCGAAAATAGAAATCACTTGAAACAAATTGGGGATCAGTTGATCATCGCCAGCAATAAGGCACGAGCCACAGAAATTGATAACAAGCTTAATAAAATAAACGATCGCTGGCAGCACCTGTTTGACATTATCGGCTCACGGTAAGCAAGACATCTCCGCTTCCTCTGTGCGGTCTCTAAATTGTATTGTTTAATCCCAGGGAAAGAAAGGTCTGCATTGTAATCCCGCTAAATAACATTCGACAAATTAATATCTCTGTAAAAAAAAAAAACCAATGATTATGTTCTATGCAAAGTTTCCTTCCTCTATGGTGCATAGACATTAGCTTTGCTTTTTCAAATTAAATCAGCAGTCTAGGCACCATAACCACTTTCAGCTGATGGGTTAGCCAGACCTTGGGACCTACCAGTCTTTGTCCAACAGTTTGGAAAAGGATTTTGATCCAGAACTAGGGAATGTTGCAATCAAACCATTACTGGGAGTATTATTGCTGTGGAGCTCTGTTATACACTCAGACACATTACTGGGAGTATTATTGCTGTGGAGCTCTGTTATACACTCGGACACATTACTGGGAGTATTATTGCTGTGGAGCTCTGTTATACACACACATTACTGGGAGTATTATTGCTGTGGAGCTCTGTTATACACACACATTACTTGGAGTATTATTGCTGTGGAGCTCTGTTATACACTCAGACACATTACTGGGAGTATTATTGCTGTGGGCTCTGTTATACACTCAGACACATTACTGGGAGTATTATTGCTGTGGAGCTCTGTTATACACTCAGTCTCATTACTGGGAGTATTATTGCTGTGGAGCTCTGTTATACACTCGGACACATTACTGGGAGTATTATTGCTGTGGAGCTCTGTTATACACTCAGACACATTACTGGGAGTATTATTGCTGTGGAGCTCTGTTATACACTCGGACACATTACTGGGAGTATTATTGCTGTGGTGCTCTGTTATACATTCAGACACATTACTGGGAGTATTATAGCTGTGGTGCTCTGTTATACATTCAGACACATTACTGGGAGTATTATAGCTGTGGTGCTCTGTTATACATTCAGACACATTACTGGGAGTATTATTGCTGTGGAGCTCTGTTATACATTCAGACACATTACTGGGAGTATTATTGCTGTGGAGCTCTGTTATACACTCAGACACATTACTGGGAGTATTATTGCTGTGGAGCTCTGTTATATACTCAGACACATTACTGGGAGTATTATTGCTGTGGAGCTCTGTTATACGCTCACACACACCAACAATAAGGTGCTCCTAGAAAAGAGGGACATTAGGATAGAAGGGACGGTAGTAAATAGGAACACTCTTGAGGTATGTAATTTGCAACAAGTGGAGAGCGTAACAGGATAATTGGAGCTATTGGCCTTCTGTAATGATTTACTATCTAGTTTGTTTAAAATGTCATTTTAAAAAGCTCCAAATTAAACCAAACCTGTTGGCTATTACTCGCCTTGTTGATCAGTACATTGTGTGATGGCCCGTCAAAGTGTTTTCAATGTGCCCCTAACAGTTACAGAGTAACTTATTAGTTCTTTGGATCAGTCCGTTGTGTAGTGAATGGTGGCCAGTAAACCAAACAAGTCCCTGATTAGTGACATTATTGCAATTCTCACCCGTTCCCATTAAAGTGGCACATTCACCGTCCGCCCAATGTCTAGAAGTGTCAGGCCGTTTTTAATATGCAGGCTTGCACCATTAAAGCTTTACGGTGTGGGACAGGAAATGTTGGAACATGTGAAGTAGTATAGAAATTAAAGATTAACCATAACTATTTAACACAAATCCAACTCTACTGAGAGACATTATAATGACTAATGGCAAAAGTAATGTGCTTTTTTTTTTTTAATTAGTTTTTTGTTTTGTTTTTTTATACGTACATTTGTGTAATTTTTAAAGTTGGGGTGGTTCTGAAAAAGGCAGGGTATAGATTTATACAATTTAACTTAAAAAAAAAAAGTGTACTAATGATATTTAGGAATATCCACGGCAGCCGTAAGATGGTTAGGCAGTTGAGATATATATATGGTGTCTGTGATGTACCCTTTTTTTTCTTCTTCTTTAGGGTGGGATGAAGGGAGGTTTTGTCTTTTAATAGTAACTTTTGATCTTATTCGTGGTATAAAATCCGGGATTGTGCTGATTCTTTAACGATGATCCAGTCTGTGACCCCCGCTGTGAACCCTTCAGTAGTATCTGTATATTTCTGTTTCATGGGGTTCTGTTTGTTTGTTGTGTTTTGTTTTTTTTCCTCTTGCAAGCCACTGTAAGTAGATAAACTGCAGTTAAGTGTTTTTGCAGTCATGTTGCCAGACGGTAGATGAAATATATAAATAACCCTGCTAAGTCTGTCTTTTATTTTATTCAAAGCACATTAGTCTGACTGTGGGCTTAGACACTGATGTGATTCTCTCTGCTCATGACATCAGGCTGAGCTTGACCATATGGCAACATTACAAGGAGGGCCCTCCGCGCATGTATTGTGTGCGTGTGTGCTGGCTTGTGCCATTCAAAAAGCATTGTCAAGTCCGATTACGGGCTGAAGCCTGATGCAGAGCCAAGGGGGAAGGGAGGGCACAATCCCAGACTCTCCATAGAAAATGCTGAGGTCGAACATCTGCCTTTTTCTAAAAGTCCACCGATAATTCTTAGGGAGCAGCGGCATGAAGCCACTCATTCATGCACCTGTTAAACCAAACTCCCAACTTCACACATAGATTAAACACGTGTCTGTTCACTTCTCCCATCCCTCTTGTACCTCCACGTTTATTGACCGAGTGTACAGGATAACACATACATGAATTTAAAGAGTTAAATGAGTGTATTACACCCGTAGTGATTTGATTTAAATTCACGAATGGAAGGGAAAAGGATTTAGTGTTGCTTTTAGCATTTTTATTTGACTTTGTTTGTTTGTGTTTTTGTGCTCTCAATTTAATTCGCATAAAAAAATGACCAATCCTTATTACATAGTTACATAGTTACATAGTTACATAGCTGAAAAGAGACTTGCGGCCATCAAGTTCAGCCTTCCTCACAGGTCATTAGAAACTATGTGCTTTGTATTTTAAAGAGTAAAGTAACACGGCATTTAAAATGTATATTGTATACAGCAGACAATAGCTCGAAGATGGGTTTCATCTTTTTTGTGTGCTGTTTTCATTAAACGTATACAATATTATTTATTTTTTTGGACTTGATAAGGTTCAGAGCAATATCTGGTTCTCAAAGATATCCAGTAAATTGTGTGCATAAATGGTACACTCGTTGCATATACAGAGTTTAAATGTTAAAAATACACGTTTTTGGAGGGAACTTTGATAGGTTGAATTGCTAAATTGCTGCAGATGAGAAATCGGCTTTTAAAAGTATACATGGGGGCAGTACTTGGGGGAGCTTAGATGAACACCACTTTAATTATTTTTAATACAGTAGGAATAGTTGGTGCGTTGGGTTGTGTCGTTTAAAAAAATAAATGCAAATACGTTTTATATGTACGTAATTATATTTTATATAATACAATATTCTCTAGAATAAAATGGGGCCAGGTGCTAGAATTCAGGTAATGCCCATTAACAGCCGTTACAGGTTCACTGGGCACATGATACCCAGCTTTATGATGATTTTAGGTTTCCCAATTCTCTGGAGTTGCATGTCTGGGCATTAATCCACCTGATTAAATACATTATTCAAGGTTATGTGTTTGTCATGGTGGCGGTAAACCTGACGTCATGGACTGAATGCAGGTCCCATCCTTCAACCAATGACGCTGGCCCGGCTAGTTCTAATAATATTTTATAAAGATATATTGCTTTACCATTGGAGATTATTTGCTATTAGGAATTACTAACTAGGTCAGGTGGATAATAGACTGTGAAGGATATAGCCGTAAAGCTGACTAGCCTCATTGTGTGTTTAACCTGATGGCGAATATTGAGATGATTGATTTAGACTGTGAGTTTACATCACTGGTTTTTATGACTTTTTTTTTTCTCTCTTTTCAATGCACCTGTTATATTAACCCTTCCATTGATTTAGGGTTAAGCATTTTGCTCCTTGAGTGACACTTTTCTGGAGGGGTGGGGGGGTGGAGCAGTGGGGCTTTAAAGTTTTCTCCAAATGCAGCTCTCTGTGACGGCATTCTGTGGCTCTCAATTTCCCCTATTTGAGTGCCTCCGTTATAAAAGCCACCCTTTGCTCAAAGCTCTACGGCAGCTGGGATTAAATACCACAAAGCTTCCTTGGGCTGAGCTCCAAGAGTGGCATGTTTGGGGATTTTTTTATTTTTATTTTTATTGCTTCATATTTTTTTCCCCTGAACTAGACAGAGCAGATAAACTGCATCATTAATTCATGGACCACTTAGATCTTCCAGCTTGGTTTTTTATTGAAACTTCATTAAATACATTAAGTGCTAGTCCGTAAATAAAAGGCTACAGAAAAAAAACGAGGAATATAACTGAGATGACAAATGTCGTGAATGAAACAGAATGCAAAATGAGAACAAATTATTGTAATGTTGCATTTTATAAGGGATTTAGATTTTAACTGTCTCCGTCTCTGCAGCCGAGCCCCAGAGCTAAACTTGTAAAAAAGAAAATTCAAAATGTAATTTTCCAGAAGTGCAGCATGTGCATAACGTTGTAGTATACCTACAGGTCGGCCACATTGGGCAGTCTTTTTAACCAGTTAGTAGTAAACGTGTTCCTTGGACTCTAGGATACACGCTGATTTGAGCAAGCTCTGATCACCTTTCGTTTCTGTGCGTCCAACTCGTCTTGTTGCAGTTACGTGTCTGTTAATCCACCTATTGTACAGCGCTACAACTTTGTTGGTGCCTTTTAGATAATAATAATAATAATAGGCCGATTTTTTTTAAATCCTAACAATCCTGGCCCTAGTTTTTTTTTCTTGTGTAGTCTGGTTCCTTGGAGATGTAGGAAAACTGTCCAACTATTCTGAATCTATCAGTACAATGCCAGACCCTGTCACAAGGTTTCACTCTGGTAGTGTCTCTCATAGGGAAAATCTAACAAGTTTCCAAATAGCAGAACTAAAGCAGGTCATTAACCCCTTAAGGACACATGACGTGTGACATGTCATGATTCCCTTTCATTCCAGAAGTTTGGTCCTTAAGGGGTTAAAGAGCCCCCTTTAGTCACCAAAACAAATTTAGCTAAATAAAGAAGTTTTGGTGTATAGATCACGTCCCTGCAGCCTCACTGCTCAATTCTCTACCATTTAGCAGTTAAATCACTTTGTGTATGCAGCCCTAGTCACACCTCCCTGCATCTCCCTTCCTCATAGGCGTGTGCCGGTTGTGCCTGGGCACACCCTAATCACTCCTCCGTGCTGCACTACCTCTGGGCAGACTGACATGTCGGGTCCTCGGTCTATGACAGAGGACCCGACACAGGAGGGGCCCGGCGGCTTGCCCACAATGCCGCCGGGTGAGAGGCCCCTCCTGTCAGTCTGCCCTGATGGAGATCCAGCCTCAGTCTGCAGCTCCGCCGGGAGTTTGCTGCAGACTGAGGTGTCTCGCAATCTCCAGCCTGTCAGAGCGTTGCCACGGCAACGCCCTGACTGAAGATCGCGAGACTCACCATGTGGTCTGCAGCTCACTCCCGGCGGAGCTGAAGAGACTGAAGACTGAAGAGAGAGGGCGCCCACTGGACCACCATGGCAGGTATTTAAACCCCCCTCTGCTGCCCCCTGTCACTGCCCCCCCCCCACCCTGCCTCTGCCCCCATACCCCCCCTAACCCCTGTCTCTAACCCCTGTCACTACCCCTCTAACCCCTGTCACTACCCCCTAACCCATGTCACTGCCCCTCTACCCCCCTAACCCATGTCACTGCCCCTCTACCCCCCTAACCCATGTCACTGCCTCTCCACCCCCCAACCCCTGTCACTGCCCCTCCACCCCCCAACCCCTATCACTGCCCCTCTACCCCCCTAACCCATGTCACTGCCTCTCCACCCCCCAACCCCTGTCACTGCCTCTCCACCCCCCAACCCCTGTCACTGCCTCTCCACTCACCCCACCCCCTAGCACTGCCCCTCTACCCCCCTAACCCCTGTCACTACCCCCCTAACCCCTGTCACTACCACTCTATCCCCTGTCACTACCCCTCTATCCCCTGTCACTACCCCTCTATCCCCTGTCACTACCCCCCTAACCCCTGTCACTACCCCCCTAACCCCTGTCACTACCCCCCTAACCCCTGTCACTGCCCCTCTACCTCCCTAACCCATGTCACTGCCTCTCCACCCCCCTTAACCTCTGTTACTGCCCATCCACTCCCCCACCCCCTGTCACTACCCCTCTATCCCCCTAACCCCTGTCACTACCCCTCTATCCCCCTAACCCCTGTCACTACCCCTCTATCCCCCTTACCCCTGTCACTACCCCTCTACCACCCCTAACCCCTGTTACTACCCCTCTACCACCCCTAACCCCTGTCACTAACCGTCTACCCCTGTTACCTCCTGTCGCTGCCCCTCCACCCTCCTAACCCCTGTCGCCCACACAGTGCACCCCTCACAATCATACACACTGTACCCCGCAAACACTGAATCCCTCACAATTACACAAACTGTACCCCTTACAATTACATACACTGTACCCCTCACAATCACACACACTGCACCCTTCACAATTACACCACACTGTACCCCTCGCAGTCACACACTGCACCCCTTACACGCTGCACCGCTCACAATCACACACACACTGCACCGCTCACAATCACACACACACTTCACCTACGTATATTTGTATTAATATATATATATGTGTGTGTGTGTGTATGTATGTATGTATGTGTGTGTATGTGTATATAAAAATACATATACACGCGGCGTGTGTGTGTGTTTGTGCTTTAGGGTGCACACCCTAATGCAACAGGCTGCGCACGGCTATGCCCTTCCTAAACACATCCTGTAAAGAGTCATGTAATGTTTCCAATTCTTTTATTGCATATTGTGTTTAATTTAGAATTTCTTATCTCCTGCTCTGTTAATAGCTTGCTAGACCCTACAGTGGTCTCCTGTGTGTGATTAAAGTTCAATTTACAGAGCAGGAGATACATACTTTTAAAGTAAACTGCATCTGATTGAAAATTAAACCATTTCGCCCCCCCCCCCCCCCCCCCCCCCCCCCAGCAGCCAGGGGAGATCTAGGGCTGCATGGACATCAACAAAAATGATTTTTTTATTTTTTTTTATCACTATACTATTTATATAACAATTACCTGAAATCACAAAATCAATCACACACACACACCCCCACACACACCCCCTATATATATGTACTATTTGTTTGAATAGCTGTCCTATGACTATGACCACATTCAGTGTTTATTCTACATGTTATTTTAATATATTTACTAAACTATCATACATCCTTTAAATTACATTGGGGCTTTTTGTCTTCAAATTCCGCCAGCAGCTCTTTGGATATAATGGGGTTTGTTTATTAGGCAGCAGCAGGAGAGATCCAAAGGAACCAGAGCTGTGCCGACCCTTAGACGTAGCCTCTTACTCAGTGCGGTTGGTTTTTAATTGATTTGCCCATGTTATCCTATAAATACCCCAGGTATGTTCATACCACGGCAGGAAGCTCCTGGCCATTGAGTGGGAGGGACTTGACTCTCCATAGGATTGCTCTGATAATGCACTGATACTATGTTTACCCATAAGGATAGAATAAAGAATGTTGAACACAGTAAGTGCAACGTTATGTCTCCTGCTACATCAGGCCTGTGTTCTCTAGGCAGTGATTGCACATAGAGGGGGATGGGCTAGCCAGCCTGTGTGTGTGTGTGTGTTTTCTGCAGATGAATGAATGAGATTGAGCAGAGATGCAGGTTATTGCCTTGATTCCATTATCAGGCCTTGCGTTCAGTTTTTATAGCAAGCATTCCAAGTAATGTCTACAATGGGGGAGACCTGGGAGAACTGTGGAGCCATTTTTAGTTCAGTATATCTAAGGACACGTCTCTTTTCAGCTTTGATGGTAAGGCATTTTCCATATCATTAATATGCTCATAGTCTCCCTGGATGCTGGGTTTCTGGACACTGCAGTCAGACGTGCGGAGAGTGGTTCTGCTTTAACCCCTTGTGTACTGCAGCGGCAAAGGACACAGTTATCTCTGCTCCAGGTTTTCGTGCATCCTACATCCCTCTGTTGTAGACAGGGGTTGGGAGGGGGGGGAGATTTCTAATTGCTCAGTAGCTTCCGTATTTATAACCCCCCTCGCACCGCTGGTAATGAACTGATTTAACTCCTATTAATGTCATATAATTTTTTCCGTATGCACAAAATTGCTTATTACTGCTGTGATTTTGTGTGCGTTTTTTTTTTATACAGACATTTAAAAAAAAAAACGAATGGCTTGCATTGTTATAGACAAGCATGCTAATGGTTAAATGTTAATGGTTGCTTTCAAAGCATTCACGGGTAGTTATTAATCATATCTATGTCACATAAAAAAAAAGTTAATTATTAAAAACATGATTTTTTTTTTTTTATATTGGTTTTCCGATGCGTGTCTGGCTGTACATTCCATAACACGACTAATATCAATCATTGTTCAAGGTTTATGGAAATACATTATTGGTTGCTGTTAGGTTTGTCTTGCGCTTTGTGGCAGGTATATTACGAACATGTTAAAGTGTGAACTGTTGTTCGCACATTTAGGGTGTCCAGATTGGGCACTAGGTCATTACGTCCCACATTTAAATGTGGAGGAATGGAATACAGAAATCCTTTTAAATTGGCATTGTACAGTCATAGAACTTGTTTCGTCATACAAACCAAGGAAATCCCACATTCTTACGAAACGCAAATGGTCTAAACACAACCCTGCTCTGGCTGAGCGCTACAGCTAGGATCCTAAAATGTACTGTGCCCCCAATTTCCAGTATTTTGTTTTTTAGTATTTAGTTCTATGCATTTCTCCTAGAAATATCAATCCGGTCCATTTGTTTTTTAATTTACTTTGCGTATTCTATATAGCTAAGAGGACATACTGCGCCTTCCGTATTGCCTGCTGCACATTTTTGAATCTCTACCTTTATTTTAAACTGCTAACCGAATCCAGGTAACTACATACCTTCAAATATACATCTATGGTATCCAGTCTGCGGGTTTAATCACTCAAATTTGTAATTGGAGTTGTAATTCCCAACCTTGATGATTGTCTGCGTTTTAATTCTCAACTCCTCAGTACAACAGCGTGAGACTTGCGTCATGCTGAAGTCATCACAGTGTACCTGTATGTTGATTGGATAGTAAATGACTGCAGCTCTTTCAATGACTAAGTAAACAGTCCTTTTTAGAACACTGTAGATGAACTTGCTGGGGCCATTATATTCTCCTATATTGCCAGGACATTCAGACGGGTTTTTACAGTCACATTGTAAGGGGTCAAAAGCCCACCAAGTCCCTGTAAAAGACACACTGAAAGAAACACTACACAGCCCGAATACAAAAGAAAATCAATATTTAGTAGATGTACTGCTATATGAAAACATGCATGTAATATTTTTTTTCATTGAGGAAATGGGTAAGAACTGTTTGCAAAAGATACAGTTCTCTTGTCTGCAGCCTTTGCAAGCCCTCCCCTTCTAGCCCCGCCCTGACGTTCTGTGGCTGTCCAATCACAGACTTCTCAATGCAAGGCAGGTGCTCTGGACAAATGTTGAGTCAAGTTTGGCTCCACCGAGCTAAACAACCAGGAACTAACAGGACTGATTGTCTAACAGTTGTGTAACCAGGTTGTGGTGGCGATGGGGCAGAGTACATTTGGCTTCATTCCCTGTGATTTTTGTAAAAAAAAAAAATTCAATTTGTAAATTAGATCAGTTTCCCTGTTATTCCTTTTTTTCTTATTTTCCTGTCTGCATTCTCCCAAAAAGTTGCCTTGGCCACCCTACACTCATTGTGCCTTTTACCTTACTGTGTTGGGTGTTGGCTATATTACCTACTCAACAGGACGACCAATAATTGCTACAAAGATATATCTGTGACCTTATATGTGCTACCTCGTTTGAGCTATTTAGGAATTTAAAACAGAATGTGAGAAACCTCTAAACATTTATTATAAGCAACCTGGCTTCCCTATTTGTACTTCTATATGTATGTATATCACAAAAAAAAAAAAAATGAAGATGGTTTTATTCACCCCCCCCCCCCCCCCCCCCTCCCCTCCCCACTATGATCTGTCTCCCTAAACTCCTGCTTCCTACATTCTTCAACCCAAATACATGCTGCTTAGTTCCTTATGACAAATAGTAACTTAAAATTACGGTATGCATTGAAATATACATAAACTACCGGGTTTTAAATGACGAGATTTTAGCCTATTCACGTTCACTATACATTCATTTTACATTCCTCATTTATGATTTGTTTTGGTTAATCAATAATCTGAACCTGATGTTGACACAAGACCAGTATTATTTTTCTTTTTATAAAAGGAGAACTTTCTAAATTAAATTTCACTTTCTACCTGTGCAGCGTTAAGCGATTAAAAGAAACGCTGGTCGTTATTCAGCAGCTTGAGAAAAGCATGAGCAACCTGCGCACGTGGCTAGCTCGGATCGAGTCGGAATTATCCAAACCCGTTATTTACAGCATCTGCGATGATCAAGAGATACAGAGGAAACTGACAGAGCAACAGGTAAGTGATCACCATTACATTCTAGTGTATTGATTAATAGGAAGTCTAGATCATTTAAAATATACCTGCGTGTTAAAAATACTGATTGCACTGATGGTTCAAACCTCAAGGTCTGAGGCCCTATACCCAGCAGGGCTGCTCCTCATTCTAAATTAACTAAAAGGACATTTGTTGCACACTTTAACAATTCAAATGGACAAAGAGGGACACTTTAATATTACGGGGGTGAGTGGGATTGTGGATAGGGAGGGGTGAAGCTGTAATGAGAAATTTTAGATGACAAAACTTAATTAAACTAAAGTGTAATTTATAATAAGAACAATGTATCTTATTGACATAAACGGATTTCTAAAAACATTTCCTGTAATTTAAAGACACATTACTGGGAGTATTATTACTGTGTAGCTGTTATACACTCAGACACATTACTGGGAGTATTATTGCTGTGGAGCTCTGTTACACTTAGACACATTACTGGGAGTATTATTGCTGTGGAGCTCTGTTATACACTCAGACATATTACTGGGAGTATTATTGCTGTGGAGCTCTGTTACACTTAGACAAATTACTGGGAGTATTATTGCTGTGGAGCTCTGTTATACACTCAGACACATTACTGGGAGTATTATTGCTGTGGAGCTCTGTTACACTTAGACACATTACTGGGAGTATTATTGCTGTGGAGCCCTGTTATACACTCAGACACATTACTGGGAGTATTATTGCTGTGGAGCTCTGTTATACACTCAGACACATTACTGGGAGTATTATTGCTGTGGAGCTCTGTTATACACTCAGACACATTACTGGGAGTATAATTGCTGTGGAGCTCTGTTGTACACTCACACACCAACAACATGGGGCTCCTAGAAAAGAGGAACAGAGAGATTTGGCCCTAATATAGGGACGGACTGTCCCTCCTAAATAGGGCCACTCTGAGGTATGCCATTGAGGCTGTGGGATATTACCTATTACTATTGACCTGGTTTTAAATTGATTGAAATCTAAAAACGTTCTTTTTACGTACGCATTTTCATTTTTTAAAGACCATAAATATGTTGGTGCATTATTTTTACTAAGTTTTTTTTTTTTATAATAAAAGTCTTGTGCTAGTATTGTGTTAGCAGCAGCATATAGTCTAAAGAGAAACTTCTTTAAAATGTGACTCATAATGCCATTCGCAGTTTAAATCTTGTACAAACAAACTACGGTATCAAAGGGCATATAAGAACGGCACTGGGGCCAACGTAAAGCCATCAGCATTTATACTTTCCCAATAAATGCATAACTTTCATGTGTCTTGGTTTAGGCTGGTAAGTCCCTATATGGGACAACGTTTTCTTCTTTTGCTTTTACATCTTTGTTTTTACTTTGTTGTCTTTATTTTACATCTTGTAAACCGACTTCAGTAGGATACTGCTAATTAAATGTTAATAGAAAATGCAGCTTGCACGGTCATTGAGAATGAAAATATCTCCCTATGTTTTACATAGCCTTTTTTTTGTATTTCTATTTTTTACATATTTTTTTTAATGTTTAAGGAATTTGGTAGTCCACCGCAATCTTTTTCCTGGTTTTTAGACATAAATTGGAGAGTCAGATTATTTTTCTTCCTCCATGAAAACTTTATTTTTTTTCTGTTAAAGGGACACTATAGTCACCTGAACAACTTTAGCTTAATGAAGCAGTTTTGGTGTATAGAACATGCCCCTGCAGCCTCACTGCTCAATCCTCTGCCATGTAGGAGTTAAATCCCTTTGTTTATGAACCCTAGTCACACCTCCCTGCATGTGACTTGCACAGCCTTCCATAAACACTTCCTGTAAAGAGAGCCCTATTTAGGCTTTCTTTATTGCAAGTTCTGTTTAATTAATATTTTCTCATCCCCTGCTATGCTAATAGCTTGCAAGACCCTGCAAGAGCCTCCTGTATGTGATTAAAGTTCAATTTAGAGATTGAGATACAATTATTTAAGGTAAATTACATCTGTTTGAAAGTGAAACCAGTTTTTTTTTTCATGCAGGCTCTGTCAGTCATAGCCAGGGGAGGTGTGGCTAGGGCTGCATAAACAGAAACAAAGTGATTTAACACCTAAATGACAGTGAATTGAGCAGTGAAATTGCAGGGGAATGATCTATACACTAAAACTGCTTTATTTAGCTAAAGTAATTTAGGTGACTATAGTGTTCCTTTAAATTCAGAATGTTTTCTGATTTGCACATATACATGTATATACTTTGATAAGAGTTGATGTGATGATTTTTCAGGTAGATTTTCTGACTATTTTTAATTTTGTAATTTTTTTATTTTATGTATTTTGTAGGACCTGCAAAAGGATATAGAACTACACAGCGCTGGAGTGGCGTCCGTGCTGAATATCTGTGAGCGTCTCTTGCATGATACAGATGCATGTGCTAATGAGACTGAGTGTGACTCGATACAGCAGACCACGAGGAGTCTTGATAAACGGTGGAGAAACATCTGTACCATGTCCATGGAAAGGCGACTTAGGTAGGAAGATTGCAGCAAATATTCCCTCACATCCTACATGGAGATCTGGATGGAGACTATATTTATAACGATAATGCAGCAACCACCTATCGATCAATAGGCCATTTGTGGTTATTACTTTAAAGGCACATTGCAGACCCCTAAAACACTTTAGCTTTGCTGAAATGCTTTATGTGTGAATAAAGTGTCCTTTTTCGGGCCAATATAGCAAACAGTAAGGAATTTATAGAAAACATGTCCATCGAACGTCATTCAGGCCCCGCCACCTTTGTTTTTGTTTTTTATAGCCTTGACGGTTTACACTGTACATGTATTTATTTATTTTAACTTTAGAATTGAAGAAACCTGGCGTCTGTGGCAGAAGTTCCTGGAGGACTATTCTCGATTTGAAGAGTGGCTTAAAGAGGCTGAAACCATGGCCGCCGCACCAGGCTCCTCAGAGGTGTTATACACAAAGGCCAAGGAAGAACTAAAGAAATTTGAGGTTGGCTATTGTTTTTGTCAATCTTTCTTTTATTAAGGCATGCAAGATGGGGTACAGAAAATAAAAGGGGAAATGTACGAGTAGTTATACAACATAGGGATAATACAGCGTAAATATCGAGTAAGCACATTTCCTGGATAATAATGCCTCATATTTTTTTTTTATTTATATGGTGTTTAGCTCGGGTTATGTCTAGTGCAACAATGTACATGCGTCTCCTGTCGCACTAGCTGGTCCAGATTGTAGTGTGTGTTCTGTATTACCAGATATGTACAACATTTGTCAACGTTTAGTTAGTCTTAAGAGGATAAACATGTACAGTCAAACTGAACAATAGAGAAAGGTTACCTAAGCTGTTTTGTCTCAGGCTTCATGTAAAAGGTGGAACAAGCTAAGTGCTAAACAGTCTTGTGTTAGTGGCCCTTTTGATACATAGAAAAGATGTTGTAAGCATTATTTCGGTCTAAGAGATTAATATTGGAATCAATATGTCTAGCATTTGAAGACCTGTGAAACTATAAAGTCATGGCAATATAAGGATTTGTGAAACAACATCAGGGCAAAAGTGGATGGGAACAAACATAAACAAGGTCAGTTAAGTCCATACAGTAGGTGTCATGTTCAAGAGTAAACTTTTGTTGCCTCCGGGTAGTGAGAGTCTCTGCTTTATGAGCAGGTGCAAGGGCTGTGAGCCGTGTAACGTATCAGTTTAGGCTGCTTCAGCCAATGCCTGTTTTGGAGGCCTTTTCTGCGTACCTGGGGCGGTGTTGTTCATGCATAGTTGCTTGGAGCGGTTTCGTCCCCGTTGTGTAGGGCACCTGAGGGGGTCCTGGCTTCACCGATCTCCTCTGCTTACTAGCTTTGCGTGAGAGAGGTGAGCGCTGAGCTCTCTTGTGGTCTGCATCCGGGCGGTGGAGGTGGAAGGGGTTCAGTGGGTGCTGTCTCGACCTCCGCCGTTGCGCCCGGTCCCAGCATGTAGTAGGGAGCGGTTCCTGTGTGGTCCTCCCCGTTCGCTTTGAAGGCAGGCTGGGTTTGGCTGGATTGTTGTTGCAGCTTGTTGGCCCCATCGGCTGGGTTGATTGCGTGGGGCAGCGGTTCCTCAGGGGGCCTTGTTTCTTACTGTGCCTTTTACGGGCTCTGATATCTGTCTCTGGGTGCCGGTCGGTGGTTGTTGGGACCGCTGAGTGGTAGGCAGGTCGGGTCTTGTGCCGTGTCTTCGTCTCGGGTATGTCTTTAATTGAGGGGCCCGGCGCCCCTGCCTGCTTTTTTGAGGTTCTGCTCCGTTCCAGTCTGGGGGCCGCTCTGAAATTGCGAGGAGGGTACCTCTGTAGCTTGCGCCGGGTGGCCGGGCGGATCCAAGCCACCGCCTCTCTCATTGCCAGGTTGTACAACTGTTTCCGGGCTCGGAGCTTCACCCACAAGTAAGTGCTTAGTCGGTTGACGAATTCTTGTGCATACTTGGGTGGCTTTGTGAGTGTACGTTTGGGCTGTGCCGCCATTTTGTTTGGGCCCCGTAGGTTTCACGTGGAGTTTAGTCTTCCTAGGCCAGGAATTTGTTAGCTCGTTTCTCGCTTAAGTGTGCCGGGATATCCCACACCGGCGGGGGGGGGGGGGTGATCAGGGTCTCAACGCCGCAGCGATTTCCGCAGGTTTGCCGGCGTGGAGGTCGGCCGCCGCTCACACGCCTGCGCCCGTTGGTAGGCCGCAACTCCGCATTAACTTTAAAATGCCTCTCGGAGGTCTGGTTAGGGACGTCCCGGAGTACTGCCGCTGCTCTGCTTTGCCAGGTAAGTGAACTCGTGTGATTTCTGTGTAATTTGTCGAGTTAGCTCACTTATTTGCAAGTCTGTACACGGAGCTCTGGTTTAGTGCGACCAGTCAGCTCAGCATCCAGGCCCCGCCCCCAGGTTAGCTATTGTTTAAATAGTGTTTTACATTATGTTGAACTCTTTCTTTATTGCTCAATGGTAGCTTTCCATATTGTATTGTGTGTACAAGGCCATGAGTATGGAGCCCTTCTCTGTCACTTGGATAGTGATCTTCTCTTGTCTGGTGCTTGTACCCTTACTGTTAAAGGAACACTATAGTCACCTAAATTACTTTAGCTAAATAAAGCAGTTTTAGTGTATAGATCAGGGGTAGGCAACCTTTTAGCAGCACTGTGCCGATATAGGATTGTGATGTCCCGTAGCATGCCGATCCTCAGGCTCGTCGCTACCAGGCAAGCTAACCAAGCAATTGCTTTGGATCCCGAGCTGGCCTGGGCCCCCAAGCAGGGCCGGCGCTTCCTATAAGGCTGCAGCCACCTGAGCACTCTATAGAGAGCCTCAGGCGGCTGCAGTACTGCCTCTCTCGTCACCTTCCCTTCCCTGTAGTGTGGCCAAGCTCCTCTTCCTCCTGTCAGTCCGGCCAGGTACCACGTGGTACAGGAGATTCAGTTTCCTGTTCCCGGACGGACTGACAGGAAGTGCACCCTGAGCTCGGCCACGCTACAGGGAAGGGGAGGTGAGAAGAACAGAGGGAGGGGGGGGGAGTAAAAAGGACACGGGGGAGGGGAGTAAAAAGGACACGGGGGAGGGGAGTAAAAAGGACACGGGGGAGGGGAGTAAAAAGGACACGGGGGAGGGGAGTAAAAAGGACACGGGGAGGGGAGTAAAAAGGACACGGGGGAGGGGAGTAAAAAGGACACGGGGGAGGGGAGTAAAAAGGACACGGGGGAGGGGAGTAAAAAGGACACGGGGGAGGGGAGTAAAAAGGACACGGGGGAGGGGAGTAAAAAGGACACGGGGGAGGGGAGTAAAAAGGACACGGGGGAGGGGAGTAAAAAGGACACGGGGGAGGGGAGTAAAAAGGACACGGGGGAGGGGAGTAAAAAGGACACGGGGGAGGGGAGTAAAAAGGACACGGGGGAGGGGAGTAAAAAGGACACGGGGGAGGGGAGTAAAAAGGACACGGGGAGGGGAGTAAAAAGGACACGGGGGAGGGGAGTAAAAAGGACACGGGGGAGGGGAGTAAAAAGGACACGGGGGAGGGGAGTAAAAAGGACACGGGGGAGGGGAGTAAAAAGGACACGGGGAGGGGAGTAAAAAGGACACGGGGAGGGGAGTAAAAAGGACACGGGGGAGGGGAGTAAGAAGGACACGGGGAGGGGAGTAAGAAGGACACGGGGAGGGGAGTAAGAAGGACACAGGGGGAGGGGAATAAGAAGGACACAGGGGGAGGGGAATAAGAAGCACACAGGAAGGGTGGGAGGGGAGTAAGTAAGAAGTAGTAAGAAGAACATGGGGGGAGTAGTAAGAAGAACATAGGGAGGGGGAGGAGTAAGAAGAACATGGGGGCAGAAAGAAGAACATAGGGAGGGGGAAAGGAGTAAAAAGAACACAGGGAGGGGGGAGGAGTAAGAAGAACACGGGGGTGAGGAGATGAGGAGAACACAGGGAGGGGGAGGTGAGGAGAAGGGGAGATTAGGAGAACACAGGGAGAGGGGAGATTAGGAGAACACAGGGAGAGGGGAGATTAGGAGAACACAGGGAGAGGGGAGATTAGGAGAACACAGGGAGAGGGGAGGTGAGGAGAACACAGGGAGGGGGATTGGGGAGATGAGGAGAACATAGGGAGGGGGGGTGAGGAGAACACAGGGAAGGGGGTGAGGAGAAGGGGAGATGAGGAGAACACGGGGGGTGAGGAGAAGGGGAGATGAGGAGAACACAGGGAGGGGGAGGTGAGGAGAAGGGGAGATGAGGAGAACATGGGGGTGAGGAGAAGGGGAGATGAGGAGAACACAGGGAGGGGGGGTGAGGAGAAGGGAGATGAGGAGAACACAGGGAGGGGGGGTGAGGAGAAGGGAGATGAGGAGAACACAGGGAGGGGGTGAGGAGAACACAGGGAAGGGGGGTGAGGAGAAGGGAGATGAGGAGAACACAGGGAGGGGGTGAGGAGAAGGGGAGATGAGGAGAACACAGGGAGAGGTGGTGGAGAAGGGGAGATGAGGAGAACACAGGGAGGGGGTGAGGAGAAGGGGAGATGAGGAGAACACAGGGAATTTTCAATTGTTGAAAATGTTCAAGTTTTATGCACATTATATGCAACAGCAGTATTTGCACTGTAAACCTTTTTTATTTATATAAAGTGTGGGTGAACTTAAGCTGTATGGGTTCCTGTAGGCTTTGCGTGCGTGGGGGGGGGGGGGGGGGCACCATGTCCATTTTGCTTGGGGCCCCCAAATTCCTTCAAACGGCCCTGCCGAGCCTATTTTTTTAAATTGAGGTGTGTGTGCTGCCGTATTCTGCTTGTGTTATTTATACCGTAATTGCTTTGTATCGTTGTATTTGTGCGTATATGAGCTATTATATTGTATATGTTCACTAGTAGTTTATGGTATCGTGTATGATACATATGAATGTGGGCTGTGTATGAGGGCTGCTTGTGGAATTGTGTGTAGATGGATATGTCACATTGTGTGTTAGGTAGTGTATGGGGGCTGTTTGGGGGTTTGCATGTGAGAGGCTGCATGTGGGATTGTGTGCATGTATGTAGATTGTTAGTGGTGTTGCGTTTGTGGGGATTGTGTGCATGTATGTAGATTGTTAGTGGTGTTTGTGGCGTTTGTGGGGATTGTGTGTATGTTTGTGTGTGGGCTGTTCGTATTATTTGTATGAGGGGAGGCTTATTCTGCAGGTCTGTGTATATCTAGCAGTGTGGGTGGCTTCCCTGGGTTCCAGTGGGGACCAGCCTGGGCAGGTACAGGTCAAGGACAGGAGCTGCAACATCAGCTGTGGGCTGCTCTACTACAGTGTGGATTCCTATTCACAAGTGTTGGTAGGAACTGATCTGAGATCACTACCTCTACGTGCTGCAATGCATAAATTGAGGATTGTCCTTCACTACCTCTTTGTATTAGCAGATATCTGAAGTTTCACTGAGACTCCTGAAAGGCCACAGCCTGTTTGGCTCTAGCAGCCTTGAGTGCCGTGGAAAGACACCTCGAGTGCCGTGCATGGCACTAGTGCCGTAGGTTGCCTACCCCTGGTATAGATCATTCCCCTGCAATTTCACTGCTCAATTCACTGTCATTTAGGAGTTAAATCACTTTGTTTCTGTCTATGCAGCCCTAGCCACACCTCCTCTGGCTATGATTCACAGAGCCTGCATGAAGAAAAAAACTGGTTTCACTTTCAAACAGATGTAATTTACCTTAAATAATTGTATCTCAATCTCTAAATTGAACTTGAATCACATACAGGAGGCTCTTGCAGGGTCTAGTAAGCTATTAACATAGCATGGGATAAGAAAATCTTAATTAAACAGAACTTGCAATAAAGAAAGCCTAAATAGGGCTCTCTTTACAGGAAGTGTTTATGGAAGGCTGTGCAAGTCACATGCAGGGAGGTGTGACTAGGGTTCATAAACAAAGGGATTTAACTCCTAAATGGCAGAGGATTGAGCAGTGAGGCTGCAGGGGCATGTTCTATACACCAAAACTGCTTCATTAAGCTAAAGTTGTTCAGGTGACTATAGTGTCCCTTTAACCTGTGCTTACAGGACTTCCCGCAGGGGCAGCTTCATTCTTATGAAACAGCCTGACTCCCCCTATTATACTCACCCCTGGTTTTCAGTCCTTTAAGAAGTCCTTTAAGAAGGCCTCGAGCGTAACTCTCACTTCTAAAACCACTTCTAACTTCCTCAATGTAACAAGTGTGTCCTCACTCCCCTTCACTCTAGCCTTCCAATTCTGCCATCCACCACACTTCCCATCCTATTGTGTTTTTATAACCTACATCCTCTACATTGTAAAGTGTTCAAGTGGGGCTCTCCTCAACTTTGCGTGCCTGTGAATTTGTTGTTAAATCTCCCCCTTTTATATTATTGTAAAGTTCTGCGGAACAAGTTGCGGTTCTAACAATGCGAATAATAATAATAGAGGTAGTTTATATTTTGATACAATTCTTAAGAAATCTATTGCCAATAGTTTGATCCATCCAATCCCTCCATTCACGTCTAAATAGCAATACTTCAAATTGTATTTCTAAGATTCAGATGTATTCTATTTCTAATACATGCTGTTACACCTCTATATCTTTGATATACCCAGTGTATACCATCAACTGTCCATTTTATTTTTCCCGGTGATTGGATTTCTCCTGTCACCTATAGTGTGCTGTTAGAGAGTTTGAGATTCTTTAAGTTATGAATGTGTGATTTATTTGGTTTTATAGGTTTTCACTTTGTACAATTTAATATTCTGAGATTGATGTACAATGATCGTACGATTCACCCTTATCATTTTAAAATGTTCCTTTCAGGCTTTCCAGAGGCAGATTCACGAGCGCCTCACTCATCTCGAGTTAATCAACAAGCAGTATCGAAGACTTGCCCGTGAGAACCGCACCGACGCAGCCAGCAAACTCAAAGAGATGGTGCATGATGGGAATCAACGTTGGGACCAGCTCCAGAAAAGAGTATCAGCAATTCTCAGGAGGCTGAAGGTAAGGCAGCCTTGGTATAACCTGGAAATGTTATTTAGAATGAACCTGTAACCTCTCTAAAGGGGATTCATGAATTCTGTAGACATCACACCATGAGGATGTAGAAAATCACCTATAGCTTGGCTAATCATTTTATTTTAGGTTCAGTCCACACACAGCCAGAACACACATTGCAAATGTGTAGGAGATCTAGAATAATTTGTTTAATTTCTCCTTATACTTTCTCTATTCTGACTGCGAGGTACAAATACAGTTTATATTTAGAACAATGATTTAATAAGGAGCCAATAAAGACACACTCACTAGAAGGATAAGGAGATATACATTTCTACATCTTAAGTACCCATAGTCTGCCCCCTGCTTTAGGTATGTAATCGCTCATACCTGAAATACGAGGCGGTGATGAGCGACAACATTTGACTGACACACTTATAACTGCCACCCAATGCTGGTCTGCCTAATGTGGAAGGATCCAGACTGCGGGCACATGGAGACACTCCTAATGTGTAAAAACAATCAAAAATTGTTTACACTAAACAGTGGTATGGTGAGAAGGGACTATGGATACTATAAGCACTTTCGTGAGATAAAGTGGTTATGGTGTCTAGTGTCCCTGTAGTGTGCTTTATGAAAATTATCAAAGGCCATTTGTACCCTACATTTTTTTTTTTTTTTTTTTTAAACATCTATGATCACATGTATATTTTCTGAAGAATTATGGCAGGAATTCATTTGAAAATATACAACCAATCTTCTGGAAATCTCTTTGTATGTTAAGGTGTAGTATTTCTGGTTTGTCGTTCTCATTCAACGATCCATTTGTGATAAATACAAAGCTAGTAAACAAATACAATAAAAATCAGAACATTAGTTTGTGCATAATGCAATCTACCTGACAATATGTTTCCAAGACCACTTTTATATATTGATTTTTCAATAAACTTACAAAATGAAATTGGGAACTCCATTTAATGGACATTGTAAAAGTCCTGTAACACTGTAATTTGTGTTTTCAGCATTTTACCAGCCAAAGAGACGAGTTTGAGGGAACGAGGGACAGTATCATTGTATGGCTCACAGAGATCGACCTTCAGCTTACCAACGTAGAGCATTTTTCAGAAAGCAACATAGAGGAAAAAATGCAGCGGTTAACAGTAAGTGCACCTTGATATTGGATTGCGGTATACCAGAGTCTGTCCATAAATGGAAGATGGACATGTTTATGTTGCTATTAAGGTAAAACATTATATTTTAAAATGTCTTTATTTTGTAGGAATTTCAGCAAGAGATAACCTTAAATACCAACAAAGTCGACGAGCTGATAGTCTTTGGGGAGCAGTTAATTCAGAAGAGTGAAGCAATAGACGCTGTGATCATCGAAGATCAACTGGAAGAACTTCACCGATACTTTCAGGAAGTTTTTGGTCGGGTTTCTCGCTTCCACCAAAGATTAACCAACAGAGACCAGGTAAGGGAGTTATCCAGCCGTCTTTACTTGGCACAAGGTCTATTTTATTTAAAAAATAAACTGTTTTGAGATTATAGTTGTCTGTTAAATAATCAAGTTTCGAAAGGAAATAATTTTTTAAAATTAAAGTATATGGGGGAAAAAAAAAGAGAAAAAAACCTCATGCCTACCTTTAGAATATCACGGGATTCTTCAGCCTTATACATGCACCTTGGGTCGGACAGTGCTTGAAAACAGTCTCTATGGTCTTTCCTGCTTCTGTGCAGGGTGTGAAGCAGGGAAGACCATAGAGACTAAATGTCAATGGTCAAGCAAAGTCTGATCCAAGGTGCATGTATGTAGCTGAAGGATTCTGACATTTATTAAAGGTAGGGATGTGTTTTCTAATTATTGTTATACATATACTTAATTTTAAAATTGTTTTATTCCTTTCAGTACTTGATGAAACTATTATTCTATTAAAAAAGTCTAGAGGTGACAATTGTGATTGTTACCTTTTCGGTGAGCTGGTAGATGTCCATGATGTCAAGATTACAGAAGGATTTAGGGTATATTGTGACTTTTTTGCAAACCAATATATTGTGATAGAGTGAACTTGTCATTACAAATTTCATGTGTATGTATGTTTGCGTCTTGATGATTATCCTAGAGTAATGATCAACTTTTGGAATAAGTGAGAATTACACCACATTGTTAGATTTTCCGACATATTAATATTGGTCTATTTAATACCTTTCATGAAGCATTTAGAGGAAGAAAGAGAAACATCTGAAAATGATACGGATGCGGAGGATTCTAGAGAATTTCAGAATACCTCGTGGCACAGTACAATGCACGAAGTAGACGCGTCTCACCCATCCATGTGTCATCTCCTACCTCCACCTCTCCCTCATGAGAGATCTGGCCGGGAGACTCCTGTCAGTGTAGACTCCATCCCTCTTGAATGGGATCCAACTGTGGATGTTGGTGGCTCTTCGATGCATGAGAACGAAGAGGATGGAACCTACTACAATGCCTTGTCGGGTAAGACATTACGTAGGTGGTGTTGGTGTTCTGATCCTGAAAACATTGATTTTTAAATTCATCTAGTGTTTAAATATGTTGTGTTCTTTCATCCTTTGAACTGTACGTGAAATATTTGTCATGTGAGGAAATGACGTTATTGTCTTTCAGATGTAGAAATCACAGAAAATCCAGAGGCTTATGTCATATTGACAACCAAAACTGTACAAGCATCTTCGGGTAGGCACCTGCTAAGCATGTGTCTCAACCTGGCCATTCCGCTGTGATGCACGCTACTCTCATATTCACCCATTTACAGCATTCTCTGCTGCTTAGTGTGAACGCCATATCTCCCCAAACCACATGGCATGGTGTCCCATTTCAGCACATCTCCAACACATCTGTCCTAACCAAAGGAAGTTTCATTGCTGGCATGTTTGGTTATGTGCTTGGGTGATGTGTATTCCCTTTAAACATAGTTTCCAGTCTGGTCTCACCAGCTCGAGTGATTGGTTGCTTCAATGAACATACACAATTGTTGGCAATTGTGTATTTTATCTTGTTGATTTAGCCACCGTTCACAGCTCTTGTTCGTAACTAATAAAGAAATGTTGGCTTTGATCTAGATATGTGCTTTTTGCATGAATATTGGGAAAATGTGCAGATTTTCCTAATGTAGTAAAATCATTATTATTTTTTAAATAAAAAGCTTCGTCATCCATGGCCCAAACAACTTGTAATGTTTTATTTGTTTGCTTCACCTTTAAAACCTCCACATAATATTTTAACAATTCACATTTTCGTGGAAACGTGTCGATTTCATTGTTCTGGCTGGTAAGTTTGTAAGGCGCATGTGTTGCAGAAAAAGATTAAACATTTGCTTCCCTGCAAACTACTAATCTCAATCTCTCTTTGGACTTAGAGCTAAAAAGAATCATGTATTGTGTACACTGCAGGTAAATCTGACTTGGATGCAGCTTCCTGGCACTCCACCGACAAGCAGAAACCTTCTAGAAAACATGAATTTGAGCACGGGATTATGAAGGGATTGCTTTCAGCCACAGCAGAGACCAATACGACGTTGAATCTAACTTCTGTAAGGCATCTTAAAATTATATTATTCTCGATAATGTGGGATGCTTGAATGAATGTACCTTCCCATACTTTGTAGTTACTGTTGTATCACCTGCTACATCTTATGGGTGTCTGTTTCTTAAAATGTTACAGAGTATAAACACTGCCACTAATTGTACACTTTATTTTTATACTTTTGCAGGCTGCACAGTTATCCACGTCACCTGGAGCACAGGAGCCTACAATACCAAGCGCTCCGGACCAGCAACAAGAGGAAGAGGGTCTGCAAGGTTTTGTTAGTCCAGGAACTCCTTCAGGTACTGTCTGTGATAAAATTAACTTTGGAATTTGAAGAGGCATTTGCGGTTGGCCCAGATCTCACAGATTAATGTCCAGTTTAAGAGGTTTAGTTATACAAGCGGAGAAGAAACTCGATGTAGCCATCTCCAGGCTGTTAAGCACTACAAACGGATAGTGGCTTTAAACTGCTTAGGCAATTGTCTAGATAATTCTGCCTGTCAATGTACAGATAGCATTATGGCTGGGTAGAGCTTTTTTCTCATCTGCAAACATCCCCTTATTTTTTCCTATTGTCTACCTCTCCCATATATTTAACAGATTTAGCATTTTTGAGTAGATGTTATTTGCTAAATTTTCAATAAACATAAAAAAAAACATTTCATTGAATAAAAACATGTTAACCTTTTTAAAGTTATAAATGCCAGAGACGTGACAGTTTCCCTTAAATGCGATCATCCAGCTATGTTTTTATTGTTTTGTTTCTTGGGGGGTTTGGGAGGTGCTCCCCTGAATGCACAAAATGTGTTAAGATAGTACACGCTAGAGAGATATTTTACAAATTCGATTTATTGTTGTAGGAAAAGTTAAAATGAAAATACTGACATAATAAAAGATCACATAAGTGTTTGTTCACAGTTGTCATTTAAAGGCTTTCCGTTTTAGCAATGTTAGAATTGTCCAATCAAAACGCCAGATCAGTGATACAAAGTAATCTAAAAGATACAGCAAACACATGTGAAGAGCAGCCACCCAAATGATTCAGGGAGACCTACTTTACGAAGCCTGCAGTTCCTGTAAGGTGTATATAGTTCTCAAGTAAAGCTAGCTTCCGCAGACATTATACATAGGTAACATTACACAGGGCTTATCGCTAAAATGAGAATTCAAAGTGAATTTCAAATGTAAGGACAGAGTAGTCAAACTCAAAGCATTGCTGACTTGGTCAAAATAGCTCATCTTGAAAATTGGCTTGTTCTATATGTTTAAAGAAACACATTTAAAGCACCATAACCACTACAACCCACTGTAATGGTTGCAGTGCCAGAAATGCCCTGGTACTCTACAGAGTTTCCTGGGCCAGTACCAAACTGTTTTCAGAGTGGCTCAAAACATACCTGGATCCCATCAGGCACACATCCCATGCTTTCAAAAATCCCAGAAGAGGGGGCGGGGCCTGACCGCCTAGCTGGATGGACGTGGGGCTCCTCGGCTCCTGAGTTAAACTCCGACAAACAGCCTGAAATCCCCGTAAAACCTGTCTTTCAGCAGCCACAAGAAGGCTAGAGGGACTCAGGCTACCACACCGTTACCCGGGTTGGCCCCCGTCCTACCGGCAGCGATGTATGCTGGGCAGCTGGGACTGTGGCCTGCCGCGAGGCTCTGGCGGGAGAGGCGGCCGATCTCCCGCACTTAGTCCGGCGGGTCCTCTCCTGCGCCTACTGGGGCCCCGTTTTCCCCCCCCTGTGGGCCGGGGGGGTTATCCCGGACCTCACCAGAAGGGCAGGGACCACCTCCTTTAACCGAGCGGTGAACAGCTCAAATGGAAACCGCACGGAAAAATCTAAGATGGCCGCCGGGCCCAGTACAAGCCTGAACACACGCTCCAATCTGAAGCATCGGAGACAACACCTTTTTGCTGCTACCGGCGGTCCTAAGGGCACCCTATTTGAGCTCCCACCTCACCCACACAAAGAGGAGTAACGGATACAGCATGCAGGCATCATATTGGACCCCAGGCTGACGCCAGCTGAAATACAAGAACGAGCACACCCCTGACCGCCAAATACCTCAGCCCTCAAGCAATCAGCGGGACACGCAGGGGACTTGATCATGGCCAGGACATCAGCCGACTCGGCACTGCTGCAAGAGCAACAAAGCGGCTGCTAACAGTATCTAATCATAATACTAGCACTGTATCTTAGTTTGTTTAGCATCTCCTTGTTTCTGAGTTTACTAGTATTGATGCTATTACTGCAGATCTGCATAGAAAATGCCTAAGTATACATATGTGCTGTGTCCGACAAACTCAGTGACTCTCTGCCCCCTGGTGGTTACTCTCCAGCAGTGTGGAGAAATCTACACTTGAAATAATTTTGTAAAGCAAATACTTTAACAATCGTTGTTTGAACCATACATACAAATCTAATGTCATAGTCATCTCACTAGCAATGTGTGAAGTGTCCTCTTTAACTAACCTGCTGAACGTTATGCATCTACTCACAACTCAAATGTTTAATTACGCAAGTTGTCTACATTTAAAAACAAAAATGTGCAAATTTCTATGCCACTGTCTAATATCTGTAACCCTTGTAACACACTGTTGTGGCGTCTGTTCATATCTTGTGATCACCTGCACAACCAAAATAAAGAATTAAAAAAAAAAAAAAAAAAAAAAATCCCAGAAGAAAGGGGACGTGGCTATGGGTGCCTAGCGGGACGCAGGTAAGTTGTCATACTGCTCTAAAACATTTTGACAAATCACTGGTGCCAGGACACAGTCTGCACAATAGTGAGTTGTGCTTGTTATGGGGCTTGGAGTGTTCCTTAATGTGCAGCTTCTGATGTTTATGGAAACGGACATTGTAATAAACGCTCCTTTTTTTTTTTTTTTTTTTTTTGAACAGGTGTGATAGAGCGTTGGGAGATTCTTCAGGCTCAGAGTTTAAGCAATGAATTGAGAGAGAAACAGAGTAAGCAGAAGTGGCAGCAGTTAACGTCTGATTTACAAAGTATTACATTGTGGCTCGATAGAACCGAATCTGATCTTAACAATGTAAGAAAACTCAAGCCTGCATTAACCCTTGAAGAACTGGAGCACAAAGCAAGGAGACTCAAGGTGCGTGTCTAATTCTAGCATGAAATGGTTTGTCATTCTATAAAGACTGTTTAATTACAGCAGCTTAGAAATAAAGCATGTTCTTCTGTGATACAGAGTCGGTGTTCTGTTTTTTTTTTTTTTTTTCAAGTTTTATAAAGATTGTAATAACTTATCTAACAATTAGCGTGAAAATTAGGTTTCATTAAAGGGACGCTCCAGACCCCAAAGCGTTTTATCTTGCTGAAGTGCTTTATGTCTGAAGAGTGTGTTTGGTTTTAGATTCACCCCCAATGACAACATACATATTTAAACGCATGCATGCATTCATTGTGAGCATATCTACTAAACAGTGATTTTTATTTGGGCCGTGGCGTTTAATGTTTTAACAGGTTTTAATAACTATCTTCTGACTGTTTCTTGCCAGGACATTTTAAAAGCATTTGACAGTTATAAGGCTCTGGTGATATCTGCCAACCTCAGCAGCAAAGACTTCCAGCAGGCTGAAGTTTCAGAGTCCAGAGAAGTTTTATCCAGACTCCATGAAGTCAATACCCGCTGGGACAAGGCATGCAATTCACGAGACGAATGGCAGGAAAGCCTACAAAGCGAGCTCGTTCACTGTCAGGTATGCCAATTATTCCTAGCAATTCGCAGGTCGCCAAAACATTGTCCTCCCGTTGTCAAGGGGCTAAAACAACATTCTAGCAACATGTTTTATATCACTTTTGTTAGAATTTACGCAACATTTATTTAAAAAAAAAAAAAGGAAAGGTGAACACTGACCGGATAACTGCTCAAGTAGCCTGTCCTTTTGGTGGGTCTCTGCTCCGTTCTCAACTTGGTTTTAGCTCATTGTGCCGTTATTATTTATATCGCGCCATTAGATTCCATAGCGCTGTACAATGGGTGGACTAACAGACATGTAATTACAAAGGGAACCTAAATGATTTGCACATCAGACTGATTCCACCCCAAAGAGGGTGTAAATCCAAAATGCATTCTGACTCCTTCTGCACGAGAGATACAACAGTAATTTTAAGCCTTGTTATGCCTCGTCAATGAGGTGTAGCGGATACCACTCTAGGCACAGTCAAAAAGGGGGTCTAGATCTAAATTACCTTTTTAACTGAGGGAGAGCAAAAAAAAATAATTGAGATACATTTAGGTTCCCTGATTCAATAAGCAATTCAGAGAAAAACACAAAATTACATATTTTACATAGTTTGTTTTGGGCATTAGATCTGGGTACAAGTAGACCAAAAACAGGAGTCGAACGGTTTCCCCCCTATAGTTTTACTAGAGTGCTGTGATTTTTTTTTTTTTTTCTTTAATCTCTGTTTATTTGCTATCCTGACCTATTAAGGAAAATTTCACATTACTGATTTAATTTAAGATATCTTTAAAGGATAAATCAACGCTGATCATATGAGCAGAAATTAAAATGGTTTATATTGATTGATTTTATGATAATGCTGTTTTATTTTTCCTTTTTTCAAACCATTTTGTGTTGGTTGGTTTGTTTGTTTTTCCTTTTTTTAATTGTGTGACCACTGCACCAGAGTTAACTATTTGGTAAAAGTTCCTGCGGCAGTTGTTTATCAAAGCTGTAAATAGCAGATAGATCAAATATCCAAACCAGAGCAGTTTGTTCATAGTGTATTCTTGGCTTTGTAGGAGTTCCACAGTACAAGTGACCAGCTATTGCTATGGCTAACGGAAGCAGAGGCGAGAAGATTAATGTATCGAGTCGCAGATCACTCTACGGATCCACATGTGATGCTGGAGAGTCAGAATCAGCTTACGGTAAGCCATATTTTAGAGTGTCTCAAAATCCCTTTACAACAGATATTATTCCCAAAGGGAAGTGGTTTTGCAAATACCCATATTATTCCCATTCTTAGCATCATAAAAAACTTGAAGCATTTTTAGTGGTTATGGTGTATAGAGTGCCTTGCACCCCTTATCAAGGTGGCTGAGTATTGCAGCGATTTGCAAGACTCTACAGCTATAAACCTGTCCTCTGAAGGTGATAATCCAAAATAGGAAATACGATTTTCTCCTCTTCAGTGTAAGAGCTGTCCAACTTGTGTGTGAAGTCCACACACAGAACTAGGACAGACCTCTCTCTCGAAAGAGCCTGAGCTGTGGCCACACAGCTTGAGAGACCACTGCACGCAGCCCAGTTTTATGAAACCGTAGAACTGTCCGGTGTATAAGCTGGTAGCTGCTGCCGTATGCTTACTATCAGTGTATTGAACAGTTCTGTTCAGTCTACGTGATGAGTAGAACTCAGTTTAGGGGGTTACCGAGATAAACACAAAGCCATATTCTTTAGAAAATAAGAAATGCCAAAATCAAGGTGGTAAAGTAGCTGTAAATAGAGACTCTTGTGAAGGAAGTCTACACTAATTACAACCACAATCTTTTCTGTGAACTGCATTCTTTGTGTTCTTTAAAAGCCAATTCCATTCCTATCTCGAGTCCGTTAAACAAGTTCATAATCAAAAAAGCTGATACCAATAGTCAACAAAACCAGACAACGGTTTACAAGCTGATACTTTAAAAGGAGTGTTCACTAAAATAGAAAATGAGGAAATGGACCAAGGTAACGGCATAGACTTGGACAAAGTCTACAATTCCTCATCAATTATTCAATGCCCTGGTGTTGACTATACATTGATATATTCACTAAACTGAAGTGACAGCTCTTTTTTTTGTTCTTCAGAGAACACCATAATAAAATGTTTCATGCCATCTGTTATCTATATAATATAGATTTATTAACGTCACTGCATACATTTGATTGATTTTTAGCAACTGAAAGATCAGCTCTTGGAACGGCAGATTCAGGTGAACACACTGAAGGACATGGCTAGCTGCATGCTGGTTAAAACCTCCGGAGATGATTACATTGAAGTGGATGAGAAAGTGCAGGTCATTGAAAACAAGCTGAACCAGCTCATGAAAGACATTTCTTATGATATAAAGACTCTCCAGGACACACTGGTAAGTAACTGGCTCGACACCCGAGATAAGAAGATTTAAACATGCAAAAAAAAAAGAAAAGAATACAGCATATTAGTGAGGCCAAAACCCATCAATTGCAATAAATTTGTATTGATTCCTGGAGAGTCCCTTTAAATGGCTGCGGTAAATAGTGGTCTTTATAATCCGATTGACGCCCAGTACCTAAATTCGCCTTAGGTTGACAAGATTTTACTGCATTTTACAACATTTTATCTGTAGTAAATTCTCTGACTTTACAGTTACTGTACATATTAATACTGCCCTAAGCAAGAGGTTTAAATTATTTTAAATTGGAATTTTCTAAGTACTTAATCCCAAAAATGCCTCCACCACTGAGATTACTAGGAGTGATAGTTCAGTTAATAGATTTCATAAAAGGAAGGATTCCTGGATAGGGAGTTTACTCCAACTTTTTTTTGTTTTGTTTTTGGAATAGCCCTTAAAGGGACACTATAGTCTCCTGAACAACTTCAGCTTAATGAGGTTGTTCAGGTGAGAACTATAGCTCCCTGCAGCCTCTCATGTAAACACTGTATTTTCTGAGAAAATACAGTGTTTACATTGAACGCTAGGAACACCTCCAGTTGCAGTCACTCAGAGTGAACCAGAGGGACTTCGGAGATGATGGAGGCATAATATGCCTCCATCCACTCAGATCTGCTGTGCACAAGCATCCTGTGATTCAGTATCTCCTCCCTCTGCATGCAGACACTGAACTTTTCTCATAGAGATTCATTGATTCAATTCATCTCTATGAGGAGACGCTGATTGGCCAGGGCTGTGTTTGAATCATGCTGGCTCTGCCCCTGATCTGCCTCCTTGTCAGTCTCAGCCAATCCTATGGGAAAGCATTGGGATTTGGATCAGGCTATCACATGTCAGCAGGCTGCTTGTTTTTACTGAGTCTAACAGCATGCAGAGTTACAGCTTCTGGCTTGAATACAGTAAGATTTTACTATATTTATGGAGGCATGAGGGGCCCAGGGGAGCTAGATGGTCGTGTTAACACTATAGGGTCGGGAATACATGTAGTTGCACTGGTGACTAGTGTCCCTTTAAACCATTCTCAAGATAAAAGCTGTATTAGAAACACAGGGATCAGCAAGTTTAGATGGTAAAACAACAATTACTCCCCTCTACCTCACCATATTTACCGGGTTACAAATTAAAAATTGGCTACTTGTCACAAGATTCTTTGTCATTTGCATGTCAAACATTGTGTTTGGAGCATCCCTTTAACAGACTAAACAAAATTAGTTTCATTCAGAGTTACTGTCCTTCCATCCCATAGCACACATTTTGTAATAGAGGATACTTTGACGTAGCATTACTAACTCTCCCTTTTCCTCCCCCAGGACAATTCTGCCTTGTCAGATGTAGTCGATTCTGTGGGCGCTGTCCCCGCTGACAAACAGGTAAAAATAAGAATTCTGTGTTTAATTGCTGGATACCTTGCCATTCTATATCTGTATTGCCTTAATCACGAGATTCAATGAAGATCCCCTCCTAAGAGGAAGCTAGATTTTATTTTATTTTATATATTTGTGTAGTAAATGGCTATTTCTTGAAAACCAGTTGCAAAAACGTGTAAATAATCTTGTGGTTTTTTTTTTTATTCTCTCTGTCCCCAGGCTCATGTTGGTGCCGTCTCCAAAGACACGGACAGGTAAGAGTTTAATCATATAATTTAGTGACCCTTTACTACTGGTGGAGAGATATTTAATGGAAATGATTACTGTACAAGTAAATCGAAATAAGTAAAATGATGTAACGAAAACGATGGCACTGTGTCCACAAATTATTTAGATTTGGTGTGCAGTCCAAGCACATCAATTAATTTTTTGTTGGTTTAAGGGATGTAACAGGGTTATCAAGGAAAAAAGTTTCATTTGTGCTCAGTAAGCCGCACTATAATTAATACTAAAACCTGTGCACATCATAAAAATACGGTTTAGCTGAACTTTTTCCAAAAATAACATTTAGTTAGGGGCCACCCGTTCATTTGATGGTTTGGCTTGCCCAAATATTGTCCATGCAAGATATTTTGGAAAAAGATTTGGACAAATAGAAATGGATGTGAAAATAGACCAGGGTAATGCAAAATATACACATAATTTAAATAATATTTAGACATTTTGCAATACTTTGGCAGGCCCGTTTACCCATCATTTTTTTCACAGTTCAAGTGAGGTAAAAAAGTTTATTTTATTTTTTTTAAAAGATAAAATATATATATTTATTTTTTGTTTGGTTTTTTTTTTTGTGTGGTCTTTTTGCACCTCTGGTGGGATTCCAAAGCAAACCAACATGCAGCTAGTGCATCTCCCAAGTGATATGTTTGGGTGTACATCTTCGCCTAAATCCGAATGCACAATTATACTAATTAGTGAATTGTAGTTAATTGATTAACAAATTGCCAGAAATGAAAATTTTAGACTCCATTAACACACTGGAAACTCGGCAAAATTAGAACTTTTTTCCAATTCAGCTATTTTGCCTTAACATTTATAATTTCCCTACTCTATAGTTCTGTTAGTTTGTAGTGAATTAACTGCAGGGTGTTAGCAAAACTGTCAGCAGTGCAGCTGCCTTCATTAAAAATTAAAAATAAAATGAGAACTTCAAACTATATAATCATTTATGTTGTGGTAGTTACATTGATAGAGGACTTAGTCAGGATTATCTCCTAAAATGGGAATTGCCCCTGATTTAAAGTTAATTTCAAATTTTAGACCAAAAACCAAACTGAAAACATTGCTGATTTGGAGAATCTTACGTGTTGGATAGAAATGTTAAAATTACTTTAAATTCTCAGCAATTTACATTTTAGTGAATAAACAGTTTTTTCCAATTTTCTGTGCCGTACCCAATTACGTAGGCTGAAAAGAGATTTGCGTCAAGTTCAATGTTGGCTTGATTCATAGTTCAGTCCACAGCACAAAAAAAATACAAATGTAGTAGCCGTCACTTGACTATCAGTCAAGTAAATGAAAAATTAAATCGTGACTCGGACGGACTGGAAGATTAAATTACGTAACAGACTGCTCAGAATAGAATGGGAAAAAAAGGATTTCACCATTCACATTTGGTCAATATTCTGTCAGCTGAATTTTGACTGAAATTTGCCCGATTTAAAAGATGCAAAAATGTGCCTTTTTACTGTTCTGCAAATGTGTATATATAAATGAACTGCAAGAAATATTCCTATATATTGTCAGTACAGTGAGAGGCACATTTTTCACAACAGTCTGGCTAGTCCAAATACCGTATATATATATACTCGAGTATAAGCCGAGTTTTTCAGCACATTTTTTGTGCTGAAAAACCCCAACTCGGCTTATACTCTAGTCAATAGTCTGTATTATGGCAATTTTCATTGCCATAATACAGACTGGGGGCTGCAGAGATGTTACTTACCTCTCCTGCAGCTCCTGTCAGCTCTCTCCTCCTCCGCGCTGTCCGTTCAGCACCTCGGTCAGCTCCCAGCGGCTCTCGCGAGACTTGCAGTGTGAGCTGACAGAGGGAGCTGACCGGACGGCGCGGAGGAGGAGAGAGCTGACAGGAGCTGCAGGAGAGGTAAGTAACATCTCTGCAGCCCCCACAGCCCCCCCACTGAACTACCAACCCCACTGGACCACCAGGGAAGGAGCCCCCCTCCCTGGCCAGCTAGCAAGCAGGGAGGGGGGACCAAACAAAAATAAATTAATAATAAAATAATACAAAAAAAAAAAAAAATTACAAATAATAATTAATAATAAAAAAATATGAAAATAATTTAAAAAAATAAGTAAATAAAAAAAAATAATAAAATGTAAAAAAAATAATAAAATTGCCCCCCCCCCCCCCCCAGGCTCTGCAACACACACACACGCTGCACTCATATACACACACACGCTGCACTCATATACACACACACGCTGCACTCATATACACACACACGCTGCACTCATATACACACACACGCTGCACTCATATACACACACACGCTGCACTCATACACGCTGCACTCATACACGCTGCACTCATACACGCTGCACTCATACACGCTGCACTCATACACACACGCGCTGCACTCGTACACACACGCGCTGCATTCGTACACACACGCGCTGCACTCGTACACACACGCGCTGCACTCGTACACACACGCGCTGCACTCGTACACACACGCGCTGCACTCGTACACACACGCGCTGCACTCGTACACACACGCGCTGCACTCGTACACACACGCGCTGCACTCGTACACACACGCGCTGCACTCGTACACACACGCGCTGCACTCGTACACACACGCGCTGCACTCGTACACACACGCGCTGCACTCGTACACACACGCGCTGCACTCGTACACACGCGCTGCACTCGTACACACACACTGCATTCATTATATACACACACTGGAAATAAATATTCAATTAATATAATTTTTTTAGGATCTAATTTTATTTAGAAATTTACCAGTAGCTGCTGCATTTCCCACCCTAGTCTTATACTCGAGTCAATAAGTTTTCCCAGTTTTTTGGGGTAAAATTAGGGGCCTCGGCTTATATTCGGGTCGGCTTATACTTGAGTATATACGGTAGGTTTTTATAAATAGTTTGCATGGGTGATATTGTGCCAAGCCAAACCACTTAAAAAGGGACTGGTCATGTGGTTGTGTATATGTGCTGTTTAGTAAATCCTCTCCCTTAGTGATTTATATAGTGCAGACACTTTAAAATAACAGAGGCTGATACACTACAGTATGTAATTCCTCTTCACGTTTGAATTTAAAAAGGTTTTACAGACAAATTGATTTCGCTCAACTGTCATTTTTCCATCATTCACAAATCTATAGTTTAGAGCCACCTCTAATTCATGGCATCCTTTTTTTTTATTGGTGCCTACAGCAAATGCGTCGCATTTCAGCCAAGTGCTAGAATTGATTTAAAAAAAAAACAAAAAATAAGTTAAAGTTTGTTGTGAGCACGAAAACATTTAAATGTGCTGGGCAATTTAAAAAAAATGTTTACAATTCAGAATTTTGCCGGAAACCTGGACCTTCTACATAGCAAATGTATTCATTTTACAACATGGGACACCCAGAATAACCGGGTGAGATTCTAACCCCAATAAGAAGTATTTCATAGGTCCAAAACATCCATTTACCTGTTCAGTACATTTAAAAGGATTAGCAGTATAGACAAATAGTATTAGTGCAGCAAATAATTTAATAAATGTTTTGTATTTACAGATCAAGAGAACTTGCCTCTGTGCGGGACGTTCCCAAGAAACCATCCTTCTTGTATCGAGTTTTTCGAGCGGCTTTTCCACTTCAGCTTTTACTCTTACTACTTTTGCTTCTGGCCTGTATGATCCCTTTCTCGGAAGAAGATTACAGTTGCACGCAGGCTAACAATTTCGCCCGATCTTTTTACCCAATGTTGAGATATATGAATGGACCGCCACCGACCTAACTTGCAAGACACAGGGGGACCTGCGTGCATCTCAGGCCAGCGAAGGGACATCCCACAAGTTTATATTTAAATGTCGTCCGGGTTAAACCACCTTTTCTGCCACCCACAGAGACTTCATTTTAAATGTTTTGTGACCCCACTTCAAACTGGCCTGCTGGAGGCACATCGTTTGCATGCACATGGTAACTTTATATATACAGTGAATGATGACTTTGGCACTGCAGATGTTTACGGACTACATTTCCCCTAAAGCTCTACTAGCCTTTAGTCATTTTGTAGTCCCATCTGCAGTGACAGGGTTAACCATTACTAGGGTAATCGGTGAGGGTTCAGAATTCTAGCCATGGTAAACATTTAGAACAAGCAATAATGTGTTCTCAATTTTATTTTAAGTGTCTAAAGAATTGTATTTTATTGCATGGCCGTGATTTTTATTTTTTATTTATGTGGAATTTAAAGGTTAACTACAATGTAAATTGGCACATCGTTCTCTACATAAGGACATTTATATTCCTATAATTAGATTCTGTACAGTATGATTTGTGTTTTTTATTGCAGGCATTAGGTTCTGTGTTGTACAGTCCAATTTTATTTTTATTTTTTAAATCCTACTTTTTAAGCCATCATGTGACCATTAAAGAGGGTAAATTTTTGGTTTAAAGGTCACAGCTGTTTCTAAATGTTTGGAGGTGGATGATTTTCTATTCTGTAAAGTTGTATGGAATCTGCATAAGAATATTGTTAATCTCTTGGCAGGATGTTGAAATGGTTTCAATAAACTAATGCCCTTTGTAACAATCTTGTTATATGTAGATTTTTTAATTTGGTTTCTTCTTAAAATGAAGAAATTGGTTTAAACACACATTGGGGAGAATAGGCAATTAACTATAATCTTGCTCGTATTAAGCTCCTGTTTTTATGCAAATGTGCTAAAATATTTATTTTTATGGATCTCTCTCCCTGTACAATAGTAGAATTTCAAGGGGCTGCTATTCTTGTTTAAAAACTGGCTGGTGTAGTAATGTTACATAAGAAGCATATACTAGTGTACATTAACATTTTAACTGAACATTCATAAAAAAAAGAAGAGCTGCAAGATTTAACACTGTATTATCATCAACGTGAAAAATGGGACAGTTTGCCAATCGTAATCAATGACTTGTTCAGTAACTGGGTCAGTTATCAATATGTGAACATGTGTATGGTATAGGGCTATTCCAAGCTAGGGAAATAATATATGGCATAGTGCAATACTGTATATACTATAATTGGATATATGGGCAAGTGACAAATGCTCACTCAGACTTTAACATCCCAAGAAGTGCCTTCAGAAATATACTTGGTGTGTCTTCTTTGCTTCAAATACTTGGTAAATGTGAATCTCATATAAAAAACAAAGTGCAAAAAAAATAGATTGGATGACTGTATGAGTAAAAAAGGCATTTATTACTTACATCAAAGTAAATAAAAGCAGGTAAATCAGTCCAACGCGTTTCTTCCCTGTTAGGGACAATCTTTAACAAAGATGATGAATAAAAATACATACAAACCTAGTTACAAACATCCCCTAATATATACCAGTCCCAATAATGGTTCTGCAGATGATTCCATTTCTCTTCAGCTGTTTTCAATTCAAATTTGAGTTACTTCCGGGTTTCGTGTGTCCTGTGCGGTCACGTGACGTGCGTGATGACGTCATGCGTTTCAGCTGTTCAGAAACAGTCTTTTTTGGACTTTTTTCAACATCTCAGCCTGTCATTATGAGTGACAGCCGAAGGTGGAACGCATAGCTGGAACGCATGACGTCATCACGCACGTCACGTGACTGCACAGGACACACGAAACCCCAAAGTAACTCAAATTTGAAACCCCCCCATGTTGGCAATCTTGGGCTAAATTTTGAAATACACTTTGAATTTCCAACAATTCACTTGTTGGTGAATAACCGTGTTCTAGGAGAATGCTGAATAGTTTACTGGTGTCTCAGTTCCCATTTGGAATGTCCTCTCTCTGTATCTGCTTAATGCAACAGGGACTGATACCTAGACACCACGTCTCCCAAACTATGACAAACTCGTATTACAAAGCTTACGTTACTAAGTGCAAAACTTCTCCCCAATAATGAATCCGAAAAGCACAAAGATGCTTTATCACATTTGTCCTTTTAATGAAAACACATGCAGGACCTCAAAACAGAAGGTGCACTAAACCCCCCTCCCCCTCAAAAAATTCTCCCTCTAGAGCAGGGCAGTGAACTGGAACTTCCTCTTCGACACTCTCGAAACGTTGGGAATGGGTCCCAACTACATACAATGCGTAAAAACCTCTATATAAAGGGCCATCAGCCACAGTTAGTGTTAATGTGTCCAAGGTGTTTTTTTTTTCTTTTTTTCTAAAAACACTTTAAATACAACTGGGTAATCCCTGAATCCTGGACTGGTAGGGGTTCCACGAGGACTTGGTTGGGAACCACTGCTCTAGAGACACAAATCCAGTGCATGAATATAGTTACTATTGTAAACAGGAAGAAAACTAATAGAATGAAGATACAATGTTTTTGGTTTTTTTTAAGAATAGTTTAACGCCTTAAGATAAGGGTGTGGCCGGGGTCTCCTGCACCATAACTTATTTTTTATTATGTTGTTATGGTGACCGGAGTGTCCCTTTAAGTACACAATTGCCACATTTAGTAATTAAATTAAATGACTAATAAATGTACTTGAAGAAGATCCAGAGTTGCATGTGTTAATCTAAAATAGAGGACAAATAGCAATGTATGTAAAAATGTCAAGTTAGTAACTTTAGACTAATTATGTAATTGACTGGCTTTGTAACTGACCCTATCAAGATTAAACAACAAACTCAAAGGGAAATGTGAATTGTAAAACCAAGGTTACAATAGCCAAGCTGTGACTAGCTTAGCTGTAGACCCGTAAAGCCATGATTTAGCCAGGATAACGTGACTGTGTGACATGCCTTGTTATCCAGAAACAAGCCGATTTACATATGGTTATAGAAAACCAGACCTTACTCAGAGGAAACTGGATTGGATTTAAAGCCCAAATCATTTTATAACCACCTGACAAAGAAAATAGTGATGGATTATTGTAAAGATATAATATACCATTTACGATCGTAATTTTCGTTAGATCACCACATCCCGCTTGCAACACTTGAAAATGTGATTCTTATTCCCTTGACACCTAGACCTGGGTTAGTCTAAAAATAAAGTTTTATCCTAGAATTTGAACAAAACAAACCGTCTCCTTCCTAATCCGTGACAATTACTGCAAATGTACAAGAACATTTTGTTTTGAAATATCCCTGACCATATGTTGGAGGTTTAACCAGCTACCAGTAACAATAATGCACTTTGCTCAGGGCAAACATCATCTATTGTATCTCACACATTTATATAAAAAAAGGAAAAGCTTTATGCTCTTTCAGTTTTATTTCCTGGTACTCAAAAATAAACATTAAAGCATAACTCTACAGATCAAGGTTTGACCATTATACCAGACACCCACGTTTTCAGGAGAATTATTTTATTTGCAAAGATAAATGAGATCAATTTGAAACTCCAACCAAGACCCTAATTCTGCCAAATTGATACCCTGGCAGGTGCAACCTTCATACCAACCTCACAACACAGCTACGTGGACATTTAATGGGTGATTAAGACAAGTATGTTCTTGTAAGACTACAAATAGCGGTTTTCAAAATGTATGAAAGTAGAGCATGAAGGGTAAGAATTTCCAGCTACCAATAAAAGAGAGCACAACCTCCCAAGCATCCTCTATGGCCTATGGACAAGGAAGGATCTGTTATACAATGGCTCCACACGTGCCCCAATAAATAGAATATCACGTTCTACTTAAATCTTTACAGGAACATCTATTGATGGTTCAATGAAAAGCCTCTCTAAGTAACATATTACAGCTCGATGTAGTGGGGATGTTGGTTAGTGACCCGATGCCATACCCTGATTTGATATAAAGGGATTTTCCTGGCAAACTGACAACTTGTGCCTCAAACACACTAGTACTGCAAAATTAACATTGCTACATTCTCAATTTCATCCAAACTGGACAGCGGTTATTTGCTGAGAGTGCTGGGAGCAATTTAGCCCATCGCTCTAAGCCTATCAATGCCGTGTATGTGGCACAAAGTGGACATTGCGGGTACGAGATATAACATTAAATTGCCTCTCACATGGTCACACTACATTTACACAAAAACTATGTACCAAGAAAAAGTGAGTGAGAAATGCACGTGATAAGATACGATATACAGCGCAGAAGGGAAGTTAGGGAAAATATTTTATATCAATGCATTACTTTCCAAAGGACTGAATAATGTAAGGTTTTCCCCTACTAAGTACTTCGGACATCTTTTCAGGACCATGTTTTTTTTTTTTTTTGTCAATCTTTCTTTTATTGAAGCATATCAAGTGGGGTACAGAAGTAAAGAGAGGGAAATGTAAAAACGGTTCACATTAAGGGATTAGTACATCAACATTGTAGAGAGATTACATTTCCAGAGTGACAATGCCTCATTTTATAATTATGTGAATACTAATACAATAATACAAGTACTTGCTGAACAAGCTAGCATTAAACGTTTAGGTTAACAAAAGTGATTAACTTGGTAAAGTTACATTAGGCATGGCTAACTGACCCTGCAAGTGGCTATGATACCTCGGTTGTGCTGTGTACATTAATAACAGTAAGGCTAGTTCTAGACAGGCTAGGTAGGGAGGCAGGTAGGAATCACATGCTGCAGGAGTAGTTATCAGTAACAGATTTCTGTAAGCTTAGTTAATTTTATCCACCAGTACATAACTTAATCGCACATATTTTTAGAAATAGAAACAGACTAGTAACATATCAAGGTTCATAAACTGAGCGCTGTCTAGCATTGCCTGTCTATTGTGTTGGGTCATCCAGCTTCATGTGTAAGGCGTGCTATGATTCCAACATGTACAGTAGCAATTAACGCCGTGTAAACCGTGTAAACAGTGCCTATCTGGCTGAGAATGTTTTTGCGGTTGCTTTTATAGTTATATCTAGATGTGCATTCATGCTTGTAAGATATAGAGTAGGGTGAACATTGGTAACTTGCTACCTAGCTTTCAATTATGCTGAGGGAGATTAATAGAACATGCTCACAAATTACTTTTAGAAACAGGGTACCGCGAACCTAACATAATATGAGGTATGCATTGAGAGGTCAGAAAGTCATACAGTGCTAGGTGAGGTGGCCGCTGGAGAACGGTATGGTAATTGCGGTATGGTGTAGCTTTAGGGCAAGACAGCGTCCATCATCATCATGGCGGACTCTAAGTTTAGCTGCAGTGTCCGCTGTGCAAAGAGTGTCTCTGATTCAGCCAATCCCTCGGTTCGGAAATCCCATTTGGTAACTCACTGCTGTATGAAAAATCAATGTATGTAGCATGACTAGCAGGGTGAGCATATGAGTAGTGAGAGTAGCTAGACATATAGTAGGTTAGGTAAGGCATGGCTTATGGAACATGCGTTAATGTCCGCCAGATCATCCTTGCACCGTCAGGCGGCAGCCAGTGGAATATGCATATAGGTACATAACAGGCAGCACGGGTAGTCCCAATGGTGTTCCCTGCTGGGTGCAGCTAACAGTCGGGAGTATCTGCGGGCTGACCTGCTCATCCGATTTCATCCAATCCCTCTGCGGGGTGGTGTTGTGGCTGGTAGTTGCAGTATTCCCATGGGTAGTGCGAGGGGGATGAGGTGGGAGGCCGTCCACCAGCCCCAGGTCGTTGAGAAGGCCAGCACCTGCATGCCACAGACTCGGTGACTCTGTGAGGCCGGGTCTACCCCATTGTGGGCGTCCTGGAAAACCTGGGTGTTCTGCCGCCGCCAGCGACGGTCGGGCTTCCGGCGTTGTGGTCGGTGCCTTGGAGGGAGTCTCCGTTTGGCCTTTGGCCTAGGATGGTTGCCGGTATGTGAGCCGGTTGCAGTGCCACGTTGTGCACCTGTGCGCGGCCCCCTCTCTCCCGGCATCCCCCGTCTATCTGCTTGATTCTCCGCTGTAATTTGTTTCTGTTTGCTGCGTCGCTCCAGGCCTTCCCACCAGCGCTGGAAGATCTCGTTCAGACGCACTGTATAGTGCTCTAGTGAGGTGATCTGCACACCAGTGGCTTGTGGCGTTATAGGCCCAGGTCGCGTGGGCTCGTCCGCCATCTTGCATCTGCTGTCGCCCGTGAGATTTGGTCGAGTTGGAGCCGCCATGGGTGACCGTGTTTCACGTCGCGGGTCGGCGGAGACCGGGATGACCCCCACCGGTCCATAGGGGGGGGAACGGGGGTGCATGCTTGGTCGAGGTGCGGTAATTTGGCGCAGGGGAGCGGCCGCCTCCCACGCGCCACACGCTTGAGTAGGCCGCAGCAGCCGGTATGGTGAGTCTGCCCGGGTGAGTCGCATGAATGGTGTCTCCGGGTAAGTCCCGGTTCCGGGTAGCATAGCAGGGGCAGTGTACCTCTCTCCGGTGGCAAAATAAGCAGTTTCCACGCTGTGTTTGCTCGTTTGATGCGGGAGCCCTGAGGAGACACGTCTGTTCGGCTCTGCAGCCAGGCCCCGCCCCCCTCAGGACCATGTTTGGCGCTTTTCAAACCCTTTCCCCCCTCCTCCCTCCCCTCTCGGACAGTTTTACTATGGTTTCACCCACGAGTTTTAGTAAATTAAACGTAGCATTTCCAGGTTTCTTACTGCTATTACTTTTTGGACCTTAAAGGTTTTTACACAACACAGCAAGACAAGTATAGGAAAGTCATTGTACCTTCTCCGCTATCCTTTTTAGTCATGGAGTATAAGGATTTACTGTTGTCAAAAAGCCAAGAATGTATTATTTTTTTTTATTTTATTTTTTTTTTAGGTGGCAACTAGGTTATCAAGTGAATTAACAGACAATGGGGCACGAAAGTTTGGGATGCCAACAATGTCAGTTCAAAGAGTCAAAAATTACATCACCTTTCCTTAACCACCCCTTTTGTTTTATCTTAGGCTACTTTAGTTTGATCAGCCAACATCTCGAGGCAGCTCCGTATAAAACACTTGTGTTAAGCAGAAGATGGCATTAGGTATGTTAAATTGTGCCTATTACCACATCAAAAACAATGTCTTGGCATGTGTAGGTAACATTATCATGATGCATTGACCTGCTGGAAGAAAACTGTTGGTTTTTCCATAAAAATGGGCCAAGTGTTCCCACAAACTGCCAAAATGTTCAGGATTAGAATGTAGCTCTTGATTTAGGGATAAATACAGCGAAGAAAAAAAAAAAGTGTCCAACGAAAAAGCCTTTTAATGCCTCAACACATCAGTTTGCGTTTGTATTTCAAATTATCGTCTACATATTTCTGTAATAAAAACAGCATGGAAAAGCGTGATACTTTGATAAAAAGGCACCATCTTTGTATACACAAAGTACATATACATTGAAATAAGATGTGGAATGGGTATACATCAAGATTTTTAGAATTCAATAGCAAAAAAAAAATCATCCAGAAAAACATTACACAAACTAGTTAATAAACCGTTTTTCTCTCCAAAACAGCAAGCTTATATATAGTACACATTGTTCCATAGAAGAGAGGTAGATTTATCACAGCGGTGTGAGATGTTCTACTGAAAAGAGTCCAGGATACATTGTATGGTTTTAAAGGTTACGAATGATAGAATGTTGCTTCTACAAACAGATTCCGCTGCTAAATACAATGCACCTCAGTGATAATTCAGGCTACTACCTGCCAAGTGGCGGAAATGCTTTCAACGAAGACTACCTGCTTATGCAATACCAGATTGAAACCGTGAAGATTGCTGCCAAATGGAAAGAGGCAAAATGTTCAAGCAATATAAAAAAAATTAAATACAGCACACATACTTTTTTTCTAAATCATTTACAAAACCTCCAATTTCAAAATAATTAAGAAAGCTATATTATTTTAGATTTGATTATTTATATAAAATAAACTAAAGTGTGGAATCCCTATCCAAAAGGTTTCAATGACCTCAATTTAAGAGGGACACTCCAGACTTGTCACTAGCATGCTTACCGTTGACTAAGGGAGCTATTGTTTTTATTTTTTTTAAATAAATCAAACTGCTAAATTTACAAGGTGTTTTTTTAAAATTTTTAAATATATATAGAATGAATTGGATTAATTGTAAGAAAAAATAAATAATAATGTAACTCCGCTACAATTTGTGATTCCATCCTCCCCCTTCTACAGATTGACAATCGTATCCAACATTTTCTAAATTAGTTGCAAGTTCACCCAGGGCATTCAGATACCAGACTTGCTATCCCAACAGCTGCAGACACAGTGTACCCATATGCCTCTGTAGACAACATTAGAAAAATATCTAATTGTATTGTCTGCAAAAATACATTCAGACAAACATTGGTGAGTCAGCAGAGAAGAAGGTACAAGAATAACCAGGATGGTGTTCTACCGGATTGCTTTGTGCCATAGTTAGTACAAGGGGAAGGTTAGGATTGTCATGGAGAATCATTTGTGGTTCTGTGTAAGATGTATTGTTGGTGTGTCCCTATGTATCTCTATGAGAAGCATCCGATAGGACACAATTTATTAGTAATGATTCTCCTGGGGCTGGAATAAGAGGTTAATTGAAATTATATTAACCCTTTCTTGGTGCTGACATGAGGCAGTAACCAAAAGCGCACTGGGCACCAGTCTCAGCGATATAAACACCGCCTTTATCCGAGAAACCGGTTTCCACTAGCCCTTTAATATTGAAATAATATAAAAAAATGTGGGCATTCGTTTTTATCTGAATTTTCAGCAATTCCTCCAAAGGATGAATACAAATTGCAAGAAATGAAACGAAGAACAAATTGCTTGCTGGGTGAAATGTCATCCATGCAATTTGTTCTTAGTTTGTTTTAGTTTATTACAAGGAGGGAAATCACCCCATGAACCCTCTCATCCTTTGGGGGTCAGTTGGTAAATATTAGGGGTATGTCTACTAAACAGTGAGCCACCATTGGCAGCAGCCCTAAATCAAAAGCCCAACCAATCAGAGTGCTCTGACTCAAATTGCGTGGCGTGGGAAAGATTCTATAAGACTTTCCCCACCCTGCAAGCTCAAATCTGGGCAGAGCCCTCACGGGTTGAAAATAGTTTTTGTTGGTTTTTTTTTGTGATGGAGTCCTTTTTATTTGAATACAGTTGGGACATGACAATTTTTATTTTACGTTTTTTGGGTTTAAGAAAATAAGATAGAAGAAAAAAAAAATAGTAATCTAAATGGTAAATAGAATTTTTTTTTATTTTTGGAGGTATTTAGTTTATAGTTTTCCCTATTAGGGTGAGGGGGTAGATGGTGCACCCTTTATTATTTAGAGCCACACCCACCGCCAATGGGTGGGGGCTTGGGGACATTATGGCTTACATGAAGAGGGCCAATGGTACTGCTGGTTGATTGCAAATAGCCTGCCTTTTCACACAAACAGCCTGTTTCCATTCACACAGTAAGAAGAGCTTATTTTATTAGCTCACAGTATTGACAGCTTACCGGGCTGAAACCTTTGGATTTTTACCTTCCGTCCATAGAGGACTTCTACAACTCAACCCACAGGCAGCAGGCCACAACCTGAAGAGAAATTGCAAAACGTCTAATTAATAGATTCGTATTGGGGATCTACACTCTAATAATACCGCTGCTAATGTGCCAAATTTCCTTTTTATTTCACGTGCCAGGATATTTTTTTTTTCACTTTATTTTTCTATTACCCTTCTTTTCCTGCAACAGGGATTTCCAAAAAGTCAGTAAAGACCCAAAGCTGCTGGCCAGTATCAGGACTTGCCTCTTATTCCACAATCGTTTCATGGTGTCTTCATTTGCTCCAACTTCCTCATTAATGTGACCACACCTCTGCTTAACATGTGCTAACAGCTTCATTGTTAAAAGACAGCCTGGTGTAACATTGTGTTGATCAGTGATTATGTTGCTACTGAATGCCGCAGTACTTTTTCCTGAGCTCGTTCTGCTATATTCAGTTATTACCTACTTTGCAAGTATAACCAATTATGGTGGCTTCATCGACCCCAAATTTAAATCTGGATTTACCTCGAATTTCTGCCAAAGCAAATTTGCTGCTCAAACTTGACTTCAACTATTGTAAACCCCTCTGCAGTCAAACAACTCCTGCAACATACTCCTCTAAAACAACAGCATCACTTCAAGTAAGTTATTTAATCCGCCTTAGAGACAATCACGTATACCTTACTGCAGCGTTTGCAAAACCAGTCCTCAAGACCCACCAACAGTCCAGGTTTTGTTAGTATCTCCATTGGAATAAAACAGGGAAATACATAAATCCTGGACTGTTGGTGGGCCATGAGGACTGGTTTGGGAACCACTGCCTTACTGCATTCACCCCGAACAAGTTGGTTCTGGTCTGGGTCCGGAACACAGAGATATCACAAGATAATCTATGGGTCCATGCTGCGAAGATGCAGGTTAAATTTAGTGTATATGAAAATAATCTGCTCTTTATTTTTACCCAACCAAAATCCATGTTATCTGATGTAATGTTAGAATATAGGCAATATTCCCAACTCCACAATCTTAAAATCACTCTGACAAGATTCTAAATCCTAAACATATTGCCCCTCTACAAACTCCTTTTCAAATAAATTCAGCAATTTGACTGATGTAATAACCACATGAAGTAGAGAGCACCCAGAACTTGCAGATCATCCTTTATGTTATTGTAATCATTTTACAATGAGTTTTTCTGAACTTTTGAAACCTCAAGAAATGTTTTATTTGTGTAAGAAGATGTTTTTGCAAAGAAAGACGGTCAACAGTTTTTAGAAAAAGATAAAGCCATGGGGGCTTGTGACAGTCAGGTTTTAAATGTTAGATATATAGCCACCAGAGAGCAGAACAACTGCTAGGGGATACTTCAAGAGAAACCCATCTGGGGTGAAAAGCGGCTTTTACTGCAAATAATGTTGTTGAACGATCTTTGATCTACATTTTATTATTTAGAATTACTTTGGGGGGGGGGGATATGAAAGCATGTTAAAAAAGTGTGCATGTTGAGAGAATATTTTGTGGACGTGGTTTGTTATCACTTAGTTCGTTTCTGCCAATCACTCAGACATCATGAGCGGTTTAGGAAACTGTGTAATTAACAATGTGTGTATGTGATGTGCAGCCAGCTTATATTTGCCAATTTTTAGCCAATAAACAGTACACAATTATTAAATGTAACCATGTATCTAACTAGTGTCAGGGGAAACAAGCTCAGTCAAAATTCCGCATTAAATCCATCCTGTTGATATTGCTAATGGGTCTTTATTCCATATTAAATTAAACAAGTTTCTGAACCTGCTGTAGTCTGACTTAGTAGTTAACCAGAAGCAGGGGGGGAAATATATACACAAACTTTTTTTTTTTTTTTGGGGGGGCTCGTCCGGGATCCCTACATCGCATATTTTCATTTCTATATTGCGTTAAAGAAGCTAGTGAACTTTTAGAGTGGCCTTTTATTGTGGCCAGCCTAAGGCACACCTGTGCAATAATCATGCTGTCCAATCAGCATCTTGATATGCCACACCTGTGAGGTGGATGGATTATCTCGGCAAAGGAGAAGTGCTCACTAACACAGATTTAGACAGATTTGTGAACAGTATTTGAGAGAAATAGGCCTTTTGTGTACATAGAAAAAGTCTTAGACCTTTGAGTTCAGCTCATGAAAAATAGGGGCAAACACAAAAAAGTGTTGTAATTTTGTTCAGAGTATATATTTATATAAGAAAACTGAGATGCTTGCACTCCAGGATTAGAGAGTAATTGTCCGGTGCTGGCCTGGCACAGGATACAAAAAAAAAAAAAAAATTGGCATCATCAAATGTGTCTTTCATATTGATACAAAGAAAGTTGAGGTGTGCCAAGAACATTTATACAATAAATACAGTATGGAGAAACTATAACCACCTGGGTGCTAATTCTCACTGGTATTCCCTCCAATACCAATATAAATAGTAATCAAATAAACAAGAGAATGCACACCAGAATATACATTAAATACTCAACCAGGTTTAATAAACCAATATCAGGTTGAAATACAGAAATATATAAAGTGATACAAAATAGGCACAAAATAATTAACAATGCTAGTATACCAAAATTCTCACAAGCCTAACAGGGCAGAAACAGGAATCAAAATAACCCCCCAACGTTTCGGCACCTCCTGGTTGCCTTTATCAAACTCCCCACAAATCCCCTTAAATATCACATGGCCATCAGTATGATAAGAAAAACCAAAACCATAAGTGACAACGTCACCTCCCCCTTCGGTTTCATACATATAACATCCTCCTTATATCCTGTAACCAAACGCAACACAAATATAATAATATAAACATCTTGCATTGCATATTCATATATCTTTCCAATTCGCATCAAGCAATAGTCTACAATCGAAGTAGTTACATCCGAAAACGCCAGCGACCGCGTGCATGCGCAACGAGGATGTCAAAACTGCCATACTTGTTACTGGAAGCCGTCCTATCATGCTAAAGTGCGCACATTCGCGGTAAGGCATATCGGCACGTACTCGTTGGGCACATGCGGAACAAAAGCGCAAATAACACCATCTTACTTGATGGCTGATAATACTAATGTTGGTATCAAAGAGAGGGCAAACAATCATTCAAACTAACCCAATACATTAAAGGGGAAAGTACAAACACATCCCCCTATCTATATAGAATGTATGAAACCAAGAAGAAAGAGGAATAGTGGTGATATATATAGGGCTAATCTATATACCAAGAACATTTACCCATGGGGACATCTTGAAACCTTCTAACAAGATACCTTTTAAGATTGCAATGAACAATCTCCTTGTGGTAATATACAAAATATTCCATTAAAAATAAAATAACTTGGGGGGAGGGGGAGGAGTGCATTTATCTTATTTTCTAGTCCTCTTTATCCATTAAAACAAAGTTTATTTTAGAAGTTTAGCAAGGCACCTGTTCTTTTCTTTCAAACGATAGATGAAATAATTTTTTTCTAAGTCACACACTTCTTTTTGAGCAACCTTCTAATTAGCGTAACATTTGGTCTAATGGAAACTATGATGGTTATTCACTAAAATGAGAATTCAAATTTAAGTTCAAAATGGCAAAATTGAAAAAAAATAAAAAATTAAATCAGATATGTTTCCAGTTTGTCTAATTTGGCCTTAAAATTTTAAATAACTGAATAACTCTATATTATCTTTTAGTATTTTATTTTTCTCTCAGAAATTAATCAATAAATGTATTGTTCTTTATTATGGCTGTATTTTTAATTATCAAGTTTGAATAAAAGCTTTTCCATATTTCTTCTTGGTTTGATCCGGCCTTGCAAAAGAAGTTTGTTTTTAGATCAGCCTTTTGGTGTCTGGAGTAGGAACAGCCATACAGAGGTGAAGCCTTCATAAAAAAAAAACAACTCATTTTTTACTGCTAAACAATTTCAGTAGCTGCATTGATACTTGGTGCTGTAACATTTTGTTGGTCCTACATTGTAGGTTTGATTTGTGTTTGTATTTATTTAGGATAGTTGTGTTTTATACAATATTCTTTTTGTAATAAGACTATAGATTGCACAGTTATCCAGGTATATACCGTATTTTTCGCTCCATAAGACGCACTTTTTTTCCCCTCAAAAGTGAGGGGAAATGTCTGTGCGTCTTATGGAGCGAATTTGAAGCTTTACTTACCTGTCTTGCAGCGTTGGCCGGCAGCATAGGGCGCACCGCGGTAGTGGAACTTGAATTTCATGTTCCGGTTTCCGGCGGGACTGAAAGGAAGTGTGCACAAGCTGAGTGCGCACTTCCTTTCAGTCCCGCCGGAAACCGGAACATGAAATTCAAGTTCCACTACCGCGGTGCGCCCTGTGCTGCCGGCCAACGCTGCAAGACAGGTAAGTAATTATGGGACAAGGGGAGGACAGTATGGGAGAGAAGAATATGGGGAGGGGGGAGGGGGGGGGTGAAGTCTATGGGGAGGGGGGAGGGGGGAGGGGGGGGTGAAGTCTATGGGGAGGGGGGGGTGAAGTCTATGGGGAGGGGGGGGTGAAGTCTATGGGGAGGGGGGGGGGGTGAAGTCTATGGGGAGGGGGGGGGTGAAGTCTATGGGGAGGGGGGGTGAAGTCTATGGGGAGGGGGGGTGAAGTCTATGGGGAGGGGGGGTGAAGTCTATGGGGAGGGGGGGGTGAAGTCTATGGGGAGGGGGGGGGTGAAGTCTATGGGGAGGGGGGGGTGAAGTCTATGGGGAGGGGGGGGTGAAGTCTATGGGGAGGGGGGGGTGAAGTCTATGGGGAGGGGGGGGTGAAGTCTATGGGGAGGGGGGGGGGTGAAGTCTATGGGGAGGGGGGGGGTGAAGTCTATGGGGAGGGGGGGGGTGAAGTCTATGGGGAGGGGGGGGGGTGAAGTCTATGGGGAGGGGGGGGGGTGAAGTCTATGGGGAGGGGGGGGTGAAGTCTATGGGGAGGGGGGGGTGAAGTCTATGGGGAGGGGGGGGTGAAGTCTATGGGGGGGGTGAAGTCTATGGGGAGGGGGGGGGGTGAAGTCTATGGGGAGGGGGCGGGTGAAGTCTATGGGGAGGGGGGGGGGTGAAGTCTATGGGGAGGGGGGGGTGAAGTCTATGGGGAGGGGGGGGTGAAGTCTATGGGGAGGGGGGGTGAAGTCTATGGGGAGGGGGGGGGTGAAGTCTATGGGGAGGGGGGGGTGAAGTCTATGGGGAGGGGGGGGTGAAGTCTATGGGGAGGGGGGGGTGAAGTCTATGGGGAGGGGGGGGTGAAGTCTATGGGGAGGGGGGGGGGTGAAGTCTATGGGGAGGGGGGGGATGAAGTCTATGGGGAGGGGGGGGGATGAAGTCTATGGGGAGGGGGGGATGAAGTCTATGGGGAGGGGGGGATGAAGTCTATGGGGAGGGGGGATGAAGTCTATGGGGAGGGGGGGATGAAGTCTATGGGGGGGAGGGGAAGGGGGGATGAAGTCTATGGGGGGGAAGGGATGAAGTCTATGGGGAGGGGGGGGTGAAGTCTATGGGGAGGGGGGGGGATGAAGTCTATGGGGGGGAGGGGAAGGGGGTATGAAGTCTATGGGGGGGAGGGGATGAAGTCTATGGGGGGGAGGGGATGAAGTCTATGTGGGGAAGGGGGGATGAAGTCTATGGGGGGGAGGGGGGATGAAGTCTATGGGGGGGAGGGGATGAAGTCTATGGGGAGGGGGGGATGAAGTCTATGGGGAGGGGGGGATGAAGTCTATGGGGGGGAGGGGAAGGGGGGATGAAGTCTATGGGGGGGAGGGGATGAAGTCTATGGGGGGGAGGGGATGAAGTCTATGGGGGGGAGGGGATGAAGTCTATGGGGAGGGGGGGATGAAGTCTATGGGGAGGGGGGGATGAAGTCTATGGGGGGTGGGGATGAAGTATATGGGGAGGGGGGGATGAAGTCTATGGGGGGGGGGATGAAGTCTATGGGGAGGGGGTGGATGAAGTCTATGGGGAGGGGGTGGATGAAGTCTATGGGGAGGGGGGGGGAATGAAGTCTATGGGGAGGGGGGGGATGAAGTCTATGGGGAGGGGGGGGGATGAAGTCTATGGGGAGGGGGGGGATGAAGTCTATGGGGAGGGGGGGGGGATGAAGTCTATGGGGAGGGGGGGATGAAGTCTATGGGGAGGGGGGATGAAGTCTATGGGGAGGGGGTGGATGAAGTCTATGGGGAGGGGGGGGATGAAGTCTATGGGGAGGGGGGGTGGATGAAGTCTATGGGGAGGGGGTGGATGAAGTCTATGGGGAGGGGGTGGATGAAGACTATGGGGAGGGGGTGGATGAAGACTATGGGGAGAGGGTGGATGAAGACTATGGGGAGGGGGTGGATGAAGTCTATGGCGAGGGGGTGGATGAAGTCTATGGGGAGGGGGTGGATGAAGTCTATGGGGAGGGGGTGGACGAAGTATATGGGGAGGGGGTGGACGAAGACTATGGGGAGAGAGTGGACGAAGACTATGGGGAGAGGGTGGACGAAGACTATGGGGAGGGGGTGGACGAAGACTATGGGGAGGGGGTGGGTGAAGACTATGGGAGAGAGGAGAAGACTATGGGAGGGGGGGACACTATGGGACAGGGGAGAAAACTAATATTCTGTACAAACTGTCCCATAGTAAGAAACACTATGGGACAGTTTGTTCAGAATATTTTTTTTCTGGGTTTCTTCCTCTAAAAACTAGGTGCGTCTTATGGTGAGGTGCGTCTTATGGAGCGAAAAATACGGTACCTAAACGTTATCAATTAAAAGAAGATTGGGTAACATCAGGAAGTCATTCATAATATGATTGTTTTCCGCAAAAAAAAATCTTTAATTATTTTAATTTTCTTTAATTATTGCAATAAATGTACAATTGTGTTTTACAATAAAAGTTCCGACAAATATTCTATACAATTTACACAAAACTTTAAATGTTCTGTAATAAAATTACCTTGGAATAATTGGTCTCTCTAAGAATGCATTCCGGATTTGTGTTCGTGTTCTGTGTTGTCATTGAGCAGGCAGTCCTGTGTCTCTTCCCTCACTCTGTGACTTGGAGATGTAACCTGGAGCAGTCATGGACTTCCGTTGGTCTCGTAGAGTATGTGCATTCAACATCTCCAGTAGCAAATCGTAGACTGGCACCACATTTTTGCATTTCATGTTGAGTAAATGTTCCATTCCTTTATTACTAAATTGAAAGAGATAATATTTGAATAACCATGACTAGATATAGCTAAAATGTTACCCTCTTCTTTAAAACATCACTGTTGTGGGTATATGTAGAGCTCAATCTACAGACCTAAATAGTATATACATCCACAAACATTTAATTTTAAGATAGCATTGTAAAAATATGTCAAGCAGCCAAACAGATTATTTCTATATTTATATTTCTCAGTTTTAAAAAGGTTTGTGGTTCCTCAACCAGTCCAACAATTCAGGATTTGTGTGTGTCCCTGTTTTATTTCAATGGAGATACGAACATAATCTTGGCTGTTGGTGGGTCTTGAGGACTGGTTTAGCAAACACTGGAATAGAAAATGTTCTCCCTGGAGATTTAAGTCTTCTCATGTACCACATTTACTCAATGTGTATAGAAAGAGAGTCCACACTCTAAACTACAAATAGTGATTGGGACAAAAAAAGAAAATGAGTGGGGGACTAGAGTTTGATGGTTGGAGAATTGTGTAAGTTATAAAAAATGTTGGGATGGAACAACACCAGTCAGACACAGTGATGTCCTACCTGGCATGTCTAACATGAGAGAGAAGCATCAATAAGTTAGCCAGACGTGTCGACTGTTGCCGGAATGAAATCCCACTCTTGGCAATAACCCAAACCAAACCATCGGTTACAGTGTTTAAAAGGTGGTGGAGCCTTCTGCTGCTTTCTGACTCCTCCTCGGCACTGAAGAATGGAAACATGTCTGATGATAGAAAGTGAGGGAAAAATTACAAATTGACGAATTCTGCCGATGTCAAAATGTTCGATCACACACATACATGGTCAGTATAGATGAAGTGGTTTAAGAGCATTGTTTGCACTTTATTTTTAAATGATGATGATGATGATGATCTTGGGTAAATGTCAACAATGGATTAGAAAATCTATGCTCAAACATTTCACTTATAGAATACGCATAAATGACTCTAAATTAACATTAAATATAAAACCAGTGGAACGGAAATAGTGATGGAGAAAAAAAAAATTGTCTTAATCTTAGATGTATCCATTTTAAAGCCTTTTGGAAAAATATCCTCAGAAGAGTAAATAGTATTCAAAGATAATATCTAAGTAGGAGTCAAGGATCGACTTAGTATAACACACTTTATGGAACTTGTACAAACGCAAGAGATATTGCATACATGTTGCAGTAATTTTTTTTTAATTTTTTTTTTTAAATACCATGGATTAATAACACGCTTGCTATTGAGAGACATCCACTAGCAGGTGTTAATGCAGGATAAATGTTTAAGTCGAATTGTGGTGGATCTCCAATGGGAGAAAGTGTGCTCGATGTCTAGTGCTTATTAGGGACAAAACAGCTCTAAAACACATGTGCAGGAATATGCTCTTGCCCACACACCAAAAGAACACTGTACAAACAATATAAGTAATGAACTTATATACAAGAGTGGAACGCTTAGATAGTACAAAAAGTGAAATAATATGCTTACCCTTATGTGACAAAACTACATACTTTGGTTCCCAAAATTTATGTTTCTGCGTTCGGTAGATAAATCTACCGCACACCGACCACCCCGTGGCTCATTAAGTTCAAAGAAAACCACAGGAATTAGTGCTCTCCCTGTGTGGCCGCCATTCGTATAACCAAACAACACGTGCTAGAGAAAAACGGCAGCCATCTTGTTGCATGAAAAGAGGCAGCGGGATTTGGTCATAGATAGTCTGGAACTCCAAGTCGGACACTCGACCCTGCGAACACCGGTCAACTTCGCGAGCGCCGGCTTCTTTTCAAAGACAAACCAGAAGAGCGATGTTTGGTACGTTTGTTTCCACGAACAAGGAGAACAAACCCTATGAGCCAGGGGAGTCATTCGTTGTTTTGTTCGGTTTTTGAACTTCTGAAATTGACCGACCACTACCACAGAAACTATGGAACCGTTTTCGGCAGGCGCCTCGTGGGCGGTTGGTCAAAACTTTACCCCAGTGGTGATTCGGCTGTGTTCGTGGGATCTGAGCGCTTTTTGGACAACTTGGGCGCTCAGATCCAGGCTATCCGGGGATATTACATTTATGGGGGTTCCAATATATGTTTTGTGTTTATTATGTAATTTTAATATTTAGCATTTTATGCAGAGTTATGGTGACATGGAATATTGTGGGCGTGTATGCTGTACTCCTGAACTGCATTAAAACCCGCCAGCCATCTGGCCTGAATAAAATTATTCCTGTTGTACCCTTCATCTAGTCTAGGCTGATGTTTGGGTATGTGACTGACGTACCGCTGGATTTACTTTCATGCTGCACTTTGATTCTTGGGAATGTACAAATCAGCGCTCCGGACTGCGGGCTATAATCACCAAGACCCTAGCAGTTTGGAAGCATACGAACGAACGGGTATACAAAATACCAGCATTTGTTACACATAATTTATTTTTTTTTACATCAGAAAGGTGTTTATCCCATAAATAGTACAACAGCAGTGAAAGGACCAAGCTGATCAATCCACTGGAGTAGTTAATGATTAAAGGGTATTAGGGTATAACCCAAGATTAAACAATAGCATAAGAAGAAACTGAAATGGGTAAACTAGAACAGTGTACCCATGATCAGAGTCTAAACCCTAGATATATCTGCTGCGCCAATAAATTGCAAAAAAGTGTGCCAGTAATGGAGCATAGAACGAACTAAATACAGTACGTATAAATCTTTATTGGTCCCTCTTAAGGGAAAGTACACAGAAACAACAAATAAATAAAGTGAAAAAAATGTATGTATCTAGCTCTTGATAAAGGCGCATGCTGGCGCCGAAACGCGCGTTGAGCGTTACCGACAAATATGAGTCCCATAAGTTTGTACCATTATCTCTTAATAATATAATAAATACCAATTAATCATATGTTGTTATATATAATGACGTTTCTATTAAAAAAAAAATGTTATATTATTTTTATTAGACGTAAGACCGGCCAAAGGGTATCAATATCTAACCTATTGTACCATCGTAATCTATATCAGCCAATATGTTGAGACCTTGCTTCCCCCATAGTTATGCCTTTTAAAATTAAACATATAAAACATACATGACAAACTACTCATTAAAACAGTGCACCAAAGCCATTAGAGAATATCTGATTAAAGTTTCTAACTTTAAAGACCAGTTTTTATTAGTATGCTCTACATATTAAGGTGCAGCCCATGTAGGTAGCAAATATGTAAAAGAAAAGCAAAACACAAATATAGTGTACTGTGTTGCTGCCCTAAAGAGCAGAGGCACTAATTACGGAGCAAATAGATTTTAGGCTCCAACCAAAGTGAGTGGATCTAGTTATGATCTATTTCATATATCTTACCATTATAATCTACACTATATCTAGCTTTTAAAAAAAAATATATATATATATATATATATATATATATATTTGCTACCTAAATGGGCTACACCCAAATATAATGGTAAGCAATTATTTCACTTTTGGCACCAAGTGCTCCACCATTGCATATAGGTTCCTCACTTATATTGTTTCTAAATGTCAGGTGTTTATTTCTCATAAAATTGCAAGGGGGTGGGGATAGCAGTTATAAGCTTTAACAGAATTGCTACCTGTCAGCATCATGGTCTTTGAAGTCCTTCATTATTACCATTGTTGGGCGAATGTTGTGTGCAATATCTGAAGATTTAACCTACAGAATTTGCATGTCTGTATAGATTTGCATATATTTGCACTGCATCTAAATTGCAGTCAGTGTGCCAAGTTTTGTGTTCTCCTGATCCCCTCCCCAGTGTTTTAAGTAGTAATATTTGTTTATTACTGTGTGCTGTAGTAATATATATATATATATATATATATATTTTTTTTTTTTTTTTTGTGTCACCACAAGTCCAATGTAATGTTGATACATGCTAGTCCAGGGTGGAAATAAAATTCATGTGGTAGTTCCATTAGGACCAGTGTTTCCTGACTGGTCACTGCAGGGATTCAGGGAGCAGAGTTTGACCTACTTTCTGATTGCACGGTTCCCTCGTACACGGGGCTTGTGTGCTGTAAGTGCCTTTGTTAAGGCAATAGTTGAACATAGTTCAGGCAGAGGGAATGATTGCTGTCTGGAAAACGTGGTGGTTTCTGGGGCACCTAGAGAAAGGACAGAATGTGTAGTGGGACAGGTCTGGAGACCAGCCACCCCTTGTTCCCATTACATACACCTGTCTCTAATCTAACACCCATTAAATAAATATAAACAAAAACAAAAACAAAACAAGATGGACTAAATCAATTCATTTAATGAGGTTACTAGGAAAAAAAACATAGAAGTTATCATTTATATAAGAATACAGTTTTAAGTTGTAGTTTTTGAAGGCAAACTACTTACTGGAGTTAAGGAGTATCATAGCTTTCAGGCACAGGTACTCTCTGTGTTGAAGTTTTAACTCTCGAAATCTCGAAGTAGTAGCTAGAAGCATGTCAAAGATTTCCAAAATTCCTTCCACACATTTACCTTCATCTCTGTTGATAAATAATATAATTCATGGATTGACATAACGGTAAATGGCAATAATCCCGCAGATTAAGCCCGGAATTTACTGATAATACAGGAAGCAATAAATGAAGCAAAAACAAAAACAGTGGGTGAACCAACATGTAATTGTGACCAGCCAAGGTGGACACACATGGTCAGAGGGATGGAGGGCCCTGCTCAATGAGCTTACGTGCTAGAGGGAGTGGGATAAAGTGACACAAAAGGTACGGGTAGTTTAGAGAAGTAATGAGTTGGGCGATAGTAACAGTTTAATTGATACGCCTTTGTGAAAAAATGAACTTTTAATGTTTTTTTGAAGGAGTGGAGACTGGGGGCTTTACAGTAGTGGTTCAATGTTTGCAGCTGCCTTTGTAACTTTTTTTTTCCTTTGTGTTACCCAACATGCATTATCTGAGCATATTCTGATAAGTTTGCACATAAAGTCTATTTGATCTTTGTCAACAGTAATCTGGGAACTGGAAACAAAAATCATAGGGGGGCCCTCCTGCCATCTGCAATTCCTTTAATGTTAACCATTTAATATGTATTTTTCAATGGAAGTGTTTATGTTGATTTGTTAGTTTGGTTGCTCTGGCCTTAAAATGGAAATTCCCTTTGAAATTTTATTTTAGTAATTAAATCTTACCAAGTATAACAGGGTAACTTACTAAAGTCCGAATGACCCGGGATCTAATAGGGCAAAACCATGTGGCTGCGTACAGGGTCATTCGGGTAAATAGTGGGTACGTTTATCGTTAACGTGCATGAAAGTAAAAGAACGCTGGATGCATTCAGTCCCAAGTTTTATTAAAGCCGGACGGAATCCGGACGCATATGGCTTTAGCATATATGTGAATTACAATAAACCTGTAGGGCTCAGTTTTTTTAATCTTTGTTCTGTGTTGATCCCTTTTATTACATTCTTGTTCTATTTATAAAACGGAAAATCTTAAAGATTGTAAAATAAATAAAATAAATAAATACAAATTTGGACTCACCTGTCCAAAGCAAGGTCTGGGGCAAAAATTAGTTTTCCTGGGTGATCAATAGACCTCCACATTAATCCCATCATTAAAACTTCCAGCCAACAGCTTTCCAAGAGCCGCACTTGGTCATACAGCTTCAACTCCACAAAACCTACAAAAAGTATAGATTTACATTAAAACGTAGCTCTGAAGATTTTAATAAAAAGTAATACACATTTTATTTTGGGATACTACAAGGACTAAAATATTCTATTTTTTTTTCTTACCTGGAATTTTTTTGGCCCACCCTATCATGTGAACCAATTCCTTGTCGGCAAGCTTGGTCAGGGACATCATCATGGACGCCTCTGTGAAGGGTTTGATTGGACGGTTCATTAGCAATACGTTTGGGGGTTCTGCTTCAAGTAAACTCAACACAAACTGTTCCGGGCCTATGGAGCAAGGGAGTACCTCCTTTACCCGTCCTAGGCTTTCAATCATCTTTTTGTTTTTTCCAATACAATGCATCTGATCTTCTGAGTGGCGCCGATGCCGTACAATGCGATATCCACACCGTTCACGCCTTGTTCCTAGGGGTACAGTGAAAATTTACATTATTATAAAATTGCGAGTGACACAATGTTCAAAATGTCAGCCAAGTATATTTTTAGAAGAAATAATTTGTACATAGATAATCACTGTAATGGGCACCTTCATAGGATACAGGTGAATATTCCATCTCCTGAACCCTTGGGATGTGGGTAACCCTTGGGATGTGGCCAAAATTAACCCATAGACATGATTTAAAAAGATTTTGTCTCATAATATTTATACAGATGTTATATGACCCCCTTTAAAGAATTAGCACAAGAATGAGTCCCATAAAAAAAAGTTTGAAATATTTTCAGATATTGTCTGCAGTATGAGCAACTAAAACAATGAGAAATTTAGATATATCATGGATTGGTCAACAACCAATGAACTGCAGCAAAACAGAGAATAGACCAACTCCGAGAATGGGCTAAAGCTCAGAGAAACTACAACAGCATTGCCCTTTGGATAATCTTTGCTCAGGTTTAAAAAAAACAAAACAAAACAAAAAAAAAACCATGTGCCATTACAGAGAGAATCTTTACCATTGGTTGCTGTATCCTGTGAGCAGAGAGCGCCGACCTGCATTTTGGATCTGTTCTGCCCTTTTGGGTGGGATCAGTCGGATATGCAAATGGCTTTTGTTCTTGAGCTAAAACCAGCTTCAGATCTGAGCAGGGAACCACCGAAGGGCATGCGAATTGAGCTGTTGTCTGTTCTAAGTACTCTCTTGCCACTTTTTTTTAAATCTTTACCATTTGCTTATCAGAATGATCTCACTCATATGAGAAATGCTGTTCCTGCTGCATGAGAGATACAGCAACCCCGGACGTATGTTTCTGCCTCGTCAGCGAGGTGTAGCCCATACCCTTGTAGGCAGAGTGAGCACGGGATCCATGTCTGGATTACCCTTTTACTTTATATGAGCTGCAATTACTTTCATATGCTAGTACCAACTTGGTCTTTACTGACTGGCTCATTGTTAAAATTATTTACTTCGGAATGCAGACCTTTAATTTGGAAAGCTTATCTAACAATATTAAAATCAAGGCCATAGTCTGAAAAGAAAGACACGTTCGGCATTTAACAGTCTCTTTTTCTGCCCCTTGTTTTATGTTGAGGGGTTTACCGTTTCAAGTCAAGAGATTTAGGTATTGCCCTAAAAGAGCTACAATAGAGAGTGTCATTGAGACATGATGCCCAATTCCATATCGATATTCGGCCAAAACAGGATGGGATCTTCTAAAACAGTAAGTGCCTATAGGGAAAAGAGTTCATAGAAAAAAACATTAAAAATCTCACCACATTTCATCATTCCTACTTCAAAGCATTTCCGAAGTCGACAAGCTTGGCAACTCTTTCTCCGGTTTTTGTCTATAGTGCATTGGTTTGTTGCAGGACAGATGTAATCGTTGTGTCCTGTAAGAAAATATTGGTCTGTAGTTTATTTAACAGTTTAACAGGTTGCACTTTGCATACCATCCAAAAATAAAAACTACAAAACAAAGCTCTATATGGTGCAAAGAAGCCACGGGTGCCAACTCAATTATATTTTATTTTGGTTAAACCATTTGGGAATGGCAGCCAAAGTCCACTTCCCACAAACACAATGACAACGGAGACTTCACAGCACCTATAGCCAAATAGAAAATTTGACCAACTTGCACGGCAATAAATGACTGAGCACTATTGGGGAGTTAACAAGGGAACCTACTTGTTTGCAATCACTTCTATCGACTAAGGGGCTTAGTGAGGCAGAGGCATAGCTATTGTGGGGGAGACCGGTGTTGAGGGTAGATTTGTAAAATAACGGATGAGAGAGGATAATTGTTTTGTTTGGGGGAGTCTACAATAATTTGGGCTTTGGGTAGAACCATTCTCTGTTGTTTTCTTCAGACAGTGTTTTTTGTCTTCGAAGGGGAGTAGTAGCGATTTAAAGTAAAATGTTTACGCTGTTGTTTTGTCCTACAATCTCTTACTATATAACAGCTGCCAGAATTTTCCCGGTCTCCTTTGATACACAGATGTGGCATGTTTAAAATACAATAGAAATAAATCTTTGTACTAATATAGAAGATACACATGAGCACACATCACATTTTCCATTTTCACTACAAAGAGTGGATTACATTTCCATCATTATCAGTTCGGGGGAAAAAAAAATATTTTTTTTTAGCACTGACTGTGGCCATAGCAACACACTGCTACATAACAAGTAGCTGGAACATATAAATTACTATGATATAAGGTTTTTTTTTTCTCCCTTTCTTAGAAAATGTGATTCAGGGATGTAGGTTGGTATAAAAAAAAATTAAAAAAAAAAGCAACCCAGCTTTCCGTTCTATTCCTTTATATGTAGTAATTTAATTAGGGAAATGGTGTAAATTTGATAATGCGCCATAGCCGATCTATAAAGAAAGAATTTAATTTGTAAAAACAATATTAAAAAAAAAAAATTCCACAACAACAACAAAAAAAAAAAAACTATAAAAATGATTTGTTTCTCACCATTTCAACGAAACCTGGTTAACTGTACTAATCAAATGTACTTGGACCAAAATTAGTTTTTTTTCACCCCATTATTAATGAAAGCCGAGAGTGGTATTGTTAATAATAATATTTATAAAGCACCAACAAATTCCGCAGCGAGGTACAATTGGTGGACTGACAGACAAGTATAAGTAACCAGACATGCTTGACGCACAGGAACATGGGGGGGGGGGAGGGTCTTCCATTTTGAAAAATAAACAAATAACCATATCCCTCTAGACCAGTGCTCCCCAACCTTTTTATCGCCGCGGACCGGTAAACGTTTGATAATTTTTCCGTGGCCCGCTTGTTTTGATTTAATAAGACAAAAAAAACCCAAACAGTCACATATATTAAAAAAAAACACGCAGACACATACATAGTCAGAAAATCACAAACACAGTCACATAAAGACATAGACTCAAAATTGTGTGTATGTGTGTGTGAGCGGTGCAGTGTGTATGTGAGGGTGGCAGTGTGTGTGAGAGTTGCAGTGTGTGTGTGGGGGGCAGTGTTTGTGGGGCAGTGTGTGTTGTGTGTGTATGGGGGAAATGTTTGTGGGGCAGTGTGTGCAGTGTGTGTATGGGGGCAATGTTTGTGGGGCAGTGTGTGTATGGGGGCAGTGTTTGTGGGGCAGTGTGTGTAGTGTGTGTATGGGGCAGTGTGTGTAGTGTGTGTATGGGGTAGTGTGTGTATGGGGTAGTGTGTGTATGGGGCAGTGTGTGTATGGGGTAGTGTGTGTATGGGGCAGTGTGTGTATGGGGCAATGTGTGTAGTGTGTTTATGGGGCAGTGTTTGTGGGGCAGTGTGTGCAGTCTGTGTATGGGGCAATGTGTGTAGTGTGTGTGTGGGGCAGTGTGTGTATGGGGACAGTGTTTGTGGGGCAGTGTGTGTAGTGTGTGTATGGGGCAGTGTTTGTGGGGCAGTGTGTGCATGGGGGCAGTGTTTGTGGGGCAGTGTGTGCATGGGGGCAGTGTTTGTGGGGCAGTGTGTGCATGGGGGCAGTGTTTGTGGGGCAATGTGTGTAGTGTGTGTATGGGGCAGTGTGTAGTGTGTGCATGGGGCAGTGTTTGTAGTGTGTATGGGGCAGTGTTTGTGGGGCAGTGTGTGTAGTGTGTTTATGGGGCAATGTGTGTAGTGTGTGTGTGGGGGCAGTGTGTGTAGTGTGTTTATGGGGCAGTGTGTGTATGGGGGGTAAGGAGGCTTTTTAAAAATTTATTTAATTAAAATTAAGATATTCATGTCCCCCCTCCCTTCTTACCTTTACTGGGAGGAGGGGGGACATTTCTTAGTCCCTGGTGGTCCGGTGGGGATTCCCTGGTGGTCCGGTGGTGGTGAGGTGAACTCTAGCCCAGTTACAGGGCTAGAGTTCACTCTCGCGAGATTTGGAGCGTTGCCGTGGTTACCGCGGCAACGCTCCAAATCTCGCGAGAGGAGGACCCGGAGGAGCTGCAGGTAAGAGCTCCCGGGTCCTCTCTCACTCCCCTGCCGGCTGTCAGCACAGTGCCTGCAGACCGGGGAGGGAGATCTCTGATCTCCCCTCCGGTCCGCAGGCACATTGCAGGGCTGGCACTTGGGCAATGCCAGCCCTGCATTAGCCGGCAGGCTCGCACACCCCACACCCCTGGGCGGCCCGGTACCGTTTGATCCACGGACCGTTACCGGTCCGCGGCCCGGGGGTTGGGGAACACTGCTCTAGACTATCTAGAAACTCTTACTGAACCAATCTCAGCAGGAAGTGGCTGATTTTCATTTCACTGCCAAATGGTCCATACTCTACACTTAGAACATATGACGAAGATCTCCCAATTAGTGGTTTTTAGAGTGACAGCACGCAAAGCCATTAAAAGTGCTCTGAGAATGTTACAATGTAATGAGATCTGATTGATACGATCATTCTCAAAACACGGTGGCGCAAGCATGCATTAGGTCTGCCAACACTTCAGAGATCTGGTCTCTACGAAGGTAGTCTAGTTAAAGGGACACTATAGGCACCCAGACAACGTCATCTCATTGAAGTGTTCTGGATGAAGTGCCCCTGTCCCTTTAACCCTGGAATGTAAAACACTAGTTTAAGTCTGTGAAACGACACTGGACGTCCTAATGCTTTATAGGAGGACACCCAGTGTCTTCAAAATCTCCATAGGAAAGCTTTAATTCAAAGTTTCCTAAAGTGCTTGCAGCACTCGACGCACATGTTCATTAGGTTCTCTCATCGCATGACGTTGTAGGAGGAGGTGATGGAGCCAGCTCCAAGGGACCTGGGTGCTGGAATCTGGTATTAAAAAAGGTTTTTAACTTTTTCATAGCCGAGTGTGGGGGAGGCGAGGAAATCGGACCTATAGTTAACTGCAGAGGGACACTACAGCGTTAGCAATTCAGTTTTGGATTACTAATTCTACAGTGTTCCTTTAACCCCTTAAGGACCAAACTTCTGGAATAAAAGGGAATCATGACATGTCACACATGTCATGTGTCCTTAAGGGGTTAAATAAATACACTCCCAAGTATGATATTTAGAGTTTTTCTACATTTGGTCTTGCCAACAAAAAACAAAATATAACAGACAAATGTAGCGTAGTAACGTGATATTTAAGCTTTTATTTTACATGTTGCTCAAAGATACCAAACACAAGCAAACCTTGAATGCTCCTTTTGAAGAATGCTTTGCAGCCTTCACACGACCAGACGCCATAATGGTAACCAGACGCATAGTCGCTGCACACTGCGCAGAAATGGGTGTCCCTTTTAGATCCAGGGTTGTTTGCAATGTGAGTCGGACATTCGCTGTTTGTAGATTTCCTTTTGACTGCCTCTCTGAAAACAAGAATAATCAATAATCAATAAAAAATGCAATATCAAACGAACAGAGTAAATCTTATCAGACCCCCGATGGGTTATTCAGTAAACCGAGAGCTGGAAAGGTTTATTTTATTCAATATTTTTCTGCTAATTTTTTTATTTTATTTTTTAAATATATATAAAGGTTTTGTGGTCAATACTACTCAATTCAGAGTTTAGGAACTAAACCTCAAACGTTAGTTGATTTATGAGAAAGGAGCAGAAGAAATTTAGTATGTAAATTTGTGAAGGATTTTACCAAAAACTGTTCTTTTCTCAAGGGTATGATCTTGGCCAAATAATTAAGCCTGTGATTGGACCTATTGCCGGCTCAGAGCCCAAATGCTCTGGGTCGGCAAGCGGAGGGAAAGAAGAGGAATTACCCCCCCCCCCAAAAAAAAACAACAACAAAAAAAACACCTTAACAAATGTTGCACGGAGATAGATGGGAATGAGTGCGCACAGGGAGGGCGGGTTGGTAAAGAGAGATAGCTTTACGCCTTGTAGGCTGTTTGTAAGGGAGACGATTTCTACATCTGCCACTGCATGGTCATGGTGGTTGGAGAAACCCTTTAAGAAGATATGGACTTAGTTGGGTCTACTCTGCAATCTTAGGAACTAGCCTTCCAACGAGAATGTTTTATTTTGGTAATGTATTGAGAACAGATCTTAAAACATGAATACAATAAATCGGAGCAGAAGTAGACTGTGATCTACCAGTCCTGTTTATTTGATGGGCTATAGTTTGCAGGTAAAGATGGTGAAAGGACTCCAACGTATAAAATCTGCTCGCAGTTTGTCATGTTTTCTCCAATTATATTGTGCACCAACAAACTCTGTGAACTTGCTTAGTTGAACCACAAATAAATATTTAAAATCTGTTCAGAAACTACATAGAACTAAGTGACACATGCATATGTTCTGTTGATATATAATACTACACGGGTCTTAATTATATCACCACATATGCAGCATTGAAATTCCATTTAATGAATTTAATTACTTGGTATTAAAACATTATTTTTTTCCCCATTATTTAGTAGATATACCCTAAAATTAAACATGTGTAGTTTTTGCCCTGCATGGCTTTCGGTCTGTGTCAGGGAACTGACCATTGAGAGGATTCTCATCTTTTCTGGAGATGTGAGCATACGTGCTTGTGGTTTTACAATGCTTCTCAATGAACAAAAGAAATTAGTATGAGATTCTTATTTCACAATATTGAGCTGAATGATTTATACTCCACAGCTGGATGTGACTACACTCTCCTAATTGGTGCCTTTGAGTAGGGCAGTTTGCAAGGCCATTAAACCCCTTAAGGACCAAACTTCTGGAATAAAAGGGAATCATGACATGTCACACATGTCGTGTGTCCTTAAGGGGTTAAAGGAAGCACCTGCCACTCTGTGGACCTAACAGAAGCAGAATAAAACCTCCCCAGCCGCCTGACGGTCGGGAGGAGTTTCTGATAAAAAAGCACAATTTCTATTGAAATCAGCACTTTAAAAAAAATAAAATAAAAAAGTAAAATATTCCAGACACAAAGCTTTAGCTGAAGTGAAGTTGAAGTGCATTATGAGTCTGGAGTGGTCCTTTAATGTCATCTACAGTGTGTTGGGCAAACGTATGGACGTTTTAAAGACGCGTTTTACTATTTTACTAAACTTTGGTAAAATGTGTCTAACACTGACAAAATACTTGGATGTGAGGCAGGATGGCATTTCTATGCACACATAATATTTGGAAATATTTTAAACATAATGCCTGCACATATAAAAAGTTAAAAAAAATTAATAAATAACAGCACAGTATCCTGATTTTGCAATGTTCGGAGCACACGGACCAGAGTTCTAGAACCTTCGAAAGTGCAGGTGTGTTATCACATGACTCGGGGGGACTGGCCAGCGCCCTGGAGTGGGCTGAATGTTTTGTAAGCTGCACTCTCGCATGTATGAAATGCGTACGTCACTTGCATAAAATATATATATATATATATATATAAGCCCCTTTTTATTAAATTTTAAAAAGAAGGGACTTGCGGTGGTTTGTTCAGAAGCTTCATCCTGCAAGCAGACATGCTGTGCAGGAAGTTTACCGGCTAATTTACTCCTGGCCAAGGCTGATCGGAGTTTCCCAGCCTAAAGTGTGAACTTCGATGTTTGGTATTAATCAGTGCTGTATTCTTCCTTCACGTTTGTAAATATTTTTTTATTATCCTGTTAATCTATGTAATAAAATGTATTTTAGTCATATTGACGTGATTCATTGCATCCCAGAACATAGCAAACCAGAGGATTAACTCACAAGGTTCCAAGCCAGCCTCGGCTGTCACAGGGACATTGGCTGTTAGATAAAGACTGCATTAAGCAGACATTTGAGTTCTCTTGTGTTTCAATCTCTACGTCACCAGATTCTAATTCCAGCTCTAGAACATTGTCTGTACTCAGAAGGACTTGTAAAATGAGGGTGAGAGAGAAGGGAGGATATTATAAATCCGAATTCAGGGGGGAAAAAATAAACCATATACGTTACAATAACCAATACACAATAGTGATTCATGTTTAAAGGAGGAAAAATCAATTTAAAAGGTTCTGGCAAGACCCATAAAAAGCACTCAGACCTCCATGATTCCGTATCCTTCAATCTCGATATAGAATTTAGAGACGCGTGAATGTCTTAGCATTCCGCCAAATATCAGCCTATGTAGGTCAGGACTAGACAAATTGTAAATTCAATCAGCACTCTGAATTCTATGAATGCATTTCTCGGTCACATATTTAGAATGGATATTTAAATTGCTACTTCTACAAAACAAAGCGTTACGCTCTCAGTTATTAGCTTTAACAATGTCTTTTCATTACATTGCCATAGTTACCCGACTTTCCAATAGTATTTATTTTTGTCCTGTGAAGAGCAATAGTTTCCCTGGTTTTACCATTGTTTATCTTACAATATAATAGAATATATATTAGCTATTGAAACGTACCTTTTCCGGTCTTGCCATAGCTGGCCGTGCCTCCATGGGGAGATTGTGAGGCTATAATGCATTCGCGACAAAACGCCACTCTGCACCAATTGGCATCTCCTTATAGAACGTAGCACAGGACTAGGAAGCACATCTAGTGGCAGTCTGAGTGACTGCACCTGGAGTTGTTACTAGGCAGTAATGTAAACCTTGCCTTTTGTCTGAAAAACCTGCATTTACAGTGCTCAGCCGACAGGGACGTGCAATAGACACCACCACTAAACTAAGCTGTAGTGGTTTTGGGGACTATAATGTCCCATTAAAATTCACTATGACTTCTCACTTTAGTGAATAAGCCTGATAATGTTAATTTTTTTTTTTTTTTTATGTCTGTATTATATCCCCCTTTCCCCCCCTTTTGTGTTTTGTATGCCTGTTCGGCATAGTGTTCCTTTAATACTGCACTACATGATATAAACCATTGTAGTTTAAACAGTTTCATCTTAGTTAACTTCATAACAAGTTTTTACAAAATGCAGCAAAGTTTCTGGAAGTTTTTTTGATCAAACAGTTGAGAATCCGGGAAGCACTTATACTCCTGTTTTTCTTGGTAACAAGCTATCCTGGTGTTCCTTCTCTTGTTTGGACAGTTTTATATTGTGCCAAGCAAACTATACATGGTTCCTGAAATTAGCAGTTTTTATACTCTCGGTGTAGGAGTAATAGCGCCCCCTGTGAGCAGCCGAGTTCATAGCAGTGCACATACTGAATGCATATAAGCCAAGTAGAATGTACTTGGTTTTAAATTACACCTACGCAGCAGGTATAAAGTTGGCTAAACAGCTTTTATACTCAAGAACAAAGTGAGGCATGTTTGTAACATTTCTGAAGAGCAGAAGTGTAGCTCGATAAAGTGATAAAAATTGAATTTTTGCATAATCTGTCACACTATGATATGTGTATATAGCGGCCACAGTGTTATGCAGTGCGGGCAGTAAATGTGTTAGAATTACTAGATATTTTTCACTGAAACACAACAACCTGGAGAATGAATGAAGAGCTTCAGATCTCTTAGAAATAAAGTGGGGTCAGAGACCTCTATGAACCTGGAGGGAGGTAAAAAGACCCCCCCCCCCCCACACCCTATTGGCGATGGGAAAAAAATACAGGGGGTAGGGCACGATGCCAGCGTCTGCCAGTTAATAGTCGTATGTAAGTTTAGGTTTAAAAGGGACACTTTGGCCCCTGAAGCAATTTATTTTTATTTTTTTAATTTTACAAGAAGAGTGGATTTTAATTGAAATTGACACTTTTATAAAATTAACCTGGTTACACCCTACAGGCATTCAAGAAAGCGACAGGTCCTGTTACTTCGTGGTTTGTTTAGCTCGGAGGCAACAGACAAGATAACTGCAGGTTTTGCAAGCTGCTTTTAAATATGTAGGGGGCAAAAAACTCTGCAACATTAATTATGAAAAACAATAAATGAGAAAAAAAAAACGTGAATGTGATCTCACAAATATATCAAACGATAATAAAGAAAAGGAAAGAACCACATAATTAAGTGAATAGAACCAAAAAAATAAAATAAAAATAAGGAATATAAAAAAACCTGGAAAACCACAATGGATGGTATAGTGGACAATATTATTTATTTATAAAATATTTTACCAGGACAGATACGTTGAGATTTCTCTCATTTTCAAGTATGTCCTGGGTCCACAAAATATTCAATGGAGTATATAGAAACAATACAATAATATAGCTAGAATAGTGTAAGGACACCCAAAATATCTCGGTAACGCACGCACAAACAGATGGTAAGACCAGGCTGATCCCCATTCCAGGGTTTATAAACTGGAGATATCTTCAGTGCTGTGAACTCCTTAAAGGGACACTCCAGATTTATAAGTGAAGAGCGTGTCCGCTTTTTGTCCCCCAGTTCACAAAAAGTGCAGATTTCAATAAATTATTTTGCCAAATTTATAAATAAACCTTGTTGCACCCCTGGCTAGTTAGCTTTTAAAATATACACCTAATGAAAAAAAAAAGGAGAATACATTAAATACATCCAAATTTTCATTTGGGGGATATCTACTAAACAGGGATTTACTGTTTCTATTTGGGCAGTGGAATGTCCCTTTAACATTCTGCTTTTGTTTGCTTTTTAGCTGCAATAAAACTAAACCCAAGTATCCAAATCTGCTTCTTAGTTATTTAACATGGGAGCATTAATCCAATGAAAATATATATATATTGTTAAATGAGGAACACAGAGCAATGGTATGGTTACACTTACTGGATGGATGTAGCTCAGGTAGGTGTTCACAGTAAGCACAATACATAATAAATTGCTGGATAAATCAGACCACAGACCTAGCCAGAGGATCTAGTGGGAATGTCTGCTGGATTCAAAGACAATGCAAATACAAGTCTATAGGCAGTCAATAGCAGGGAGTGATAGAGGCTACATGGTGTAATCAGCCAATTAATTAGCATGATGGCCTGCAGGTGGCAGCACAGGTAAAGCAATCACATGAAACAAGACACAAGATGTCTTAATGCAAAGTAACTAATCACAAAGGCCAACACTAAGCTCGATGGGGCAGATTTAATTACTTTAATAAATTGCAATTTTGGGTTAAAAAATAACAAAGTTGTAAGAAAAATTCCTATTTCATTTCTACTCCTATTGTATATTGCAAATCAAATGTATATTCCTAATTTTAACCTCATTATTATTATTTTTATTAACTCATTGTGGTTTTTGATAAGCGCCAAAGAATTGGTTTATCGTTATTATAGCCTATTCACAAACCAACAGTAAGTACTGTACACAATCACAATGAAATGTACCTCATGACAGGATACCATATTATAGCTACTTTTTGGAGGGGTAGGGGGGGATAGTCTAGGCCTCTAGGGCTAGGGTAGGCAACCTTGGCACTCCAGATAATGTGGATTACATCACCCATAATGCTTTTACAACCATAATGCTAGCAAAGCATCATGGGAGATAAAAACAACAAAAATATCTTCCCCCACCAATAAAACAAATAATGAAATGGTGTGTGGCGATAAATTCAGCTTGACTAAAGGAGCGCTTCCAGGAGGTCTCCTCTCTTATCTGACAATGCAATATACAGAATATATGTAGGGAACGAGCTGTAGTCTAAAATTAAATATAACAGTAATAGTGTAATATAAGTTTTATATATATATATAATATTGCATCACATATGGTTGTACTCACAAAATTTATGATGTCATAGCGCCCCAAGGATTCCTCCCCCAAGCTTGGGGGTCCAAATTCCATCTGAATTGCTTAGTTTGCGTGTAAACAAAGTAATTTAGCACCTAAATGGCAGAGAATTTAGCAGTGAGACTGCAGGGTCATCTATACATCAAAACTGCTTCATTAAGCTACAGTTGTTTTGGTGACTATAGTGTCCCTTTAACTGTTAGAGTGGTTGCATGTGACGTTTTCTGTTGTTTAGGAGAATGTGTTATAAAGTGGGGAGAAGCAGGGTGTCTTTTATTGTGTTCGGGACTGGAATAAGTGCTAACCTGTTCAGAGGCAAGATGTGTTCTTCTTGTTTGGCTTCAAACCACGGACTTCTTGGTGGGTCAGCATATAGCATCGAGGACTGACAATGCAAGGTCACAGGAGACACATGGTCTGGGGTCGTCCAAAGTAAACTTGGACTGACAGCTTGTCTCATTACGGAACTTTCCGAATCACTGGAGTTCCCGGGAATATTGTAGTTTACAGCAGATGGATTGCAAAAAGCGATGGAGTAGTCATGTCTATTATCCATATAAGAAGAAGGAAAGTATGCAGGACTTTGCTCCACCGACATTCCAGTCTGATTGCTACTGTAAGACGTTGACGAAGTCAAGTCTGATGAAGAACTTTTAATATCCACTTTTGAATGTACAATGTGCTCTACAGGCTGCAACTGAGAATAATCCCTGTGCATGTACGAGGACATATTTTCAGTGACAAAGTGTCTTCTCCAAAGCTTCCAATGTTTTTCATTCACTAGAAGAAACAAAAAATATTAATAACACATAGAATTAAGTTACAGTGAATACATAACCATATATACCACAATTTGAATGTGGAGATAGAACAGAGAAACAAACAAGTGTTAACAAAGAACCAGAAGTTGTCCATGCCCGCGCTTGAAGGAGCTTACAATCTAGAAGATTACAATGGCTTATTATAGGCAATGCCCTGTTTGTCCAGGTATGGAAATTCTAGGCCCTTAAAGGGACACTATAGGCACCTAGACCTCTTCATCTCATTGAAGTGGTCTGGGTGAAGTGTCAATGTCCCCCTTAGTCCTGCAATATAAAACATTGCAATTCCTGAAAAACTGCAATGCTTACATTGCAGCACTAAGTCTGCCTCCAGTGACTGTCTCCCAGACACTAGAGGCACTTCCTGCTTGATAGACTACATTTAGTCGCCTACCTGATACTGGAGGTCCTCACACTCTGCATCCATCCTATTTCCCCATAGCAAAGCATTGATTCAATGCTTTCCTATTGGGAGGTCCTAATGTGCTTGCAAAGCTCACCGCGCATTAGCCCCCCTCCCGGCCAGATGACGTCGGCGTAGGTGGAGCGCAAACCTAGCACGGAGGGACACAGGTGCTGGGAACGGAACGGGTAAGTGCACAAAGTTTTTTTTGTTTTTTGTTTTTTTTATGCTTTTAATGCCGATGAGGGGAGGCAGCGAGGGAGCTATAGCCCTAGGAATGCAGCTTTGTATTCCTATCACTATAGTATCCCTTTAGCAATATGCCAGTCATGTTTTCTAATGCAAGTCATTTTCTGGTTTCTCTTATTTGAACTTCAATTCATGATCAAATATGAAACATTTTGTACAAAAGGAACAATTTTAAGTGTATATTTAAATTTATTTTTTACTTGGGAACAAATAAGTACCCACATCAACTGAGATAAATCGTATTTTTTATGTTTCTGAATGTGGAAAATTAGGATTTCTAAGAATACTTGATAAGAACACAATACTCCATCATGATAAACAAACAAAATAATGGACTGCAAAAACAATAGGATGCATTGTGTCTGCAAATCTGATCAAATATAGAAGAATGAAATGATTAATGTGAAGCTGAGTTAACTAAAGTTAAATGGAAATATTGGGGGGGGGCTGAGGGGGGTAGGATCACAGTGTCGATGTCCCCAGCTCCTCTCTTAGCATGTACATTTGGAGACTGAGGGTTTAATAAAAGGATGACTTTAAGCTCACAACCACTTTATCTCACCTAGGTGGTCAGGGTACTGTGTAAGGTCTTTGCACCATAATAACTTAAGATGAAGTGGTTAGGGTGCATCGGCCCTGTCACTGTAGTTGTGTTAGAAGTGTTTTCTTCGGGGTGAAAATGTAACTCTCTAATTTCTTGGTAAAGAAAATACATACATTTGTTTAGTTTTTTTGTTTTTCTATCGGTGCCATTCCCCAGTGGAGTATTTTGGGTTTTGTGCTGCCCTTGGCATGACGAAACGCGGGCACCCTCCCAATCTATATTTGCCCCATTCCTACCTGTTTAAGATGAACACGCAGTTTGACTGACAAACACTGACACACCCACTCACTGACAGGCACACACTCTCAGATACACATACAGTGACATACATTCTCTGACAGACACACACATTCACTGGCAGACACATACACTCAATAATAGATACACACTCACTCAGACATACACTGACAGACACATATATTCACTGAGACACACAGTGACAGACACACACATTCACTTACAGACACATACTGACAGACACACATTCACTCACAGACACACACTGACAGACACACACATTCACTCACAGACACACACTGACAGGCACACACACACATTCACTTACTCACAGACACAAACACACACATTAACTCAGACACACAGTGACAGACACACATTCACACACCGATACACACATTCACTGACAGACACCCTGATATTGACACACTCACACACATTGTCTCACACGCTTACAAATTAAATATATATTGTTTACATTTTTATTTAAGTCCACCCAGTCTCCCTACCTTTGGGAAATGCCTTGTTAGCCTCATGGAAAATACATTGCTCGGCACTCTGACCATTTCATCTCATTGAAATGGTCTGGGTGCATGAACCCTGCCCCCCTCAGTTCTGCAATGTAATTGCATTGCAGAACTAAAACTGTCTCCAGTGTTTGTCAATCAGAGGCGCTTCTGGGAGTTTACCGGGCTCTGGGTCGTCTAAATAACACACACACACAACCTGACACACATGCAGGTACACTTATACACAGATACAAACACTGACACTTATGCAGATACATACACTGACTACATATATATATATATATATATATATATACACACACAATGACAACACACAAATACACACACTGACACAGATACACACACACACACACAACCTGACACATGCAGATACACAGACAAACAAATACATACACTGACACACATACAGATACAAAGATACACATATTGACAACATACAGATACACACACACTTACACACAGACATAGTGAAGCACACACACACACACATACACACACTGACAGACATACTGACACATATGCAAAAGTTATACTTTTATAGCCACCCACCTGTTGCCTACATTTTGCAGGAGGGTGGCTTCCCTTGGGTCCAGTGTGCTGGCTGGGGTGGTTGGGAGGTAGGCTCTGTAACTCCCGTTCTGCTCCCCCTCCTCACTGCCTCCCTTGCAACACCAGTCTCTGTGGGAGGAAGAGACCAGCTGTCACTTCCTCCCATGCTGCTGATGTGAAAGGGGCCCGGTTGAACTGATAAAGGGCCACAGCGCCCAACTGGTCCCTTGCTGACAAATGCCCACCAAGTGGCCCTAACTGCATCCTAAAATAAATTGTTGCCCCCAACCCTCACCCCCAGGAGTAACTGGGCCCGGGGAAACTGCTCGGTTTGCCTCGCGTTAAAGAGAGCCCTGGTGCTGTCTGTATGTATTGTGGTGTGTGCTGGCTGTATGTTGTTGGTGTGCTGGCTGTATGGTGTGTGCGTGCACTGTCTGTATGCAGTGTAGTGTGTGCTGGCTGTATGTTATGTGTGCGCTATCTGTATGTAGTGTGGTGTATGCTGGCTGTATGTTCTGTGGTGTGTGATGGATGGCTGTATGTTTTGTGTCTGTATGTTTGTGTGTGTGCTGTCTGTATGTGTGTGTGTGCTGTCCCTGCATACCCCCACAGGTTAAGAAACCAGACCATAGCATCAATAATACTGCAGAGAGAACCTATCTGTAACCTAGTAAATATTGACAAAAACACAAGTAAGTAAAACGCGCTGCCAACTACAGATTGTTAAGCTGAGCCCATTTTTTTATATTTGATTCTTTTTTTGCAAATATCCATGGAAACAGCTCAATTCTGTTAACCATAGACCAGTAACATTCCAAAATGTTATATTTCATTTCCTTAGTGTCCCCTCTGTGTTTCTGCAAAGAAGTAGTTAAAACAGACTAAAATAATACCTTACGGCACATGACAATGACATAAAAATAGGTTTATGACAGAAATGGATTAGTCTGATGCCTGGGAACCAGCATAGTCTGTAGGTTGTACTGAATAAACAGATGCTGAAAGGTATTCTGCAAAATCTGCAGCCTGCATTTTGATTACGAAGGATCCCTCTAATAACCGTTTCCCTGCTGGGCTGCAGATACAATTTCACGGAAATAGAATAGAACTATGTTCTTGTGGAGAACACACGAAGAATGATTTAGGAAACGTCTAGGCCTGAAATGTCCAAATTACTGCAACAAATGTCCAAATCAGATGTTTTTCTACCTTTGCATATTTGGCCTCCAACGTGTAAATTCTACTTAAATTTAAAAAAATCCCAAGTTTAGTGAAAAACCCAATCTTTTGTTAGACAAATACTTACCATTCTGCTTAGTAAGGCACAACGATGATTTACAGAAAATCTAAACGTCACTGTGGGTGACAGAAGCAAAGTATTCAGTCTAGCACCCCTGCTATAACTTTATCATAGTGATCTTACATTACCATGTGTATTGCAAAGAATAAGCTGCTGGGGTTACAATAATTAATACCATAGACATCCCTAGCAACTGCTTTTCCTATTTGAAAAGCAAAAAATGGAGCATAGCATACACCAGTCCAATGTTCAGCGTCCTCAAGAGTGGTTCTTTAATGTTTTATTGACAAACCCTTAATAAAACATTATCCGGTGTCATACAGCATACTGCCGAGGAGTTAGAAAGGCTTTCTATGTCCGTGTCAGTTTGGAGCACTCTCTATCCCCAGCATGATAGGGTTAACAGGTGGAGGTCAGCCCATTCAGGTGAATTTAATTAAGAATTTAACCCCTTAAGGACCAAACTTCTGGAATAAAAGGGAATCGTGACATGTCACACATGTCATGTGTCCTTATGGGGTTAAGTAGGACGTTTTGCAGATTGAAATATTTCTAGTTAAATTTATGCCATACGTAGCTGACCTACAAACTTTTCTCTATTCACTGATGTGAAAAACATATTGGAATTAGACCAACAGGTTTTATCACCAAAGTGAGGATTCAAAGTGAATTTCAAATTTAAGGGCTGAGTATTCAAACTGAAGGCATATCTGACTTGGAGGATTTTGGCTTGGAGAATAGAAATTCACTATAAATTCTCACTTCACCGAATAACCCTGTCTATGTTGTAATTTGGTTTTCAATCCACTACATCTGACAAGTTTAGTGAATATGCCGACAGGTAGTGGTGGTCTTTTTTTGGCGATCACGAAGATGCACTTCGTAACCGATCCTCGGCATTGGATGCATTCATTGTAAAAGAACTCTTGGTAATATTAAAGGACTCACCATAGTAAATAATTATGGCAAAAAGTTACATGAATGTATAGAAAATTCTTCAAACTCACAACGAGAGCAGCTAAAATGTGCTTTTTAAAAAAATAATATTTTCTTAAACCACCTTCTAGATTAAATTACACCCTAGTATAAATGACTTTTATAAATAAATTCAGAATAATCAGTCGCAGGAAGGCATCAAGGAGTTCAACAATATTACGTCCTGACAATTATAGCCCATAACTTTATAAATCTACTCCCTGCAGGGCGTCATTAATTCCAAATCTTCTCTCCTCTTTTTCCCAAAATATTTAAAACATGTTAAAAAATAAAATACAATTTTTTTTTTAAATGTCTGAAGAGGAAATAACAGATTCAGAACACTTTCTATATTCTATCTACAGAAATATTTTATAAGAAGATATCACACTATCAAATGCATTTATATAATTAAAAAAAATACTTACCTTGTCTATAGCAACAGAAGAATAGTGGCTGTTCTGATTAGTATACGTTGTCCTGTTTTATTCAAACCACCTACAATGCAGTGTTTAAACAATTGTAAATAGTCTTCTCCTCTCTCTGTGACAAATTTTCCAACCACCTGTTACTCAGAGACCATTTCTAAAATCTTTGGAGGTGTGGGTGGTCACAAATGATTGATATTTAGATTAAGGGACCCGAGCACCACCTAGTGGTGAATTGCAGAAGAGCAGGTATAATATCTGGCACTTCCGTAAAATTAACACTTGGATACAAGAACTGTATTGGAATAATTCCTGGAAAAAAATAATTCATAGAAGTGTTGTCTCAGATATGATTTAATGTTTTACATTGGACGGTTAGTTTAATCCAAGATTTAGTCAGAAAGGAGTAACTCATAATTTTTTTTTATATATTGCATAATAATAATCAAATAAAGATTACAGCAGATATATAATAATCTGTCTGATATACATATATGATTTGTAATATTTACAAGCCTGCGTTGGGAAATATCCCCAAAAAATAAAATGTGTTATAAATTAGATTTGCCATGTTAAGCTGTCTAGGGGAAGCTATGATACTCTGTATACCGCACCCCTTGTTGAGTGTTACAGACACATCCTGTTTTAATAGTGAGCACTCAAGAATAAAATAAAATTCTTTAAACAAGTCTGCTGATAAAAAAAAAGTAAAAAACAAAACAAAACACAAATAGTTACAATATTTAAAAAATGGTGAGAGTTCTCCAGTATTTTAGATCGATCATTTTGGTAATAAAATAGTTTGTTTACTTAAAATTAAGTAAATAAAATAAAGAAGACTAAGCCAAAAACACTGTTTAAAAAAAAAAAAACCACCTTAAAAGTCCTTAACAATTTTTTGTTTTATATTATATTATTTTATAAGAATGTTTATTTTAAAATTGTTGTATTGCAACCCAAATGTACAGTATATTGGAATGTATGTGAACCTGTCATTACAGATGCTGGTTTACAGTCTTCTAAATACACACACACACATACATATATATATATATATATATATATGTACAGCTCTTTTTCCTGCAGTCTCACTGCTCAATTCTCTGCTATCTAGGAGTTGTCACTTTGTTTATGAAGCCCTGGCCACGCCTCCCCTGCATGTGACCTACACAGTCTCCCTACACATTTCCTGTAAAGGGAGATATAATATTTAAACTTCCTTCACTGCACATTTTATTAAATTTCGAGTTTCTTATCTCCATCTCTCTTCATAACCTTCTAAACCCTGCACAAGACTTATGTGTGTGATTTAAAGATCATCAGTTAACAGATCGAGAGATACAATCTGCTGAAAGCGCTTGTAAATGAAACCATTTTTTCTTGTAGACTGTGTCAGTCACAGGCAGGGAGGTGTGACTTGGGCTGCATAAACAGAAATGAATTATTATGTTAAAATAGGAGGAATCTGCACTTTTTTTTTTACCTGTAATGGTAAAAATGCTTCTGTACACATTGAATACGCAGTGTATTATAAAGATATATGGTGCATTCAGGGTATAATATTAAGATTGACTCACTTTTCCTCCCTTCCAGTGAACTCCTCGTGAAACACATACCTTCTGGTCGTCCTCTGCTCTGCGTGCACTCTGCCTCTGTACTTCTTTGGTTTGCCGTACATGGAGTGCATCCCCAACCAGGGCAAATATCAGTGATGTTGGCATGCTGGCTTCATTGCCAGCGTGCCAGTGTTGGAACAGAGTCATGTTACGTCACTCCGTTCCTATGCTCCCAGCCAGCGCTTGTATAAGTGACATTAGATTCTCTACTATTTAAGATTAAGTTGTACTTGTCATGACAAGAATACATTTTATGTACTAAAACAATATCTGGTCTTTGTATCAAGACAGTCTTGAATTAAAACAACTAAATAATACATTAGAAGCTTTAAAGTGAACCTGTTTATTTTACCTTGTGTAAATTAAACCTACATTTTTGATATATTTTGAAAGCTGAATTCCTAGAAATCATAGCAATTAATATTTTAACATGGAAGCTCTTTAATTAATGGTTAGTAAAGTGTTTGACACAGTATAGTAGGACTTTAGGGGATCCGTCACTTCTCTGTAAATTACACCACAGGATAAAAAAAAATTTGAAAAATCACCTATAATTTGCATTCATCTTTTTTAAAACCAAGGTTGCATTGTCTTTAAAGGAACACTATAGTGTTAGAAATAAAAACCTGTATTCTTAAAGGAGCACTATAGGGTCAGGAACAGAAAAATGTATTCCTAAATCCTATAGTGTTAAAACCACCATCTAGCCACCCTGGTCCCCCATGCCTCCATAAACATAGTAAAATCTTACTTATATTCAACTCTGGAGCTGCTGCCTCTGCCTTTGAACTGGGTCTGTCTGCTGACATCATCATAAGTGTTGTTCTGGGCCAATCACAATGCTTCCCCATAGGATTGGCTGACACTGTCAAGGAGGCAGATCAGGAGCAGAGCCAGCACAAGCCAAACACAGCCCTGGCCAATCAGCATCTCCTCGTAGAGATGGATTAAATCAATGAATCTCTATGAGGAAAGTTCAGTGTCTGCCTGCAGAGGGTGGAGACAATCAATGGCAGTGCTGCACACTAAGCAGCACTTCCTCAGGAAGCACCACTAACAGCCATCTGAGGAGTGGCCAGTGGAGGTATCACTAGGCTGTAATGTAAACACTACTTTTTCTCTGAAATGACAGTGTTTACTGCAAAAAGCCTTCTGGGACTGACTATACTCACCAGAACAAATGCAGTAACTGTAGTGGTTCTGGTGACTATAGTGTCCCTTTAATGCTACCGTGTTCTCTTTAATTAGAATCTGCTGAACCGCATTTAATGGAAATAAAAACTGGTATGAATGCCAATACTTATTTTTTCCCCAGTGCCAATATCTAGTCCCTGCTGCCGCTCTATCCGTCTCCCACAATGTGATACCAATGCTTCTAAACGTCCAGTATAAAAGGACATGCACGGTCAGCTCTGCTCTCCTTCGATACAATGGAGCTTAGCTGTGAAATCGGAGTCAGACTTACTGTCAGGAAGACAGTCACTAGAGGTGTTAGAATGCCTCAATGTAAACATTGCCCGATCTACTAATGCTTTACATTAAAGGGTTAAACCTAAATGTATAGTAAGATTAACATTACAGTCTGGTTCAGTCCCGGAATAGCCTGGAGACATCTTTGGAGGAGCAGAAACATTGGGACTAACTATCAGTGTTACAGATAGTATTGTACCTATGGTGTATTTTGGAGCAATTTATTCAATCTATCGCGTTTCTTCGTCCATCCATGTTTCTTATTCTATTGCGCAATGTCATTTTTCAAATACATTTTTGGGGGGTAAATTTCACAACCTGTAACTATTTACTTCCACCAGGAAAGTGCTCAGGTCTACTTCTCCTATCCCCCCCCTCTCCCCCCCCCCCCCCCCCCCCGCTATAAATGTGGTGGTCTTTTCTCAAATGGAAATTTCTGTGAAAATGGCGGAATTTAGGCAGAGAAAACTCAACACATTTTAGACCAATTTATTTAATAAATATAAACAGATTGAAGACCAAAAGACAATTACACTTTTTAGAACACTTCGATAAATCTCCTCTATTGTTCCTAGAATATTCATGTTATTAATTTGAAAGACCCAAATAATAACAAAGGAAATGGAATTAAGTATAACTAGACACAATACCAGCAGCGGAGCACAATAATATTAAATAAATTGTTTATTATACCAAAGTTTATGGATATCAATAAAAACCGTTAGTTAGATATATAGAAGAACCATAAGGCAGTGCTTTGCAATCCCCAAGACAAACCATCAGTACAGAATCTAAGCCATTCCTCAATTCTCTTCCAATATAAATACAGTACGAATCTGGGCCATTGGTGTTCTCGTGGACTGGGTTGAGAACCACTGCCCTATGGGACACTTCAGTTCAATTAAACTACCCATGCAAATAATTCATACAATTTCATTAAAATATCTTTGAATATGTAGCAAATCCTGAGATTGTTAGAGAAGTTCATAGAGCAGTGACTGTCTCAGTCAGTCCCAGTTTCCCCAGTGGGAGAATCGTTGTATCTGCATTGAATATCATCATCGGGGTGTACACGTGCATTGCTTGTCCTTCGAAATGGCCAGGACTCCACTGTGTGACCAGAGGTGGCCGGTAATGATCAAAGATGGTGGTGTACAATCCCCCCCCCACCTTTTGTCGGGCTCTACCCATTTAGCCCTTGAGATAACATGATCTGTTCAAACCAGCTGCATTTTAAGCCATCAATAAAATGGAGACATGAAACTGCTGATATAACCATGGCACATGTGTTTTTCTAACACACTTACCAGTACTCTTTATAACGCCAGTAGATTTCATTTGACTTTTTGGAAGTTTTTTTTTTTTTGCATCCAACACTGGGGGAGTGGGAAAGCCATCCCAATTGCCCCTAGGGATCAATCTCTGCAGGTGTGCACCACACTGCATTGTGGACTTCCTTCACATATTCCAGGTATACTGAGTAAAGGCCAAAGAAACATAGTCTGGAAGATTTATATTAGTAGTTTCTCCATAGAAAAAGTAGGCAACAATCAATAATTTAGACCAGAATAGTATAAATTCAGATTTGAAATTGTGTCTTATGTGTCTACATTAGGAGATACTGTAGCAATCTCGATTTAAAAAAAGACTTGAAATCCAGGTATTTTAGTTGAATATTATGTTACCCTTACAAGTTCAAATTAACATAATAAATGTATTTTATTTCATGTATATTAATGAAACATTGTTTGTTTGTTTTGTTTTTTAACAAATTTCAAATTTGACTTTGACACCCACAAATCAAAATACCATAAAACCATACACTCAAAATGGGTCATCATTCACATCTTAAATGAGCTCAGTGAGAATTCTATAAATATATGTATTAGTTCACTTGATTAGCTACTACAACAATATGATATATGTAGTATGGATAAGAGTAGTTTTATTTTGCATATCAAATATTGTTTCTTCTGGGAAAGAGACCGTTCACTCTGAGGTTTGAACAGGTTATGACCATGTCTATTACCACTAACTGTTTCAGCTGAATAGGAGCTAGATCCTTATTCACAGTAGCTATTTGACAGGCAATACATTAGAAAACCACTGAACATGTGGAGTTATTGTAAGCCCAACAATTTGAGAACACTGAAGTTTAAGAAAAGTATTTTTGGATCGATACATTTTTCCTGTGGTGGGGGATACCTTGTGTTTCTCAGTCGGAAGAATAGAAAAAAAGTTAGAATTTATAGGTACACACATGTGCAATTTAGTTTAGATGTAAAATAATTCAAAATATGAATGTTTGGCTAAATATCAATTTTTTTTTGTTTTTTATTTTAATATTCCAGTTTATAGATAAACCACATACAACTTCAAACCAAAATTCAAATAACAGATGTAGTATTAATTTAACATATTGTCGCAACATTTTAAATTTGGATTTAACCACTTACGCACTAATGTGATTCTACGTCTAGATCAGAGACTGGAGAATCCAGATTATTTAGCACTGGTAACTCTCCATTTAAGGAGATTTTTTTAATAAAAAATGTGGCCATCACCGATGTGTTCAGCTGATTATATCTGTGTGGTTTCTTTGGTAAAATAAAATAAAAATCACTTGTATCAGTTTGGAGTTAGTTTCCTATTGCATTCTGAAAATGTAAACATTTTTTTGTGTTTGGATAAAAAAAAGATAAACTAAAGATAATTGAGATAAAAATGTGACTGTTTGCGTATATTTCAATTTAAATATTGTTTTGTTTATCCATTTAAAACTTGGGATTTTTAAATGAATTTATGTGTTGAACTGTGTACTCCTGCTCAACATCACCTGTCCTAAAACCATATGGCAACTTGGACCTATCTATTGCACCATCATTTACAGGACCGTGAGCCCCTAGAACGCGCTTCAGTTGCTCGAAAATCTCATAGTCTGGCACGGCCAATGAATTAATGTTAAAACCCATCATCCTCGTAATAGTTTCTCTGAAATCAACAAGCTGTAGGAAATAAAATTAAAAAAAAATTATAATTGTAAAAAATTGTCATTTCACAATCTTATAATCTGGACGTTTTATATAGCTAATCAGCAATTCAATTTAGTTTAAAAAAAAAAAAACATAAAAAAAAAACACCCTTACAACTTGCCAACTTTATAATTAATTCTTGTAAATCCTCTTCACAGTTTCTTCTTCTACATGTCTAAAAACACCTCCTAATTGCATTTTAGGGGGGGAAAAAAGAACAGCTCCTATAATGTTCCCTTATGAAGATAGATTTAAAAACCATGCTTGTGAAGGACTGAACTACGGGACATAAAACCTTTTTGTATTTTTTTTTTTTTCGAGGTTATTGTATAAAGTCTCTTAAACTTCTTGAGTACCTGCACTATGAGCTAACTTGCTGCTAAAAACTATTAAATCATCTTTTTTTTTGAGTTGCTAAAAAGATACTAATGATTCACTTTAATAGCGAGGAGTGTACCTGTTTTTCTCTCCTCGCAACTTCTTCAAGTGCCCTCTTTGCTGTGTGCAGCTCATTAGTGACTGAATCCACCAGGTGTTGTTTCCGTAATACATCTCCAAAATGCTCGTGTTTGTCATAGTCCAGTTCGGTCTTCAAGCTTACCACCTTTTTGGCCGCCATTTCCTTAATTTTCGCCAGTTTTTCTAAAGATCTGCTGAGCTCCTCGATAGTCTTTCTCTGTTGGTTGGTTTTCTCCTAAAAGATGAAAAGATTTGCAGCATTGTGAACATCGATTAATTATTTTTATATTCCCCCTCCCCCCACTAATATTTCAGTGTCATTTCATCATCTTAGGTCAGGGGTAGACAACCTTTGGCATTCCAGATGCTGTGGACTACATCTCCCATAAGCTTCTTACAGCTATAATGCTGGCATGCCTACCCTTGTTCTTGATAATACAGCATGCAAATGGTCCTTTTCATTTTATAAGTTCTACTTACAGCAAACAATATATTGTGCTATCTACATCATGATAGCTGTTAATTAACATTTGGTTTTGAGGCCAATGGAAAATTATTCCAAAATCCCAATTATTTTTATTGGGGAATTTGTATACTGTACTGTTTTGAGCAATTTAATAGGACCAGAAAGGCTAGCCTTCGCTCCCCACGTGCATTAATGTCCTTGGGCCCCCATGACCCTGACGCTAGGTCACTGGTTGTCTTTTCTTGCACCATTTTTGGTAGGTAGTACCACCCCAAAAAAATTCCCATTTTGGAGATGCTCTGATCAGTCGTCAATCCATCACTATTCGGCCCTTGTCAAAGTCACTCAAATCTTTTCACTTGTCCATTTTTCCTGCTTCCGACACATGGAATTCAAGAACTGTTTGTTCCTTTGCTGCCCAATATATCCCAACTCTTGACAGATGTCATTGTAACGATATAATAAATGTAATTCACTTCACCGGTCAGTGGTTTTAATGTTGTTGCTGATCAGTGTAGAAGGCAAATTTTTGGTTAAAAGGGAAATCTTACATAATTTTCAAGATAAAGTTCAAACACTTACTAAATGCTTGATGTAGGTGATAATTATAAGGGATAGTAAAACCGAACCACAAAATAGCAACTTATTCAAATCAAATTAAACAGCAAATAATGGAAAAACACGAGTTTTACTATTTTAAAGATAAAATACCTAACGAGTGTAAGTAACAATGTCTCAATACTCGCTGTATTGCGTTTAACTTGAGTATGTGAGTAAATCGCCATATAATTCTTCACTAAACTTCCTAAAGTGCTGTATTCACCTTTAGATCGTTCATATCGACAAGCTGAGCCGCAAGTTTTTGATTAGCAATTTTCACGTCACCAAGCTGTCCCTGGAGTCTCTCGACCTTCTTCTGCAATTTTTGGGCTGTCAGACCAGCGGAATTTTCAGCACTTAGAAAGAGTTGCTTCTCTCTCTCTTCTTCTAACTGTTTGATTTTTGTCTCGAGTTGTACAATTTTTGAAGATTTTAACTCTATTTTTTCCATTTGGGAATTCACCTGAACGAAAAAAAAATATAGATATATTTTTACTTAAGATAAATAGGTAGATAGACAGACAAACAAACATACGTTGCAGACACACACACACACGGATAATTGACAAATGTATATACTGAAAGAAAACGGATAGCCAAGAGGTTTATAAATATAAACCAATAGCATAATAATTTCTCAAAATATCAGGCTAAAGGTTTCCCAGATGGAGAGTAAGCTATACATCTGATAGTTCTATAAAGGAATAGATCAGTGATGAGTTATCAGATACATAATGAAAGACATTGATAAATGCTTGATGGCATCATAAAATAATAAATTAACAGTTGGCTGATTGACAGAGGTATAGAATTGTATATAGTTAAAGGGACATTCCACTATCCACAAACAACAAATATAAGTCACTGTTTAGTATATATGTCCCAAATGAACACTTGCATGCATTTAATTGTGCATATTTTCATTGCTGGTATATCTAAAATCAGCTTGCAAAACCTCTTGTCGGCTGCCTCTGCAAGCCCTCCTCTTTAAACCCCGCTCAGACTTTATGTGGCTGTCCAATCACAGACTTCGCAATGCAGATCAATGAGAAGTCTTTGCGAGGCTTAACAGCGCGCACCGCGGTACTGGAACTTCAAATTCAGGTTCTGGCTTCCGGCGGGACTGAAAGGAAGTGCGCACACTGAGTTCGGAAGGGTTAGGATGGTCCATTCTATTCAGGTGAGAGTTTTCACTGCAAGTCGGACCGCAAAGGGGCATGCAGGATTTAGATTAAATGCCTAGCGTGTCATTTGTCGTGAGCATTGCCCTTTTCCTGTCCACCAATCAATTTCATTCTATAGTATGACGCCAGTAGCTCCGCCCTAACCATACCGTACTATTTTCTATGGACCTACATCTAAAGGGGGCCCAGGAATGGTGCGGTTTGGTTGTATGGGCCACTTTGATAATGGAAACACTCAAAATAGCGTACCAGACCGTACTGACCCGAACCATACCGCTCAGTGGAAACGGGGCATAATAGTTTGATTATCCAATATAATAGTATGTATGGAATAGGCCAATAAAGTGACACATTAACGATAAGCAGCTTATAAGTAAATATTAGCTCATGTTTCATATCTTCGCCAGTTGCCGGTTTAATTTTTGTTACCATTACCAGGATTTCCTGCACACAGATCATTTTGTGAGTATTAACAGGAATGCATATCTAGTAGTTATCTTACTGGTGTGAGCATACACGTTTCTAAGCTACATCTCAAGAGCAGTGCTGATACACAAACAGCGGACACAACTCGGTGTACTGTGTCCGTATACTTTGCACGATGACGTCAGACATAAAATGGATTCAATTATTGAATCTATTTTAGTCTAAAGCTTCATAGTGACTGTCTGAATGTCTGGAGGAGTGGGAATTGCAATATATAAACTGTGTTGTTTCCAAGAAATGACACTGTTTGTATTCGCAAGCCTAGGGCGGCATCAACGCCCCCAAAATCACAATTCATTGAGATTGAATGATGTTGGTGCCTAGAATTTCCCTTTAATGCCTTCTCTTAGGATTGCTGATGTTTAAAATAAAGCAAAATACATAAATAAAACAGCCTTGTAAAATTTTGGGTTGTCTAAAAGATGTGTGATTGCTCTGCACGAAATTGCAATTTCACATTCCTTTATGTGTCATTTGGACAAAAAGTAACAAGTGTGATGAATCCATTTCTATGGTGCTTGTGCATTTATTATGATGTTAGTCAGTTTCTAGTGTTCCAGTCATAGTCTTTTTTTACTTTAATTTTTTAACGGTTTTCAAAAATCGTACAAATCTGTTTGCTTCCCTTCCCTTCCCATTAGGGTGCCCACGTGTCCCGGATCGGCCCGGAGAGTCCCGCATTTTGTGGGTCTGTCCCAGGCACCTTCATTCTGGGACAATGTAATGTCCCGGATTGCTGGGCCCATGTTAGTGAAGAGGGCTTGCCCACTATGCCAGCGCCGCGGGCTCCCATTTGCTGCCCGCTGGTGGAGATATGCGAGTGGCAACCCTCCCTCTCTCCCTCCCCTCCCAGCACTGCGAGGAAGTGAGATCACACGCGATGACATCACTTCCTCCCAGCGCTCTTTGCAGACGGCCAGGCTGGAGGAAAGAGAGAGGAGCTCCCAGGACCCCTTTTCGAAATGTGGTCACCCTACTTTCCATACCTTCTGAATTTCAAACAAGTTACCATGCATTCTCTATAGGTCAGTTTTTATTAATATCCTCAATATAAATGTACCATGTAGGAAGTGATGATTGACACAAGCTCTGCCCTATAGCACCACAACCACACCAGCAAGGCCACTGATATGGAGCTAGTGAAAAAAAAGCATGCAGAAACCTGAATAGACAAACTTTAAAGCTCTCACAACACCAGCATTTTGATATCAACATCTGTGGACCTGTTACTGAGATCTAAAGAAGAAGATGCAATCTGAAAACAAGAGTGGTCATAGTTACAATTTGTAATCCTTCCTCAGGCATCCTGGATGATGATTAGATATAGCTTGGTATCTGAAACACGCACTCAGGAGGATTGTTACCTTCTTTTGGAGATTGTAGACTAGAGGTTTGTTCTCGCTTCCAAAATCTCTGGTCCTCTTACTTATCTCTTCAGCTCTGTTCAGCAGCAATTCATATTGTGACACCAGACTCTCAGCGGATATGTCCTCGCTCATATTCAGCTTTTCTGCCAGCTGTGTTAAAAACTTCTTAAGCTGTGGGAAGGAATTGCGATGTACATTTATTTTACTGTAATTTTCTTTTAGAAATAGCTGAATAATTTTAATACAAATTTGAAACCAATTTCGTGAAAAGGTTTAATAATTAACGCCCATTGGCAGGCCTGACATCTCTCTAACGTTACTCGAGTTTGTATTGTGACTTGACAAGCCATTGCCATAAACGGCAGGACACTTCCCATCTAAAGATTCATTTGCAATATATTGAGTTAAGCTGTGTCATGCTGACCTGTTTCTGTATATTGGCTCCTGTCCAGTCTGCCACCAATTCCCTGCTGTTATATATGTGATTTCTGCACCTATTTATCATTCAATAGTCCTGTTATCTATCCCTGCTCCTATCCTGTCCATTAGTCCTACGTATAAACAGTGTGCTCCAGTCCCGACTATAAATATTGTCATATTGTATCTTCTTATGGAATATGGCTGACTTGGATCACCCGAACTATGTCCATGTGCTATTCTGATCTATGTGTTCCTGTCCATTGGTCATACACATTAGGTTTGCCATCAGTAAAGTCCATTTAGCCACCGTCAGTCCAAGAAGTCAATATGCACATGGTAGCAGTAAGTATAGTTTAACAGGACACATTTAGCCATCTGGAGTATTTATCTGTTCCTGCCGGAACCATACTGACAATATTGTCTATACAGCCATTACTAGGCTCATAATTTGTTTCTTCTGCTAGAGTAAGTCCCTGTGTGCCACGTCTCAGCCCATGTTACAAGTTGCTGAGGTCCTCTGTGTGTACTTGGAGACATGTTAAAGATTGCAAAGAGCTGCCAATGCATTTTTTGAGGATCCCCTATCTCCTGACTGCTAGAATTCTAGTGTTTCATTTAAAAAAAAAAAAAAAAAACTTTATTAAAGTATATAAATACAGTTACATGAGAGAAAAAACATCTGCCGGAATACATTATGGGTTGCAACAAGTATAAATTAACAGGCTATGAAAACGTACGTACAAATATTGATCATTGCTAAGAAGTACACAACAGTACATACGTGGAGTTCTAATGGACTTTGGGATGTGTATATGTGTTCTGTCATGTTACAATAGAAAGGAAATACTTGTATGGCAGACCCCGATGTGATAAAGTAGATACTGGATGTAGTAACGGTTACGTAGTAGGTAAAGGAGTGAGACAGCATTGGTATATATGAGTTAATACTTTTAATTGTCTCTAATGAAGGTAATAGGAAAAATGCTTGAAAAATACACGAAAACTCTAGGAAATATAACAGAATATAAAATGTATAGATGGCCGCGCGGGAGGAAGGAGGAGGGAGTCAGAATGGAAACTCGGACTCCCATCAGGCTGAGCCCCCACTGGATCCCAGGGAAGTCACCCTCCTGCAAAAGGTAGGAAACAGGAGGGTGACTTAAACATTTTGTTTATGTTTGTGTCTGTATGTATGTGCCTGTCTGTGTGTGTGTCTGTATGTGTGTGTATGTATGTATGTGTCTGTCGGGGGGGGTGTATGTGTGTGTCTGTCTGTATGTGTCTGTATGTATGTATGTGTGGGGGGGGGGGGCATGGATCAGTTTTGTACCGTGGCCCCATGGTTTGCATGTGCCTTTTTGTTATCGTCAAAACGGAGGATATATATCCTATTGCTCATATACCTCTAAGGTTAGTCCCTAGTAATATATTATTATTTAGTTCTGGCACCCTGCTCTCCCCGGAGGTTTGGAGGAATCTGGGTATGATGGAAGAATGGTGCAATATGAGTGAATGGCACATAGGAGTGTAGCAAAGATAAAAAAAGAGGGGGTTGAAGGGGGGTTTAGGACTTGGCTTCTTTCTGTAAGAATTCCAGCCACGGGTCCCAGATCTTTTTGTACATATGGGAGATGGAGATGCTTAGCTCTTCCATGACCCGTACAAAAATAGACGTCTTCACTTTAACCTTGGATATAAATGTTTGCTACAATTACCTTCTTTCTTTCGATGTTAAAACCATCTTTGATCATTTCTTCTGACGCGAGCTTGCCCTTTAAATGCTTAATGGAATCTTGGTTTTCCTGCAGACGTTCTTCCACATTGTATGACTTGGTCACTGCCTCGCGGTATAGCTCGCGCTGTTGATCTAGCTGTTTGCTAAGCTTGATCACCTTCTGCTGAAGCTCCTCATTCACCTGTTTAGGAAACATTATTTAATGGACAATCACTATTTAGTGCATCCTGCTTTCGGGTCTCTTAAAAAAAAGCGCCCAAACACCACAACCACTGTTGCCTACTGCACTATGAAGCTGCAAATGCAATGCTATGGTTTGATAGCCATTGTCCTAACTTCTCATTATATTGCAGGCGCCCTCATTCCCCTTCTTACCCACTTAAGTCAGAAATTAATCATGCCATTACAATAAGCTGCTACTGTGCTTTACTTTCGTAATACTTTTTCAGTCATCTTTCGGCCAATGAACATGGAGAATGTGGTTTAAAATTACAGTCTGTGCTCCAACACTAGAGTGGTTGTTATGGTGCCAGGAATCCACTGGTGCTGCCCAACGTTAAGTACTCAAACCATTTTCAAATGGTCCTCCGTAGTCCCCAGTGCACTCCTGGTCTGGACTCCTCATCACTAATATCTAATATAACGGAAATCATACCGCGCATGTGTCCGCGAAATGTCTCAAACTGTTCGAAAATAATTGGCCTACTCACAAGGGAGTATTACAGGCTGGCGGGGAACCAGATAAGGGGGCAAACTGTTAAACTGTTTTATTACCAGAGAAGCGGGCACGGGTACTCCTGGCATCATACCCACTACAGCGGACTGTAGATATTATGATGATTTTAGTGACTCTTTAAGGTGGCATGGATGTATATATCTCTATGAAGTCTCCATTCCATATTAATAATTTGTATCATTTCAAAAGAGCGAACCCATTTTGAAGCTACAAAAAGACTGACTTCTTTGCCTCCCATTGATGACATATTTTTGCCGGTAGAACTTACTGATTTCAGTTTTTGCTCGTTGCTATGGATATCTAAGATTCTCTCCTTGACGGCTTCCTCCGTCCTGGGCACGGTTATAAAGCCATTGCTGAGGATTGTAGCCAACTGACTGACAAATCCCTGGTGGAGGCTGAGAGAGGCCTTTGCCTCATAGTCAGATGAACGAAGAGTTCGGTCCATTTCTTTCATTCGCTTGTCCTTTTCCACCAACTCTTGCTGGAAGCTGCCCCATTCTTTATGGTTTTCTTTGAGTTTCTCCAAAAGGATTTCTTTCTCCCTTTCTGTGCTTTTTTTGGCCAGTATAGCTTCATCTCGCTCCTAGAAACAAGTTTATGAACATCCACACAAGAATTAATATTTTGTTTTACATGTATCTTCTGTTCAAACCAATGGCACATTTGTTGTTTTTGCAATCACATTAATGACATTTAACCCCTTAAGGACACAACTTCTGGAATAAAAGGGAATCATGACGGAATATTTCCGTCATGTGTCCATAAGGGGTAAATGAATTCTTTAATACTGATCATGGAAACACGAAAATATCTGCTGAACATGCATCATGCGAGTTATTGTATAACTGAGCTCTATAGTTAGGGGTAGATATTTGTTTTAATCGTTATTGTAGGAGAGCATATGAATCCTCAGCACAACTTTTAACAAATTTAAATATTTATAACTAAATATAAGAAAAGGCATTTTTAAAAATAACTTTTTTTTCTAATATAAAACTTTGGATTTGTCTTAGCTATTAATTAATTGCAACATTGGCTAACTATTAACTTGACATTTTCAAATATATAATTATTTTAACTGTCTGTTACTGGCACTGATAGGGAAAAAAATAAAGCAAATTAAAATATGTCCAGCGAGTAGTGTGATCCAATATAAATAAAAATACAGGTCATGTGCATGTCTCTGCTTTGGAAATGTTCAATGTGATATGACCTGATAAAATATAGGAAAACAGTGTAATTGATCAGCTATCTTGTGACATCTATAATTCGCTTGGTAATGTTTAACCTTAGTTCACAGAGACCCACAATGCCACTCAACAAAGTTAAAACTGTTTCTTAACTTGCTCTTTTTAAATCACAAAAGTTGTTTTGACTTTTACTTGTCAGAGATAAACTAGTGACAACTAGTCTACAGCTCACCTTCTTCAGTGATTTCATTTCAACTTCAATGCCAACTGTAATCTTCTTGTGTTTTTCTGCTTCCGTTGCAAGTTTCACAACGGTATCTCTGTTGGCTTTGGACTCTATTTGTTGACCGGCCAAGGTATCTTCAAGACTCGCTATTCTTGTCTTTTGTACAAAGTGTTCATTCACAAGCTTCTCTACCTTAAATAGAGATTTGCAGATTAACTTGAGAATCTACAGATCATTCCTGACCATCGGTTCATGAGGACCTCCATGAGACGTGATGATGAATAACTACTGTCACTTCGTGTAGGCCCTACTGTAGACCATTAGACTTTCAAGGTTATTCACTAAGCAACACTTTTTTGGAAATGAGGGAATTTACAGTTTTAGTCCAATATAGCCATAAAATAAACATTGTTATGAAAGTTAAAAAGCTCTCTGATGTAAAATATGTGACTTACTGAAGATTTCTTACATCTAAAAACTGTTTATACGCTTGTGGAGAAATTCCTATGGCGGCCAGTGGTCAATGGCACAGGGCAAAGGAGTCCATCTATACTTCATGAAAGGTTTTATGGACAGTGGATTATATTTTTTACGCTCAAAAGAGATTTATCCCAATCTGTCCTGGAGTTTTCCCAAATAATTAAATTTCTTGATACATCGTCTAGTGCAGTGGTAGGCAACCTTTTAGCAGCACTGTGCCGATATAGGACTGTGATGTCTCGTAGCATGCCGATACTATTTTTTTAAATTGAGGTGTGTATGCTGCTGTATTCTGCTTGTTATTTTTACTGTAATTGCTTTGTATCGTTGTATTTGTGCGTATATGAGCTATTATATTGTATATAATAATAATAACAAAATATTTAACCAGGAAAGGTACATTCAGATTACTCTGGTTTCCAAGTACGTCCTAATAATATGTTCATTAGTAGTTTATGGTATCGTGTATGATACATATGAATGTGGGCTGTGTATGTGGGCTGTGTATGGAATTGTGTGTAGATGGATTTGTCACATTGTGTATTTGGTAGTGTGTGTATGTGTGGGGCTGTTTGGGGTATTGCATGTGAGAGGCTGCATGTGGGGTTGTGTGCATGTATGTGGATTGCTAGTGGTGTTGCGTTTGTGGGGATTGTGTGTTGTGTCTGTGTGGGCTGTTCATATTATTTGTATGAGGGGAGGGTTATTCTGCAGCTCCGTGTATATCTAGCACTGTGGGTGGGTTCCAGTGGGGACCAGGCTGGCCAGGTACAGGTCAAGGACAGGAGCTGCGATAGCTGTCGAGGGCTGCTCTACTACAGTGTGGATTCCCATTCACAAGTGCTGGGAGGAAGTGAACTGAGATCACTTCCTCTATGTGCTGCAATGCATAAATTGAGAATTGTCCTTCACCAGCTCTTCGTATTAGCAGATATCTGAAGTTTTACTGGGACTCCTGACAGGCCAGAGTGCATTTGGCTCTAGCAGCCTTGAGTGCCGTGCAAAGACACCTCGAGTGCCGTGCATGGCACTAGTGCCGTAGGTTGCCTACCCCTGGTCTAGTGCAATCATAAAATTCATACCATTTCATGAGTTCCCTTTTCTTGTTTCTATTTGCTATAATAGATGTAATTTTTCCAATTGTATTTATTTGCCAGAAAATGTTTTGAATCTCCTCAAGATACTTCTTAACTCTCAGTGGAATCACCCAAATATGTATTCCTTTCGTTATAGTGTACAAGTCAACGCTGAATTGACCGGGCCAGCGCTGGCAGGCTTAAAAAAGGTAGTTAAACCACCTTTTCCCCTCGTATTGCTGGTCTCCCTACTCAAGCTCTGCCTCTCTGGCAGAGATTATCGAGAATGATGATCTCAGCCAATTCAATGCTTTACCATAGGAAAAATACAGAATGGCAATGTTTTCAAATGCAGGGTTAAAATAGATGAAGTTGTCTGGGTGTCTATAGTGTCCCTTTAATATGGATATGTGGATTTGGGCAATATGTAGGATGAATGGCGGAAGTAAACCTACCATACACAATACCTAGGGATAAAGTGGGCAATACAATTAGTGTATTAACCAAATGTGGTTTCAGTACCAATAAAAAAAACTAATAATTAAACGTTGCCAAGAAATGTTATAATTATTTTCAAGGATGTCAGAAATACTCCATATAAGTCCTTAAAACTTCCACTTTCCTACTATGGCCTCGATTTTAATAGTTTGGGATTAGCTTTTCAAATTCTTTTTTTCAAAATATTAAAGGAGAAAAATACAAAAACATATATATTGAAAAAAATGTCAATGTATAAAAAAAAAATGTTTTTTTAAATATGAAATAATTTTAAAAAAATGTACCCAAAAATAATAAATCAATTGAAATGCGTATCCAAAAATATAAAATCTTGGCCTGTACGGGATTCTATCTAGTAGGTATAAATGAACATTTATATTTTTATCTTGATAAAATGTTTGAATTTAATACATACATTTTCCTGATAAGAAATACAATTCAGAGAGCAATGCTTTCTTTCCTCAGTAATAAAATCGGAAATCAATACCTTTGCTAATATAATATTCAAGGGGTCTGTTTGGTCCTTAATATTAAGGTTCAGGTAATTAGACAGTTTTTCAATACTGTTTTGCAGTTTTTTCTCCAAGTTAGTTTCTTTCTGTTCAGCTTTTTCTCGTTGCATTAGATGCATCCTGTAAATGAAATATATGGAATGACATGTTTGATCACAGAATAAACACAGGCCATTTTAATATACAGAATACTACCGAGCACAGAAAGGGCCAACGGATAGACTGGTAGTAAGTTGGACACAATAAACGCCACAAACGATATAAATGTACGAAAACTATATAAATGTACGAAATATCTCAATCCTAATTACAAATATAGCTGAAAGGCCAGGTCCTATGGCTGACTGCCATTTAGCAGTGTGTTCCAACTACAGGGAGTGCAGAATTATTAGGCAAATTAGTATTTTGACCACATCATCCTCTTTATGCATGTTGTCTTACTCCAAGCTGTATAGGCTCGAAAGCCTACTACCAATTAAGCATATTAGGTGATGTGCATCGCTGTAATGAGAAGGGGTGTGGTCTAATGACATCAACACCCTATATCAGGTGTGCATAATTATTAGGCAACTTCCTTTCCTTTGGCAAAATGGGTCAAAAGAAGGACTTGACAGGCTCAGAAAAGTCAAAAATAGTGAGATATCTTGCAGAGGGAGGCAGCACTCAGCAAAATTGCAAAGCTTCTGAAGCGTGATCATCGAACAATCAAGCGTTTCATTCAAAATAGTCAACAGGGTCGCAAGAAGCGTGTGGAGAAACCAAGGCGCAAAATAACTGCCCCTGAACTGAGAAAAGTCAAGCGTGCCGCTGCCAAGATGCCACTTGCCACCAGTTTGGCCATATTTCAGAGCTGCAACATCACTAGAGTGCCCAAAAGCACAAGGTGTGCAATACTCAGAGACATGGCCAAGGTAAGAAAGGCTGAAAGACGACCACCACTGAACAAGACACACAAGCTGAAACGTCAAGACTGGGCCAAGAAATCTCTCAAGACTGATTTTTCTAAGGTTTTATGGACTGATGAAATGAGAGTGAGTCTTGATGGGCCAGATGGATGGATTGGTAAAGGGCAGAGAGCTCCAGTCCAACTCAGACGCCAGCAAGGTGGAGGTGGAGTACTGGTTTGGGCTGGTATCATCAAAGATGAGCTTGTGGGGCCTTTTCGGGTTGAGGATGGAGTCAAGCTCAACTCCCAGTTTCTGGAAGACACCTTCTTCAAGCAGTGGTACAGGAATAAGTCTGCATCCTTCAAGAAAAACATGATTTTCATGCAGGACAATGCTCCATCACATGCGTCCAAGTACTCCACAGCGTGGCTGGCAAGAAAGGGTATAAAAGAAGAAAATCTAATGACATGGCCTCCTTGTTCACCTGATCTGAACCCCATTGAGAACCTGTGGTCCATCATCAAATGTGAGATTTACAAGGAGGGAAAACAGTACACCTCTCTGAACAGTGTCTGGGAGGCTGTGGTTGCTGCTGCACGCAATGTTGATGGTGAACAGATCAAAACACTGACATAATCCATGGATGGCAGGCTTTTGAGTGTCCTTGCAAAGAAAGGTGGCTATATTGGTCACTGATTTGTTTTTGTTATGTTTTTGAATGTCAGAAATGTATATTTGTGAATGTTGAGATGTTATATTGGTTTCACTGGTAAAAATAAATAATTGAAATGGGTATATATTTGTTTTTTGTTAAGTTGCCTAATAATTATGCACAGTAATAGTCACCTGCACACACAGATATCCCCCTAAAATAGCTATAACTAAAAACAAACTAAAAACTACTTCCAAAAATATTCAGCTTTGATATTAATGAGTTTTTTGGGTTCATTGAGAACATGGTTGTTGTTCAATAATAAAATTAATCCTCAAAAATACAACTTGCCTAATAATTCTGCACTCCCTGTAATAAAAAGACCTTATCCTGAGCGAGTTAAGATGAAACTTGTCAGACTTTTTATAAAGATTCATCTCTTTCATCTGAGCTTCATTGTCTTATATCCATCGGACATCAAGCACTGGGTGTAAGTCAATTCACTTTTAGAGGGGAGCTGTCACTGTTAGGAAAGCATTGGGAGACGAGGGTGCATGCGCAGCAAAACACCACTCTGTGCCAATTAGATGGTCTATCGTCTGATAGAAATAACCACGTTTTACTCCGCTATTTCAGATGAAGCGCCACTAGTGGCAGTCTGATTGACAACCACCACAGGCATTTAAACCTTGCTATGTAACCGTTACCATTCCTGCTGAATGACAATGTTTTATATTACAGGGTTAAGCAGACAGGGATATAGTACTCAGACCACTTCATCTCAAGTGATCTGAGTACATAAAGTGTTACTTTAAAAAAAAAATGTATTCATAATGTCTAAAAATTTAATTAATTGTCGAAATCCACACCTCTATATCCTACACTTAGGTGCCATCTCAGCTCTCAGCTCCATCTCAGCTCCCTATCAATCATTGTTATGAGCTCTATCCTTGGCCCCTGGCAGTCAGCAGACAGAGAAGAGGGGAAATGAAAGAATGATTCTATTTCTCATCCTCCTGATTAGCAATATTTATCTTGCCTTATCTGAACTGGATTGTGATGTAATTTGCTCAATCTTTAATTATTATTATTTTATTATTTATATAGCGCTGGCAAATTCCATAGCGCTGTACAATGGGTGGACTAACAGACATGTAGTTATAACCAGACAAGTTGGACACACAGGAACAGAGGGGTTGAGGGCCCTGCTCAATGAACTTACATGCTAGAGGGTGAGTGGGGTTATAGTGACACAAAGGGTATAAGTAGGGATAATGAAATAGGTTGCTAAAAAAGTATTCTCAGTAGGTCAGTAGGTTATTTTTGACAGTTGCAGGAGAGGAGTCATGGGGTGAGGGGGAATGAAAACCCACTAACAGTTTAAATTATATGCTTTTCTGAAGAAATGTGTTTTCAAAGATTTTTTGAAGGAGTGGATTGAAGATTGAAGACTGAGTGAAAGTATAATGGAGAAGGGAAGGGAGTTCCACAGAAAAGTTGCAGCCCTGAAGAAGTCTTGGAGGCGAGCATCAGCTGTGGGAGTATGGACAGAGCATAGACGTAGGTCTTCGGCAGAGCGCAGGGGCCTCGACGGGACATACTTGTGTATTAGGGAGGATAGGTAGGTTGGAGCAGCATTATGTAGGAACTTGCAAGTAAGCACCAGAATCTTAAATTGAGCCCTATATCTAACTGGAAGCCAATGCAGGGACTGACAGAGGGGGGAGGAGAGGGAAGTGCGGGCGTACAGGAAAATGAGCGTTTTTAAATAGAAAGCAGGAGGATTTGGCGATCGACTGGACATGAGGGGTGAAGGAGAGATTGGAGTCAAAGAGAACACCCAGGCAGCGAGCCTGCGAGGTAGAGGTGATGGTGGTGCTGTTGACTTGGAGGGAGACAGACACGGGAGTAGCAACACTTGAGGGAGGAAAGACCATAAATTCTGTTTTGGACAAGTTGAGTTTAAGGAAGTGAGCAGCCATCCAGTTGGAAATCGCGGAGAGGCAGTAGGAGACACGAGTCTAGATGGGCGGAGATAGATCAGGAGAGGACAGGTAGATTTGTGTGTCATCTGCATATGATTTAATATAAATTTATTTATTTATAAAAAAAGATTAACAAAAAGGTTTCTTCTGAATTCACATCAATTAGCGTTTGACTATAGTGTGAATTCAGAAGACGGAACAAATCCTCTTCGAGACAGTATCTCCCAACATAGAGCCATTAAATGGTGAGATATGTCACAATGATAAAAAACCATCATCCTTAGTAACACTTCTTGTTCATGTAGAAACTAAACCAAATTATGGGACCTGGGACAACTATAAGCCCCGCACATTCCCTGCTTACCTGAGTCTGTTTTCTAATTCTTGGACTCTCTCTTTCAGTTCCTGATTTTCTCCTCTGAGGGAATAAATCTCGGCGTTTGTATCCATTTTCCCCTTACTCGCCGACATATTAAATTGTTCCCACTCCTTGGCGCTATGTTTTAGAGACTGTATCTGCACTGCTTGGCGGGCTTTCGTCTCTTTGCAATTCTCTAATTCTTCTTTCATTTCTTGCAAAAATGCTTCTTTTATGGCAAGACTGCTCTTCAGTTCAGAAACCTTAAATGTATAAAAATTGCTTTATGTCACTTTACCAAGCACTGTACGTAGTTGGTTACATTACAATTCTTATGGGACAAAAGAGACCTGCGTTAACAAACTCAAAAATGTAATAGGTGCATGCTATACATCTTGAGAACATGGCTGTAACCCAAAAACAAAACTTAATTTATACATATATATTACATAAATAAATGTGCCCATGTAAAGTATTTATATCCTGTAATACCCAGCGTTACGCCGGGGCCCATAAGAATTTTCCAGCATTTACTATAAATCATTTTACGCCACGCTAATCCCTCTGTTATGAGATCTATTTAATGAAATTTTACAGGGTACACACCTTCCTAATGATATGCTTCAAGTCAAAATGTGTTTACTGTCAAAAGCAAATAAATCTCATTTGCATCCAGGCAATTACAGATATGTTTCCTAATTAAATTTAGATGTGTCAGCTGGCTCCAGATTCATCTTCTTTATCTATCTAACCCAAACCCGATGGGCTCTATTCTTACTAGACAACTTTGTGGCAACACCTGCAGATATTTTGCCCTGATGTGGGGGGATGGTTACAAAAAAATCCCCACCCTACTATTATCTATAGAAGGTGGATCGTGTTTTATGGCCGTTTCGTTTTAGTACTCTACAGAAATATAATTTCACAAAACATTAATGCCAAGAAATATACATTGGAGGGATTAAATTCTAATTGAAAAACATATACAATTTTTAAACGTATCAGCAGGTGTGGGTTAACATTTAGCAGAAGAACAAACCGTTTTTTTAATGTTCACTTTATAGCAGGAGACCACCAAGTATGAGGACCACTAGGAGAGGTGGTTGAGATTAACGAGGATGAGTTATTAGAGAGCAAAAGGTCTTCTGATAAAATTGTGTGGACTTGGCTTATTGGCTGAGAGTGATCTGATGACATGAAGATACATAGCAGGAATTTTTTCAGGAGAGTTAACAGAAGCTCCGTACAGGAGCTTCCAACTTTCCACGATGGAGGTGGATCCTAGCTAAGGTGTACAAAAGGAGATCTTCAGGCACTCGCAGTGTTAAAAAAACAAGCAGTTTTGTTGGATCAAAAGTGTGATCGAGCAACGGTTTGACCTAATACAAGGTCTTTGTCAAAATTAGATCAATGAGAGCTTCTAGCTTTCCTCTTATCCTGGAACTGAGCGCCTCAATCTTAGCTCCCTGCCAATCATTGTTAGAAGTGTTGCCACTATTCTGCCATTGAATATAGTTAGGATTGTTGTTTCTACTGTTTTGTTCAATGGTGTAATTCACGTTAATTAAAAACAAACAAAAAAAAAACCACATAGTTAAACTGAATGTACTGTCATTGCTAGACATACCTCTGTAAGCAGACTATTGTTCTTCACAATTAGAGCAGCGTGTTCACTTGCAGCTTCCGCAGCTCTATGGTAGTATGTTAATTGGTCTCTAGAACCCGATGGATCAGGAGATGGGTCAAACGTAATCTAGAACAAAGCACAAGATTCTGAATTGAGATATATTTAGATTTCCCATTAAAACGTGAAAGAAGGAACATGAACACATGTCATCCTGCACTACAATTCCTACAACTCTGCAAGTTACTGCAAGGCATACTTCCCAACAGATTTATGGCCATTCCAGTTTGCAGACGTGTTATTTCCTTACCCTCAATGATATAAAATACGCTTTCCCCATATATCTCGTTCCAGCTATTTCATGCAGTGGCTCGGTAACATTGTAACATCCCTGTTAGATTAGTTTGGGGATATTCTCCATCTTCCTTTAATCCCAGGAATATCCGCCAGAAGCACACAAAGGGGGGAAGAAAATCACAACTAGGCTAAAATGAATTTACTATAAAATATTTAGATTTATACTATACTATACCATATAATACAAACTACAGATTCACTATACTATATAATACAAACTACAGATTCACTATATTATATAATACAAACTACAAATTTACTATACTATATAAACTACAGATTCACTTTACTATACAGACTACAGATTCACTTTACTATACAGACTACAGATTCCACCACAGATTCACTGTGCTATACTATATAAACCACACCTTCACTGTGCTATATAAACCACAGATTCACTGTGCTATATAAACCACAGATTCACTGTGCTATACTATATAAACCACAGATTCACTGTGCTATGTAAACCACAGATTCACTGTGCTATGTAAACCACAGATTCACTGTGCTATATAAACCACAGATTCACTGTGCTATATAAACCACAGATTCACTGTTCTATGTAAACCACAGATTCACTGTGCTATGTAAACCACAAATTCACTGTGCTATGTAAACCACAGATTCACTGTGCTATGTAAACCACAGATTCACTGTGCTATATAAACCACAGATTCACTGTGCTATATAAACCACAGATTCACTGTTCTATGTAAACCACAGATTCACTGTGCTATGTAAACCACAGATTCACTGTGCTATGTAAACCACAGATTCACTGTGCTATGTAAACCACAGATTCACTGTGCTATATAAACCACAGATTCACTGTGCTATATAAACCACAGATTCACTGTTCTATGTAAACCACAGATTCACTGTGCTATGTAAACCACAGATTCACTGTGCTATGTAAACCACAGATTCACTGTGGTATGTAAACCACAGATTTACTGTGCTATGTAAACCACAGATTCACTGTACTATGTAAACCACAGATTCACTGTGCTATGTAAACCACAGATTCACTGTGCTATGTAAACCACAGATTCACTGTGCTATGTAAACCACAGATTCACTGTGCTATGTAAACCATCGATTCACTGTGCTATGTAAACCACAGATTCACTGTGCTATGTAAACCACAGATTCACTGTGCTATGTAAACCACAGATTCACTGTGCTATGTAAACCACAGATTCACTGTGCTATGTAAACCACAGATTCACTGTGCTATATAAACCACAGATTCACTGTGCTATATAAACCACAGATTCACTGTTCTATGTAAACCACAGATTCACTGTGCTATGTAAACCACAGATTCACTGTGCTATATAAACCACAGATTCACTGTGGTATGTAAACCACAGATTCACTGTGCTATGTAAACCACAGATTCACTGTGCTATGTAAACCACAGATTCACTGTGCTATATATACCACAGATTCACTGTGCTATGTAAACCACAGATTCACTGTGCTATGTAAACCACAGATTCACTGTGCTATGTAAACCACAGATTCAGTGTGCTATGTAAACCACAGATTCACTGTGCTATATACACCACAGATTCACTGTGCTATGTAAACCACCGATTCACTGTGCTATGTAAACCACAGATTCACTGTGGTATGTAAACCACAGATTTACTGTGCTATGTAAACCACAGATTCACTGTACTATGTAAACCACAGATTCACTGTGCTATGTAAACCACAGATTCACTGTGCTATGTAAACCACAGATTCACTGTGCTATGTAAACCACAGATTCACTGTGCTATGCAAACCATCGATTCACTGTGCTATGTAAACCACAGATTCACTGTGCTATGTAAACCACAGATTCACTGTGCTATGTAAACCACAGATTCACTGTGCTATGTAAACCACAGATTCACTGTGCTATGTAAACCACAGATTCACTGTGCTATATAAACCACAGATTCACTGTGCTATATAAACCACAGATTCACTGTTCTATGTAAACCACAGATTCACTGTGCTATGTAAACCACAGATTCACTGTGCTATATAAACCACAGATTCACTGTGGTATGTAAACCACAGATTCACTGTGCTATGTAAACCACAGATTCACTGTGCTATGTAAACCACAGATTCACTGTGCTATATATACCACAGATTCACTGTGCTATGTAAACCACAGATTCACTGTGCTATGTAAACCACAGATTCACTGTGCTATGTAAACCACAGATTCACTGTGCTATGTAAACCACAGATTCACTGTGCTATATACACCACAGATTCACTGTGCTATGTAAACCACCGATTCACTGTGCTATGTAAACCACAGATTCACTGTGGTATGTAAACCACCGATTCACTGTGCTATGTAAACCACCGATTCACTGTGCTATATAAACCGCAGATTCACTGTGCTATACTATATAAACCACACCTTCACTGTTCTATGTAAACCACAGATTCACTGTGCTATGTAAACCACAGATTCACTGTGCTATGTAAACCACAGATTCACTGTGCTATATTATATAAACCACACCTTCACTGTTCTATGTAAACCACAGATTCACTGTGCTATGTAAACCACCGATTCACTGTGCTATATAAACCACAGATTCACTGTGCTATACTATATAAACCACACCTTCACTGTGCTATGTAAACCACAGATTCACTGTCCTATGTAAACCACCGATTCACTGTGCTATATAAACCACAGATTCACTGTGCTATACTATATAAACCACACCTTCACTGTGCTATGTAAACCACGATTCACTGTGCTATATAAACCACAGATTCCCTGTGCTATGTAAACCACAGATTCACTGTGCTATATAAACCACAGATTCACTGTGCTATGTAAACCACAGATTCACTGTGCTATGTAAACCACAGATTCAGTGATGGACTACGCACAAAAACTACTTAGAGGGAGCACAGTTTAACCCCTTAAGGACCAAACTTCTGGAATAAAAGGGAATCATGACATGTCAACGGTCCTTAAGGGGTTAAAAGAATGATACAAAGTTTTCAGGGCTCAGTATAACAGTTTAATAATATAATCTTTCGGGACGATTTACCACCCAGTTATTTGTAGAGTGTCCATTGCAGAGTCTGCTGCCACACACAATAACTGAGACATTCCACTCTGACGTTTTATATGCCTAACTGGAATCAGTAAAAGAAAAATGATGGTCATATTAAATGTAATTTGTTCTAGCGTGAGTAACTGGCTAGAAATTCTTCTACGTTTTCCGTTAGTTCCAATCCTCCAGATTTAACATTTGGATATTAAGGTCATAATATCACATTGAGATGTTGAAAGATGGCTCATTTACCTTTGCCAAGACATGTTTCCCTTATGAAATGCAAGAGCTCCCTCTAGTGGCTAAATATTAAAATATTTATTCAGGAGTTTCTCCAAGGGGCCAACATATTTACCAAAAATCCCCCCTTTTTTTTCTACAGTGCTATTCACAAGCTAATATAATGTATCACCTAACAGTCATTTCGTGGTCTACCTGCCAGAGAATAGACTTACAGATAGTTCAGGGAGGGCCCTTTTTTTCCATTATAAAAAAAAATATATATATATATATACTCAAATGAAATATTATTACTAACAAATGTATCGTTTTTATATTTAAAGCACATGCAATGAAAATATGAACAATTTAAATATATTGTTTCTGTAAAGGGATCCTCTGTATACCAAACTGAACTTCATCTCAATGTAGTTGTTATGGTGCCAGGGTTTCGACGGGGCTATATTTCCTATAAAAGTTAAAACCTTCTTAGATGGTTTAACACTTAAAGGCACATTAGTCACCAAAACAAGTTTTAGCTTATGGAAGCAGTTTTGGTGTATAATCCATGCCCCTGCAGCCTCACTGCTCAAATCTCTGCTATTTAAGAGTTAAATCACTGTTATTCAACCATAGTCAAACCTCTCTGCATGTGACTTACACAGCCTTCCTAAACACTTCCTGTAAAGAGTCCTCTAATGTTTACACTTTCTTTAGTGCAAAATTTGTTTAATTTAGAATGTCTTATCTCCTGCTCTGTTAATACCTTGCTAGACCCTGCAAGAGCCTCCTGTATGTACTTAAAGTTCTTAGAAGAACAATGTTCTTACAGCGATAATTCTGGCAACGCATCAGGGGAGTTGTAGTCCACAACATCTGGAGTGCCAAAGGCTGCCTACTCCTCCTCTAGTGGCAGTCATTCAGACTGAGACCATCTCATTGGCGCAGCATGTTTTTTTTTTGTTTTTTTTTTATACCGCGCATAAATGCTTCCCAATGATTTCCAAGGAGGTGGAGCTTCTACGCAGACACCATTACTGCGAGGGAGAAAAGGCAAGTAAAATACCTTTATTGACTCCCTGCAGATGGGGATCAGGGACCTAAATGGCCAACAGGGCACGCTATAATGTTCCTTTAATTAGAATAATTATACTTTGGTTAAACGTAGCTAGTCCTTCTCTGGGAACCATGTCATACACACATTTTGGATTACAAGTTGACTTAAAAGCGGTAGCTTTCATTTTTAAATTAAATGTTTAGCGGGATATCTTACAGTGCAGCAGAACAAACAAACTGGCTGTCACTGTCCAAAGAGCACAAACAGCTGGACGTTCATCGTACAAGCCGGAAACATAAGGAACCGAGTTCACAAATAGCCAGAGCGCTATTTTTACTTTTCAAGGAATCAGTTTGTGGGTTTTTTAAATTCTTTTTTTTTTCTGACCTAGTGCCACGTGGCAGTAATATAGATACCGTGTATCACACGGTTTGAAAAAGTGTCAAGTTTTCTAAAGTTTCTAGATCTCTATTTACTAAACAGTGAGCTGTGTTTAGATGACAAACATGTTGCAAACTTCAAAGTCAAAATAGCCAATTTAAGAAAAACCGGCATAATCTGACCCAAATCCTGCCCAAAATGTACACTCAGTGTAAGTATTTTATCAGGAAAAAGAGTAACCATAACTTCCTCCTGTAATCTACCACGGAAGGGATGGGTATATAGTTTATTTGTGTAAAGAGACTGGGACAGGGGAACTCCGGACACCCTAACCTTTGGAGGAAGTCTAAGGTTTAATGTTGTATCAAAACAAAAATTATACCATTAATTAATGAATTCCTATTACCAGCAAATTGGATTAATTAGGAGCAAATAATCTTGCATATTAGCTTACCTTAGCTTCCCCATGGCTGTTAGAATAGTCATAATTTGGTACGTATCTGTAAAAATCGTAGTACACAAATTACAAAAAAAAATATATTTTATTTATAAATTACACATTTTAAAAGCATACTATGGAATCACTCAACATACATTTATTTGCTCGAGTGATATATTAAACGATTTTTATTATTTTTTTTAAATGCTCTTTCGTTTAGGAATTTAAGTTCCGTGTCATTCACAACTGCTTGGTACCGTAAAAATATTTTCAAACTTTAAAGGGATATATTGTTTTAAAACTAATTTAATGGTGAGAATTTGCTCTTTTTTTAGCTATGTGCAGGAATTCACGACAAATTGGCAAAGAATTGCTGGTACATTTTGGACAGAAGTTCGTTTATTTAATGTAACCGTTCATTTAAAATGAATAGAATACAGGGCAATTAAAACTGATACACTGCTACTTTAGAAGATCGTGAAATCAATGCTGTAGTTTAAGTCATCTAGTTAAACAATACACAATTAGGTACTGGTATGGGTCGTAAAAATTCAACAATTCCTCCGGGCATTTAGTGATTTTCACTTTAAGAAGTCCTTTGATAGATCCGTCAGTATTTGGATCCCATAATAGGGTCTTTGTCACTCCTGGTTAGTTCGATAAATAAAAACTGACTTGTAGCATCCATTAAACACAGTTTTTGTAAAAGCACATAGATCAACTGAAAAAAAAAGACAACTTCTAAACAACTGTCAATTACCACCAGTGGTCAGTGTGGTACTGCAAGAAGAATGGTCACCGGCCCAAGTTCTTTCATTTATTGCAGTCTAAGAGGCATTATCAGTTCTGCTTCCTAGCTAGACTGCCTCTATCTAAGTTATAATGTATTTTGTGCTGTTTAAACCAGGTCAGAACGGTGAGAATATGTATATCTCCAATAGAGATAGGATTATGTGTTTAGTGTATCTAATAAATGAGGATTGGATATTTTGGGGAGAGCTGTTGTCTAAGTGTGTCATTAGTAACCACGGTTTATTTACATTATTAGTGTTAGCTCACATGTTGCAATGCTCCTACAACTTGTCCACTATACACAATGACCTGTTGCCAGATACACAAACATAGATAAACAGGTTGAGTAAGAATTCACATATTTTTTTCAAACTTCTAGTCTAGTTAAACTAAACGTCATGTTTCCATGCTCTGTATAACAAACTTTATGTTGATGAGATCTGTATATTTGAATTAATAAAAGGTTTTACTTGGCAACAGATCTGTGCTGGGCTCATGCTGAATAATTCTGTCCCATACGGCTGGGTTCATAGGAATAAAGTAACACTTTAAGGGGAGCAGCACGCCAACCACCAAAGACGTAAGAATGTGTATGTGTATGTTAATAAATGGGTGCCTATATAGGCACATATATAAGTGTGTGTGTGTGTGTGTGTGTGTGTTAATAAATGGGTGCCTGTATGGGCACATATATAAATGTTTGTGTGTGTGTGTGTGTGTGTGTGTTAATAAATGGGTGCCTGTATGGGCACATATATAAATGTGTGTGTGTTGGTAAGAATGTGTGTCTGTGAGTAGTAATATGTTTGTGGTTAATTCTGTATGTATATGTGATTGGTGAATTAGTTGTGTGTGAGAAGGTTATGTACCCTGGCGCTGTGTCTTGAGCTTGTTCTGTCTTCTTGGCTGTAATGAAACCAAACCAACTGACAAACCTCAACCCAGATCACTCACTTTCATTATTTATTTAATAATTTTACAAAATAGAAAGATAATTTCAATAGTTTTATGTATGATTAATTTAATTTTTGTTTCTTTAATTCGAAGATTGTGTTTGTATAGTAAAGTATTTGTCCACTGGCAGAATTCAATATCAAAACATTGACTTTGCGAGAAACCCTTCAGTGGATTCAGTTTTTATTTAGTATTATCCCAGGTCTGGGAACACCATGTCGTTCTGCAATCGATATCCAAGTTCCAAATTTCCCAATATACTGTCTGACCTTGCATTACCTCTAGATTCAGTACCTATACTTCCTGTGTCCACAGGGGGATTTGAGAAATTATATCTTCAGATTCTAGAGTAAATATCAATTCTAGCACATTTCACGCACTGTTATACACTTAAAAAAATAATTCAAAGTAAATTTGAAACAGAAGAGCAAAATCGTTGACCTGGAAGCATAGCTTAGTTTGGATATTTTGGTCTTAAATTTGAAATCTATTTTAAAATCTCAATTTAACAAATAAGCCGGTCATTAATACAAAAATTCTAACTTGATCAGTTACTCTACTCCTTCTTCATGGTGCTCTAACGTGGTGTCAACCGAACACGACATCAAAATTTCCCTAAAATATATATTTCTAGAATAACCATGTCCAATGGCGACACTCCAGTTAACCCCTTAAGGACAGACGACGGATATATTCCGTCATGATTCCCTTTTATTCCAGAAGTTGTGTCATTAAGGGGTTAATGTGAGACTTCCACTCTTTCTATGTCACGGAATTAAAATATGGCTGCGATTTTTCAAACGTGTGAAACAAGATGTATACTTTAGGTTTTTATTATGTAGGTCTGCCTAAATTTATGCAAAAATACCCAAGATAAAAAAATCCAAGAAGTCTGAGTTGAAGTTAATTTTTTCCAATTAGGCAAGCAAATTCACCAGAATTCATTGATCAATGAAAATACATTGTGCACATCATAATATGTACAAAATATTATAAATAACATACCTCCTAACAAATGTACAAACAGGGACACTTTAATGAGTGAGTGTGGGTGTGACCAGGGGTGGGGCTCTTCTGACAAATATTAGGTGATTTACTGACAGCAATTTAATTTATACAGCTAAAATGTAAGTTAGACATAGGCGTGAGCAGCCTATTGCATTAGTTTGTGCACTATATATATATATATTCATACACACACATACACACACACACATACACACACACATACATACACACATACATACACACACACATATATAAATACACTCTTGTTTACATACATACACAGACCTGCACTCATATAAATATCAATACAAACAAGCATTTAAAAAACGTATTAAAACGTCAGGTCACGAGGTTTGCAGAGAGTTGGGTGGACAGCCAGTGGACAGTCAATGGAAGGGAAGGTGAACCGAGTGTCTTGCAGGCAAAGCGATACTCGCAGCTTCCCAGTGAGAATTGCCGGCCCCCGCATAATGGCGGCATAACTTTTTTTTTTTTAAATAGCATAGCAGCAGTGCAGCAAGGAGCTTCAATTTTGAGGCTTGATTAGGGTAAGGTGACCCCATTTTGAAAATGCCATTCAGGGACACTTCCTTGCCCCTCCCATAACCCCTCTTCACACCAGACACAGTGGCGTAACATGGGTTTCAGCGTCCATTCCCCCCCATATTTCATAGCCCCCCCCTTTTTTCATGTCCATTCCCCCATAATTATATCCATCCCCCCATATTTCATGTCCATTCCCCCATAATTCATATCCCTCCCGCCCCAATTTCATGTCCACCCCCACCCCTCACTACTGACTCACTGAGAGTAACGGGGGTGAAATCTTTATCACAGAAACACTAGTAGTACTAGTGAGTCCATGATAAAGATTTCACCCCCCACCCTCATTCCATGCACTTACCTGGTCCTGGGAGCTCCTCTCTCTTTTCTCTCACGTGGCCGCCTGCATAGAGCGCTGGGAGGAAGTGACGTCATCGCGTGTGATCTCACTTCCTCACAGCGCTGGGAGGGGAGGGAGAGAGGGAGGTAGGGTTGCCGCTCGCACATCTCCACCAGCGGGCAGCAAATGGGGCAGCAAATGGGGGCCCACGGCGCTGGCATAGTGGGGAAGCCAGCGGGCCCCTTCTTCACTAATATGGGGCCCAGCTCATTCTGGGACATTACATTGTCCCGGAATTAAGGTGCCCGGGGCCCGGGACAGACCCACAAAATGCAGGACTGTCCTGTTTTGTATTCCAAAAAAGAGGAATGAAGACAGAAGATCAACCACAAGAAAACAATGTTTTGACAAAAGTTTTTGTCAATGAATCTTTATGATATGTGTAATAAATTTGTTATGTTTAAAATGAAAATAAACATCTTGCTAATTATTTTTGCTGCTCTGAATTTCTTGTCTATAGTTTTAACATGAAAAATAATATTTACCTTGTTCCTGCTTTGGACTTTTTCTTGCTTTTAGTATATAAATCCTTTTCTTGCAACTACAATGAACAGAAAACAGGGGTTTAGAACAGGGGTGTCAAACTCATTGTTCTGGAGGTACACATTGTCCGCTGAAATAGGTATAGCGAGCCAAATGCTTTTATTTTATTTATGTAAATGTCATCTATTACTTTTTACAGCAATAATTTTTATTTATGTGTGTGTAGTGTTGGCATTTGCGTGTACTGGTGTGTTTGTGATATTGGAATACAAGGGTGCATCTGTGCGTAGAATTGGCGAATGCAGTTGTGTGTAGTGTGTCTTGTTTGAATGAATGAGTGTGTCTGTATGTAGTGTTTGAAAATGGGGTATTTGTGTGTAGTGTTTGTGTTTGAATGCAGGGGTGTGTTTGTATGCAGGGGTGTGTTTGTGTGCAGTGTTGATGTATGCACACCCACACTCACTGACCCAGATATATACACACTCATATACACACACACACACACACTGACCCAGATATGTACACACTCATACATACACACACACACACTGACCCAGATATGTACACACTCATACACACACACTGACCCAGGTATGTACACACTCATATACACACACACACACACACACTGACCCAGATATGTACACACTCATACACACACACACACACACTGACCCAGATATGTACACACTCATACACACACGCACACACACACACTGACCCAGATATGTACAGACTCATACACACACGCACACACACACACACTGACCCAGATATGTACATACTCATACACACATACACACACATGTAAGCATACACATTGACACAGATATGCCCACACACAGGTACACATACACAGATGCACACAGACAGACAGACATATAAGTAACAATTAACATAGTTCTAGCCACCCTTCTTTTTCTTTACCTTGTAGGTGCAGGAATGTGGCTTCCCTGGTGTCCAAGGCTGATAAGAGCCTGAGGTTCCAGTCGTCCCTCCCCCTTTATGTGTATTCGTACCTGCTTCTGCCTCCCCACATGCAGGGCCGGCGCGTCCATAAGGCGGACCAGGCGGCACAGGCCTGCTTCTGCCTCCCCACATGCAGGGCCGGCGCGTCCATAAGGCGGCACAGCCTTAGGGCGCACGGCTCTGGGGGCGCAATATTTCAGTGACCGGCAGGAGGGAAGCTCTCCCTCCTGCCAGGCCACCTTCTGGACCCCCGGCGCGGCATGCGGCAGTGATGTGATCAGACGCGGCGAGGGAGCTCTAACCTCTCTGCTCTGCTCCCTCGCGCGCTGTCTGCTTATGCCGCGGGAGCCAGAATATGACGTCATATTCTGGCTCCCGCGGCATCAGTAGTCAGCCCGCGAGGGAGCAGAGCGTGGAGATTAGAGCTCCCTTGCCGCGTCTGATCACATCACTGCCGCATGCCGCGCACACTGTCACTCACAGACACACACTGTCACTCACAGACACACACTCTGTCACTCACAGACACACACTCTGTCACTCACAGACACACACTCTGTCACTCACAGACACACACTGTCACTCACAGACACACACTCTGTCACTCACAGACACACACACTGTCACTCACAGAAACACACACTGTCACTCACAGACATACACTGTGTCACTCACAGACACACACACTGTCACTCAGACACACATCACATACATTCACTAATTATTTTATAAATACACATTTTCCACCCAGCCTCCCTACCTAGAGAGCTCTATCTGCTTATGCCGCGGGAGCCAGAATATGACGTCATATTCTGGCTCCCGCGGCATCAGTAGTCAGCCCGCGAGGGAGCAGAGCGTGGAGATTAGAGCTCCCTTGCCGCGTCTGATCACACCACTGCCGCACGCCGCCCAGCAGCCCCAGGGACAGATCCATCATCCACACCAGCTCTCTAGGTAGGGAGGCTGGGTGGAAAATGTGTATTTATAAAATAATTAGTGAATGTATGTGATGTGTGTCTGAGTGACAGTGTGTGTGTCTGTGAGTGACACAGTGTATGTCTGTGAGTGACAGTGTGTGTTTCTGTGAGTGACAGTGTGTGTGTCTGTGAGTGACAGAGTGTGTGTCTGTGAGTGACAGTGTGTGTCTGTGAGTGACAGAGTGTGTGTCTGTGAGTGACAGAGTGTGTGTCTGTGAGTGACAGAGTGTGTGTCTGTGAGTGACAGTGTGTGTCTGTGAGTGACAGTGTGTGTGTGTCTGTGAGTGACAGTGTGCGCGTCTGTGTGTGAGTGACAGAGTGTGTGTGTGTGTGAGTGAGTGCGTCTCTGTGTGTGTGTCTGTGAATGATTGTATAAGTGTGTGTGCATGTGAGTGTATGAGTGTGTCTGTCAGTGTATGATGAGTGTGTTTGTCAGTGTATGAGTGTGTGTCTGTCAAATCAGTGAGAGTATGTTTGTCATTGAGTCTGTGTGTGACTATCAGTGTGTCTGTCAATGAGTGTCAATCAGTGTGGTTCTATCAGTGTCAATGAATGAGTGTGTGTCAGATCAATGAATCTGTGTCTGTCAGTGACGTCTGTGTGTTTGTCATTGAGTGTGTGACTGTCAGTGTGTACAGAGTGTAGCGGAGCGGAGCACGGTACAGGAGCTTCTGTTTCCTGTACCTGGCCAGACTGACAGGAGGTGCTCACAGAGAGAGCACTCCCTGTCAGTCCGGCCGGGTACAGAAAACTGAAGCTCCTTTAGGGGATCTGCTCCGCTTAGCAATGCAACAATAGAGGTAGGAGGCACACCAGGAAGGGGAGTGTGACCACTGTGTGTGGGGTGTGGGGTGCACCAAGGGACAGGGAGGGAATGGGAGAGAAACACCAAGAGACAGGGAAAAGAGGGGGGAGGGGAGAAGAACACTAAGGGACAGGGAAGGGAAGGGACCACTAATGGTCGGGGAGGGGAGAGGGGCTGGTTAAGAGGCACATAGGTGAAGATGTTTTTTTTTTGGGGGGGGGGGGGTGGAAAAATGCATCATCGCCTATGTACCTAAAAATCCAAGCACCGGCCCTGCCCACATGCTAGAAGGAAGTGGCCTGAACTCGCTTCCTCTAAGTAGGTCGCCAGGGGAAAGTAACACTGCAACAGGGGCCCGGTCTGGTGCATTATTTAATTTGTAAAACCCACCTCAGACCTAAAGTATTGTGTATAGACTATAGATATGGACTACACTCATTACTTTAGGCGTGAGGTGGATTTTAAAAATTATGCAACGCCACTATCAGTGCTACACACATCACGGAGACAAGGCGGGTAGGGAAGGAGGAGCGAGGGTAGGTGGGGCAGGAGGGGGGCGTATGGCCACGGGTTTGGTGGGCGCTAGAAACCCATGCTACGCTACTGTACTGTATGTACTTCCTGGTTGTCCTTGTCTCCTTGCCCTGTTGTGGTTATTGTTACCCGAGAGTGTGTTTATACTGTTTTGTGACTTTGATCTGTTTGACCAATCTTGCTCTGTTTTCCTAGACCTCGGCCTGCCTTTTTTGTTCATTCTGTCTGCTTGCAGACATTTTATATATCTATTTCAGGCACTAGCCGGGTCAATGTATGGACCGGTACTTTTTGTTCTTTTACTTTTTTTCTTTAGGTTTGCATGTTAGGGTATTTCGATTCCTGATTGCAAAATATTCTCTGCACTATACCCTTTACAATCATACAAAGTTGTTATGGTGCTTAGAATGACTGTATAACAAAGGTCTTTGTCAATATTATATTTGTGTATAGACCGATATGGAGATTGTTGGGATGCTTTTTTCAAATTTTCAAGACATTTTATGAGGGGGTGGGGGGGAAGAATTCCCTATAGTATACAAACATATGCTCTATTTCTGGGGGCACCTCAGGGGGGTGATAAGTGAGTGAGACATAGCTAGCTACATACAAACACAGCTAGAAGCCTGCCTACTTACACCCAGAAAATGAGATTATATTATATCTTCCATGTAGAGAGGAAATAGAAATATGGTCCTGATGCAACTCTAGATGGTAGGATAGTAAGTTATAGATACAGCAATGCTAATTCAAACCTCATTTATAGTCTTAGGGAGACACTAAGCCACACAGACAGACAGACAGACATGTATGTATAAATATATATATATGTATGTATGTATTTATGTGTGTGTGTGTGTGTGTGCGTGTGTGTGTGTGTGTGTGTGCATTCGTTTGTGTGAATACTGCAATAAATTTTGTTTTTAGGTATAATTTTCCTTTTACCATTTTTTTTTCTTTTGCCGTAGTATCTAAATAATATCTTAATTAAACATCTAATGGATACATTTATTAATCTGCATAAACACATTACAATTTCAACGAGTTGCGGAACTCAATCTCTCATAACTTCTGAATTACAAACATTTCCAACCTCTAATCAGTTAAAAACACATTGAAATCGAATCATTTAGAGGTTACCTCCTGATAGCTCTCATTAGATGCTCCATACTTTGCTTGGGATCTGCCGGGGGATGCTTCGGTCTCGAATAATCTCTCAATTGTCCTTGCATTATCATCATCTCGATGTAAAAAGCTGTACGGACCGGACATGTTTGGGGTTCTGGTCAGACGCAGGTGTCCAGTTCTTTTTATGTTCTGATGATTAAGACAGGTACAAGGAGGGTCTGGTTTCTTGCCCGAGGCCACTACAATGAATGCGTATAGGATTCTGTAAAAAGCAGAGAGGGTGTGACTTGTTTCTATTGGGAACACAAAACAATGCAATACTTGTTGTAGTAACATGTCACTAAGACTGTGATGCTCTGAGCACTAACATTCATTCATAAATACCCAGATTATTATTTATATACTATGGCCATGTTTTTGTAGCATTGTACAAGAGTGATATAAGAAGCATACCTTGTCCCATTGTACAGCGCTACGGAATTTACTGGCGCTATATACATAATAAAAATAATGATGATAATAATACAGGAATAATGTCCTTTAGAAAATATTATTACTTGACTAAAGGAGATTTTGCTTACAACACAGGAAATGGTTATTTACATTAACGGGATACTCAAAGCACCATGACCACTTCAGTGATTTGAAGTGGTTATGGTGTCTGGAGTCTATAGTGCGGACTTTTGCTTTGAATCGCTGCTCGTACAGATATTAACCCCTAAAATACTTAAAATACTGGACATGTAAATCCACCTCTGCCAGCATTCCGAGCTGGTTAATGTTGATGTTCTGTAAAATTGGCGTCTGACACCAGCACACACAGCCCAGGCGCAGTCCTTGGGTAATCCCATGCTCAGCGTGCTACTGATACTCAGTTATAGTATAGTATTCAATGCAATTCTGCCATACCACCTAAGTAGCATTGGCCAATGTTCTGCCCTCTAGTCCCCTGGGGAGGGGGTACCACCTCCTTCCCCTAAGTAATGGTTTAGGTTAGGTTATGGAATTGTATCTTGGTTGAAAAGTAACAACATGAAATGAGTCTAATGCAGCAAGATAGAAAATGTGGAGAAATGACAAATGGAATTGGATTTCATAAAGAGTGAAATGGTATAAAGGATGACAAACAGTTTATAGAATGGCAAATGGCATAGAAAATACGAGGTCATTCCGGAACAAGTCAAGTCATTGTTAATATAGAGAGAACGGTTTGTGCGACATCGATGTTACCTGACAGTCAAGGAGATTGGACTTTACTGTACTGGTCAGTGGGGGCGAAAGACGCAGTTTAGTGAGCATGTTTACTGTGTGGCTGTCGCATTCAAAATGACTGAGCGAGTAGAGCAACGAATCAGAGTAACATTTTGAGTTGAGCTTGAACATTCCTTGGGAAACTGTTCAGATGATTCGGAAGGCTTTCGGAGACGATGCAAATAAAAGTGTGGCACAAATGCTTCAAAGATGGTGGAGAGCCTGTTGAAAGATTTGGCGCCCTGCGACTTCTATGTTTTCCCGAAACTAAAATCACTTTGGAAGGGAAGAGATTTCAGACCGTCGATGAGATTCAGGTAAATACGACGGCATCAATGAGATTCAGGTAATGCGACGAGGCAGCTGATATCGATTCCAATGAAGGATTTTGCAGAGCAGTGCAAGAGACGCTGGGAGAACTGAGTGAGGTCCCAAGGTGGCGACTTTGAAGGAGACCGACGCGTCATCGTCCTATGTACACTGTTTCTCATATTTGTTCAATAAAGGTCTCTATTTTTCATATTACATGGAGGGCTACTTTCCATACAGACCTCGTATAATGGCATACAGGACAATTATCTTATCAGACTAAACTTCTGCACAGAAATGTCTGAATTTAGTGTTAAAAGTTTTAAAATACAGAGGTAATAAGAAAAATTCACAGGCACTCCAAATGTGAAAGCCTTAGGCAGATTTATTGCAACAAAATGCACAGCAACGTTTCGACCTCACAAGAGGTCTTTGTCAAGGTCTTGTTAGGTCGAAACGTTGCTGTACATTTTGTTGCAATAAATCTGCCTGCGGCTTTCACATTTGGAGTGCCTGTGAATTTTTCTTATTGCCTTATCGTGTTGGGATTGCTGGTCCTGTTCCAGAGCACCCGTGGCCGTTGGGAGTGAGTGCAGTTCCTGCGACCAACCTTTGCTTTATAATACAGAGGTGCCATCCCTAACATTCAGGAACAGCCTGGGGATTGTGTGTATATTGCACTATATGGAGTAAGTAGTAATGTACAGCGCTATGGAATCTGATGGCGCTATATAAATAATAAAATAATAATAATAATGATTCTGAATGGAGGGGATAGCTTAGAATAAAATATTATTAATTATAATTTAATATAATAATAGTGATTTATTATAATAACCATCACCACCAGTTATATAATGTAAAATAATACAATTATTACTGATATCGAGTAATTAATAATAACAATGTATAATAAGGGAATACTGCTGTTTGGAGTTGGATCCCTTGCATCACACGGGTGGGCGGGGTTTACCCCCAGCTGACCAGCCCTGGACACGCCCCCTCCCTGCAGGTCGCGCATGTGCGGTGTGTTGGAGAGGAAGCACGTGGGTCGGTGCCCGGCTCTCAGTCTGCACTATCGGAGGTTTGTGGATCTCGCCTGCCCGGAGCAGCCTGTCAGCAGCCAGAATGCCGGCACAAACCCTCAGCGGAAAAATCATCTCCGGGTGAGCGAACACAGAACTCCTCTCCTACATAGTCCGGCCGGGGGGGGCTGTGATATTGGGGTCAGCATGGGGGGGGGGGGGCTGTGATATGGGGGTCGGGGGGGGGGGGGGGGGGGCTGTGATATGGGGGTCGGGGGGGGGGGGGGGGGGGGCTGTGATATGGGGGTCGGGGGCTGTGATATGGGGGTCGGGGGCTGTGATATGGGGGTCGGGGGCTGTGATATGGGGGTCAGCAGGGGGGGGGCTGTGATATGGGGGGGGGGCTGTGATATGGGGGTCAGCATGGGGGGTCTGTAATATGGGGGAGTGTCAGCATAGGGGGCTGTGATATGGGGGTCAGCATGAGGGAGGGGGGCTGTAATATGGGTGGAGGGTCAGCAAGGGGGGGGGGGGGGGGGGGCTGTAACATGGGAGGGGGAGACTCCGCATGAAGGAGGGCTGTAATATGGTGGGGGGTCTGCATGTATAATGATGATTGTAAAATGGGGTGGACTGCATATTGACTGCAAGATTGAGGGGGGCTGCATATTGACTGCAAGATTGAGGGGGGCTGCATATTGACTGCAAGATTGAGGGGGGGCTGCATATTGACTGCAAGATTGAGGGGGGGCTGCATATTGACTGCAAGATTGAGGGGGGGCTGCATATTGACTGCAAGATTGAGGGGGGGCTGCATATTGACTGCAAGATTGAGGGGGGCTGCATATTGACTGCAAGATTGGGGGGGGCTGCATATTGACTGCAAGATTGAGGGGGGGCTGCATATTGACTGCAAGATGAAGGGGGGCTGCATATTGACTGCAAGATTGAGGGGGGCTGCATATTGACTGCAAGATTGAGGGGGGCTGCATATTGACTGCAAGATTGAGGGGGGGCTGCATATTGACTGCAAGATTGAGGGGGGGCTGCATATTGACTGCAAGATTGAGGGGGGGCTGCATATTGACTGCAAGATTGAGGGGGGGCTGCATATTGACTGCAAGATTGAGGGGGGGCTGCATATTGACTGCAAGATTGAGGGGGGGCTGCATATTGACTGCAAGATTGAGGGGGGGCTGCATATTGACTGCAAGATTGAGGGGGGGGCTGCATATTGACTGCAAGATTGAGGGGGGGGCTGCATATTGACTGCAAGATTGAGGGGGGGCTGCATATTGACTGCAAGATTGAGGGGGGGCTGCATATTGACTGCAAGATTGAGGGGGGGCTGCATATTGACTGCAAGATTGAGGGGGGGCTGCATATTGACTGCAAGGTTGAGGGGGGGCTGCATATTGACTGCAAGGTTGAGGGGGGCTGCATATTGACTGCAAGGTTGAGGGGGGCTGCATATTGACTGCAAGGTTGAGGGGGGCTGCATATTGACTGCAAGGTTGAGGGGGGCTGCATATTGACTGCAAGGTTGAGGGGGGCTGCATATTGACTGCAAGGTTGAGGGGGGCTGCATATTGACTGCAAGGTTGAGGGGGGCTGCACATTGACTGCAAGGTTGAGGGGGGCTGCATATTGACTGCAAGGTTGAGGGGGGCTGCATATTGACTGCAAGGTTGAGGGGGGCTGCATATTGACTGCAAGGTTGAGGGGGGCTGCATATTGACTGCAAGGTTGAGGGGGGCTGCATATTGACTGCAAGGTTGAGGGGGGCTGCATATTGACTGCAAGGTTGAGGGGGGCTGCATATTGACTGCAAGGTTGAGGGGGGCTGCATATTGACTGCAAGGTTGAGGGGGCTGCATATTGACTGCAAGGTTGAGGGGGGACTGCATATTGACTGCAAGGTTGAGGGGGGACTGCATATTGACTGCAAGGTTGAGGGGGGACTGCATATTGGGGGGCTGCAAGATTGGGGGGGACTGCATATTGACTGCAAGATTGGTGGGGCTGCATATTGACTGCAAGATTGGTGGGGCTGCATATTGACTGCAAGATTGGTGGGGCTGCATATTGACTGCAAGATTGGTGGGGCTGCATATTGACTGCAAGATTGGTGGGGCTGCATATTGACTGCAAGATTGGGGGGGCTGCATATTGACTGCAAGATTGGGGGGGCTGCATATTGACTGCAAGATTGGGGGGGCTGCATATTGACTGCAAGATTGGGGGGGCTGCATATTGACTGCAAGATTGGGGGGGCTGCATATTGACTGCAAAATTGGGGGGCTGCATATTGACTGCAAAATTGGGGGGCTGCATATTGACTGCAAGATTGGGGGGGCTGCATATTGACTGCAAGATTGGGGGGGCTGCATATTGACTGCAAGATTGGGGGGGCTGCATATTGACTGCAAGATTGGGGGGGCTGCATATTGACTGCAAGATTGGGGGGGCTGCATATTGACTGCAAGATTGGGGGGGCTGCATATTGACTGCAAGATTGGGGGGGCTGCATATTGACTGCAAGATTGGGGGGGCTGCATATTGACTGCAAGATTGGGGGGCTGCATATTGACTGCAAGATTGGGGGGGCTGCATATTGACTGCAAGATTGGGGGGGCTGCATATTGACTGCAAGATTGGGGGGGCTGCATATTGACTGCAAGATTGGGGGGGCTGCATATTGACTGCAAGATTGGGGGGGCTGCATATTGACTGCAAGATTGGGGGGGCTGCATATTGACTGCAAGATTGGGGGGGCTGCATATTGACTGCAAGATTGGGGGGGCTGCATATTGACTGCAAGATTGGGGGGGCTGCATATTGACTGCAAGATTGGGGGGGCTGCATATTGACTGCAAGATTGGGGGGGCTGCATATTGACTGCAAGATTGGGGGGGCTGCATATTGACTGCAAGATTGGGGGGGCTGCATATTGACTGCAAGATTGGGGGGGCTGCATATTGACTGCAAGATTGGGGGGGCTGCATATTGACTGCAAGATTGGGGGGGCTGCATATTGACTGCAAGATTGGGGGGGCTGCATATTGACTGCAAGATTGGGGGGGCTGCATATTGACTGCAAGATTGGGGGGGCTGCATATTGACTGCAAGATTGGGGGGGCTGCATATTGACTGCAAGATTGGGGGGGCTGCATATTGACTGCAAGATTGGGGGGGCTGCATATTGACTGCAAGATTGGGGGGCTGCATATTGACTGCAAGATTGGGGGGGCTGCATATTGACTGCAAGATTGGGGGGGCTGCATATTGACTGCAAGATTGGGGGGGCTGCATATTGACTGCAAGATTGGGGGGGCTGCATATTGACTGCAAGATTGGGGGGGCTGCATATTGACTGCAAGATTGGGGGGGCTGCATATTGACTGCAAGATTGGGGGGGCTGCATATTGACTGCAAGATTGGGGGGGCTGCATATTGACTGCAAGATTGGGGGGGCTGCATATTGACTGCAAGATTGGGGGGGCTGCATATTGACTGCAAGATTGGGGGGGCTGCATATTGACTGCAAGATTGGGGGGGCTGCATATTGACTGCAAGATTGGGGGGGCTGCATATTGACTGCAAGACTGGGGGGGCTGCATATTGACTGCAAGATTGGGGGGGCTGCATATTGACTGCAAGATTTGGGGGGCTGCATATTGACTGCAAGATTTGGGGGGCTGCATATTGACTGCAAGATTTGGGGGGCTGCATATTGACTGCAAGATTTGGGGGGCTGCATATTGACTGCAAGATTGGGGGGGCTGCATATTGACTGCAAGATTGGGGGGGCTGCATATTGACTGCAAGATTGGGGGGGCTGCATATTGACTGCAAGATTGGGGGGGCTGCATATTGACTGCAAGATTGGGGGGGCTGCATATTGACTGCAAGATTGGGGGGGCTGCATATTGAATGCAAGATTGGGGGGGCTGCATATTGAATGCAAGATTGGGGGGGCTGCATATTGAATGCAAGATTGGGGGGGACTGCATATTGACTTTAGGATGTAGGGTGGGCTGCATATTGACTTTATGATGTAGGGTGAGCTGTAGATTGACTTTATGATGTAGGGTGAGCTGTAGATTGACTTTATGATGTAGGGTGAGCTGTAGATTGACAGCAGGATGGGGGTGAGCTGTAGATTGACAGCAGGATGGGGGTGAGCTGTAGATTGACAGCAGGATGGGGGTGAGCTGTAGATTGACAGCAGGATGGGGGTGAGCTGTAGATTGACAGCAGGATGGGGGTGAGCTGTAGATTGACAGCAGGATGGGGGTGAGCTGTAGATTGACAGCAGGATGGGGGTGAGCTGTTTATTTACTGTTAGCAGGGCGTCGGGCTGTATAGTGACTGTAGGTTGAGATGGATAGTATGTGCCAGTGTACTGACTGGGGGTGGGCTGTATATTGATTGTGGACTGAGGTGCGGTCTTTATATTGACTGTAGGTTGTGATGCGGGCTGTATATTGACTGGACTTGGGGCTGGCTCAATATTGACTGTGGGGTGGACTGCATATTGACTGTAGGCTGTTGGGTGGGCTGTATGGTGACTGTAGGCTGTGGGGTGGGCTATATATTGGCTGTGGGGTGGGCTATATATTGACTGTAGGCTGTGGGGTGGGCTATATATTGACTGTAGGCTGTGGGGTGGGCTGTATGGTGACTGTAGGCTGTGGGGTGGGCTGTATGGTGACTGTAGGCTGTTGGGTGGGCTATATATTGAATGTAGGCTGTGGGGTGGGCTGGATGGTGACTGTAGGCTGTTGGGTGGGCTATATATTGACTGTAGGCTGTCGGGTGGGCTGTATGGTGACTGCAGGATGAGGAGGTGGCTGTATATTGAAAGTAAGATGTGGGTTGGGCTGGATGGTGACTGCTGGATGACCTCCTGGCCATTTATTTATTACCACCTTCAGTGCCAGACATGTATCCAATGCTTTGGCACACCTGTGGCGCATTAAGGGTTAATAAAGGGCAGCACTGTGTGCTTTGCAATCTTGCAATGTGCATTTCCGTTGGTGCTGTTTGTCGAATAAGAAATCCGGCCACTAAGCTGATAGCACTGTTAATTTGGGGTTAAGATGGTGTTAGAAAAGTAAATTTTATAGGGAATTATCAAAGTTCCATCTTCTCCCACCCTGTCCGGACAAATAACTGCCCCGTCTGGAAATGCAAATGGTTAATAAGCTGATACTTGCACCCTGGCAGAGAAATAGAATCACAACAGAGCCATATAGTAATTCTAAGAAGCAATAAACGTTCTGTTACGGAGAGCTTAGTAAGTTTTAGAGGTTATGTAATGGTCACATTACTGCACTGTTATAATTGGGGCTTTTTTTGTTAAAGGTCTTGGGAGTTGGTGTCCATCCATATCAGGGGGCTCGGTGCTGGTTGCTCTAACATAGTATTTGGAAATATTATATACTGGTAAATAAACCCAGTTATCGTCAGTGTCTCCAGACAAGACATGTGACTGCTGTAACAGATCACATGTTTGGAGAGGAAATTAATTTGGCCGTAGAGATAATGGGCAATTATGCTTTTTGCCAGAGCTAGGTGTTTTGGTATATAATTTTTCTTATTTTGGGATTTTGCTCATGGTAAATAAAAAGATAAAAATGTTAAGAGCCTTTGTATAAACTGGAGCCAAATTTCAAATCTCTTGTAGAATAAAGGCATTAAATCTTAACCTCTACTGACCCCTGAGGTCTTGGCAGAGAGGGGCACTATGTCCTTTTCAAAGCCAGCTGACCTCATGCTGCCCTTAGAATAAAACGAGATTATAAAAACCTTTTTTATTTTTTTTTATTTTCTTTTTAAAATGTATTTTAATAATAAGATGGTACAATAAACCAGACAATGCTTTCTTTTTTAATTTCTAAACCTCCAGCGTATCCCATTGTGTCATCCAATGTGTAAATAAACACACTAAGTCACTGATGAGAATTCCGTGTGATGCAGGTCTCGATAAATACCCTTCCAGTGTTCTACGGCGTATTGCTTCTTGTTAGGAACTGTCTATAATACTGATCTCTGAGAGTAAACTATATCATTTTTAGATTTTTTTTTTCCCCCTCTGATCTTAAAATTAAGCTCTATGTAATGGGGTTATTGTGAAAAATGCCTTTTGGTATAGGAAAGCGGGATACAGTTGTGACATTCTAATTATTATTATTATTTATATAGCGGCAAAAAGACAAGTTGGACGTATAAAAACAGACAGTGCTGATGAGCCTGCTCAAAAGAACTTGCATTATTTTCAGTGATACATTTGTTGGTGAATAGGGTAGCATGGGTGTTTCCACTCTTTGAGTACTGGTTAATTCTCTCACCCGTTACTTGTAATATAATTTGTAATATGTGTAAATCTCTTTTTATCTGTTGATGAGAAAAAAAAAAAAGGATTTGCCGCGTCCTCTATATTAGTCTGTCCTATATATTAGTCTGTCCTCTATATTAGTCTGTCCTCTATATTAGTCTGTCCTATATATTAGTCTGTCCTCTATATTAGTCTGTCCTCTATATTAGTCTGTCCTCTATATTAGTCTGTCCTCTATATTAGTCTGTCCTCTATATTAGTCTGTCCTCTATATTAGTCTGTCCTCTATATTAGTCTGTCCTCTATATTAGTCTGTCCTCTATATTAGTCTGTCCTCTATATTAGTCTGTCCTCTATATTAGTCTGTCCTCTATATGAGTCTGTCCTCTATATTAGTCTGTCCTCTATATTAGTCTGTCCTATATATGAGTCTGGTAAGGGATCACAGACATTTTAATTAATCCGTAGCTGGACACAATGTAGTTTGCTGGGGCTGGTTTATATTTTTATGTAATGTATGTATGTAACTCTTTGTATTGTAGACTGGTCCGGGAGAAACTAAAGAATGAAGTCGCTGCTATGAAGGAGAAATATACTGGCTTCAGCCCAGGATTAGCCATTTTACAGGTATGGGGGGGTGGGGATTACTTTTTTAGATAACTTATACTGCGCTCCTAAACTGTATGAAATCTAAAAGTGAACAAACAGGCGCTAGTGTTAGTGTGGAAAGTATGTCTGATCTTAAAGTTATTGCATTCATATCACATTCTTTCTTCTTCCTTTTAACATTTAATGGGTAAAAAGCAGAGCTAGTTTGATTTACAATCTTGCACGCTGAACTTTTTTTTTTTTTTTTCAGTACTTGTGACAAAATTTATACTGGAATGTTTTATTCGTGCTGACGTATGCTTGTTAACTGATTTACTTTTTTTTTTTTCTTCTTCTTTTTCTTTAATTTTTAGGTGGGAGATAGAGATGATTCCAACCTCTACATTAGCATGAAACTGAAAGCTGCCGCTGAGGTAATCCCATCGCCGTTCACAACTAAATAATAAATATATATTTATTGCATTGAGGCTGGCGGAGCATCATGGGAGTTGTAGTTCAGTTACGTTTAGGATGTTTAAGTTAGTGGGTGTCTGGGTACAGATCATGGCTGGTCAGCCTTCAAGCTGATATTTAACTGCAACTCCTATTATGCTGAACTAGCCTTCCGGCATAGAGTTGCATTTTCTGCTGAGGATCGGCCTTCACACTTCCTAAATAAATCTCACCCAGAATTACCAATACTGTAAAATCGTTGTGAATGACAGACATTTTAGTTAGAGAGAGAAGAATACATCACTTTAGAGGGGAACAGTCTCATCGCAGGAATTGTAAAGCCGGCGCTGGCACTGTCTGTGGACTTTTCATAATTTGTGGGGTCCGGTGGTGGTGGTGGGGGGGGGGGGGGGGCAGGCAAAGGTGAGTTTAACTTGCCTGAACCTGTCCCCCACAGACACCACCATCGTCTTCTGGCTGGTCGCCTTTTGCTCCTGACGCTTCACCTGCCAGGAGCCGCCATTACTGCTGTGCTGTCATTTATATTAGAAATCCGTTTTGTATTCACTTTGAATTCTCACTAAATAACCTGTAAAAATGTTTTTTTTTTTTTTATTAATCTGCCTTAGATTGGGATCCATGCCAGTCACATCAAGTTGCCAAAAGCTGCCACAGAGACAGAGGTAAGTAGCTCTCTGTAAACACGTACCTGTGTCATGACGTGTATTGCCATAATAAAATATTACATTTACATGATGTCCAGTGGCGCTTCCAGAGGATAAACTAGCAGTTTCTCTGAAACTGCTATGTTTACAGCAGGCAGGGTTAACCCTAGATGGACCTGGCACCCAGACCACTTCATTGAGCTGATGTGGTCTGGGTGCCTATAGTGGTCCTTTAAGGCAGAATGCAGCAGCACTACATGATCATAATAATTATTTTTTATTATTTTAGCATTTTATAATATTGTCTTTCAATCTAGTTGCACAGTAATACGTGTTATATATGGCATAATATTTTACTATCAATATAACAGAATGTGCTTTGCGTCTGAGAATCCTTTATTCTAGTTTGATACTGGAATTTATTCTCTAAATTCTGAATTTTAGCAAAAATTAAATCTGACTGGCATAATCTCGCAGATGTGTTACTATAGCATAGTTGATATTTATTTCAATCCTACAATTTTTTCCATTTAAACTTTAATTCAGTACATTTTAAAGTTTAGTGAATACTCTTGTATGTACTAAACATACTCAATCACCATTTTAAACTTGCATTTATTCTTTTTTTTTTTTTTTAATTTTTAGGTACTGAACAAAATAAAATTAATCAATGAGGATCACGCGTTTCACGGTCTCATTGTCCAGTTACCCCTGGATTCCGATCACACCATAAACACAGAAACCGTAACCAATGCTGTATCACCTGCTAAAGACGTCGATGGGTAAGTCTAAATCAAAAAGGCTTCTAGTAAGTCCCAGACTCCCAGTATGGCAGTCACTTAACATGGCTTGCAGGGTCTAACATCCTAGATAAATGCATGCGCACTCAGTGGATTGCAAGTTTTAGGCTATAAGAGGCAAATTGGAATTTCTACTTTTAGCATGAAATGTATTGTCCTTCTGTCAATGCTTCAGAATTTCCAATTTAGCAAATAACCACGTAGGTCTTTGTGTAAATATACAGTTAGCTGTGTGAGTGCCTACTGTGTGTCATATTTGCCATTAAAGGGACACTCCAGGCAGGTTTAAAAAAAAGAACAAATATATCTGAAACCGCATATTCAAAAATCATTGATTTACTAGGATTTGATAATATATATTATAATTTTTTTTTAATTTTTGTGAAACTGTCCTGACACGTTTCCTTCCAGTTCTTAGAACTCCTTACGCAACCTATACATAGTTTATCATAGTAATAAATCCTATTTCATTTCTTGAAGGGCTGGTAATACTCTCCTCCTCTGCTGGCGATTACAGCGCTCTCCCCCCCCCCCCCCTCCCCCCCCCCACACATCCTGTCCTCTGTGCACTTGCCTTGCTATATTCCTGACTGTTGAATTCTGATGAATTGCCAAACTGCACAGCGTTTTGGAAGGCTTTTCATTTAACCTTGTTCTTTGCCACGTTCTAGGTTAACAAGTATAAATGCCGGGAAACTTGCCAGGGGAGAGCTGGACAATTGCTTTATTCCTTGTACTCCCAAAGGATGCCTGCACCTCATCAGACAGACAGGTAACAGGGAAGAGATCGCCATGTGTGTTGTGTGTTAAGTATGTTCTTTGTATTGTGTTTTGTTCAGTTGGACATTCTAGCTTTACATCTTGTATTCAATGTACAATTTTATTATAGGTCCAAATACATTGTGTCTGAATAGGAAGGTTACATGCCATAAAATAAAAAACACCCATGGCTTACTGTCTGGTGTGTCCTTTTAAAGAGCTATGACTAAACTTTTCAGCTATGTATAAATGGGAAGGGGGCTGAAAAACTTGAAATACTTTTTATCCGAATATATTTTCGAATGACGTGTTGCTTAGCTGAATAATTGGCGGCAGACTGGTACGAACAAACTGTCTGCACAGAGAATTGACCTAGACAATGTTAATATAGTGTGTGCGCTTCTCAAATTTGTATTAGTGACTGAGAAAGTTAATGTTTGCTTTTTGCTTAAATAGTGTAAAGCTCATTAAAAAAGTCAGGGTCACAAAGAAAGTTTTAACAACTCTTTAAAGTTTGTTGCAAGTGTATAAATATAAGGAAGTGAGACGATTTTGTTACTTGATTTGATTAAAGCATCCTTGACCTCCCATGCTACATCAAGTCACATGGACAAGTAAGATGTGTTCAAACAATGAAGCCAATTCTCTCAATAATAACGAGCAGTCACGTGTCCTTAAAGTGACACTCCACTCTTCATGTAACGCCTATTAACCATGACACCGGCTATGAATGGCTTTATGCGATATGTACAACACTCACTCAGAGCTGGTAAAGGGCCCGAATTACAATATCGCCACAAAGGAGCAATAGACCAAACTGGGCATTCTGGCCATAGTGCATTAGTAAGCAAGGAAAGGTGATACCAATACAAACACAGCATAGTGTCAGTTTCTAACAAACAAAACGTTATTGTGCTAGCAGGTTTACTGTCAAATTCATAGGTAATAATATCTTAATATACAGTGTTTTTTTCAGAAGCCTTTTATTGTTTTGTCTTCCGTCTTGGTAAGAAAAGAATAGTTTTGCCGAGCACCAAAAGCATTATATTGGCTGTGGAGCGTGCATTCTATCAACTCTGTTCCCTTGTTTTTGTGTTAAACACATTTTAAAGTATAATGGGAATAAAATGGACCTTTCCATGACTCCCATACCATTGACTTGTAATACAGCCACACGATAAATGATTGATTGGTGTAAATCTGTCCAACCTTGGATGAAATGATCCGCAGGCGGTGGGTTAGCCCAAGAGTCTCGACCTCTCACTGCCGTAATAGGTTGGACAGATTTATATGTTTAATGCCAACGTGTCATTTCTACATTTCTGATATTTATAGAGAAACTGAGCTAAGGGTACTGGGGAAAGCACCATGTTTTTGTCAAATAGCTGAATTTCAAACTTCCTCATCTGATGCCCCCTGCTTAGGGGGTGGGCTTTCACATTGGCTTTAAATGCTTTGAGACCCGTTTGAGATTTAATTTTTTTTTTTTTTTTTAATGTGATCTGACATTTTGATGGAAAAATGAAATTGTAAAGAGACGATAGCTATCAAACAACCTCTTAGCAACACAGTTGTTTGTCAGTATGTATTATCTATGACTTTTATTGAGCGCAGATCTATCAGCGAAAATTATTACATATTATCAGCATTTCCGTGAAGATATGACAACATCCAATAAGTTAGTGGAAAAAGGATAAGGTGTTATCTTCAGTTTTAAAGATACTATACTGAAAAGCGCACTTGAAATCTTGATTATTTTATTGCTAGAAAGCAACTAGCTTTTGATAATGTCATTTTGACTTTTAGGGGTGCAGATTGCAGGTAAAAAAGCTGTGGTGATCGGGCGCAGTAAAATTGTTGGCGCTCCAATGCATGATCTGCTGCTGTGGAACCATGCGACCGTGACCACCTGCCATTCGAAGACTGTGTCTCTAGATGAGGAGGTATGCATACTACTGACCAACGGGTAGCGGGCACAAAAACCCTTTACGGCAGATGTAACTGTTAACAGTCCATTATGACCCGATCATTCTTCGCTGAAAATACATTTACATTAATGGAAAATCTATTCTAAATACAATGTTTTACAGGTGAGCAAAGCTGACATTCTTGTTGTCGGAGCTGGTAAACCTGAAATGGTAAAAGGGGAATGGATAAAGCCTGGTGCAGTCGTGGTAGATTGTGGCATTAATTATATCCCAGGTAAGAGTTGACAGGCAGGATAACAAATGAACACCTTTTCTCAAGTTAAAAATTAAAAAGAATTAAAGCAGAATTGTCTCTATCTGGAATTTGTTATATTATGTTTACATTTAACACCTATCAGGCTTATTAATTAACTAACAGACCTCTGTCTGCTCTCCTAGAGAGAGGCGAGCTGTGATCATGGCGCATGCATTAATGCTTACATTGTTACTTATATTGTACGATGACTAATGGAACTCATGCTGGAGAATAAATCCCTGTTAGACCAGACTAGAATCAGAAGCTTCTGACTTGTGCTGATCCTTCCTGGATAGATTTGTGCCTGTGTTAGTGCTGCTGTTGCAATCTCAGCACTGTCATAACAGGAAAAAATTGCTATCTAATGCGGAATCAGAGCGTCTATTTTAGCAGCGTCTGTGGGTGCCCAGGGACCCGTTAATGTATCAAACTGTGCAAAATGGTTTGCTACCTAATGTTGTGATGGTGCAAGGCAACAGGTCATTGTAGTGGTTATAGTGCAAAATGGTTTGCTACCTAATGTTGTGATGGTTCAAGGCGACAGGTCATTGTAGTGGTTATAGTGCAAAATGGGTTTGCTAGCTAATGTTGTGATGGTGCAAGGCGACAGGTCATTGTAGTGGTTATAGTGCAAAATGGGTTTGCTACCTAATGTTGTGATGGTGCAAGGCGACAGGTCATTGAGTGGTTATAGTGCTTAAAATGCCTCTCTAAACAAAGTGGAAGGTTTTTTGTTTTTTTTTGCATATTGTTTTAGTACATTCTCTATGTAAGATATAATAATTGTTTCCCTGGCTACATGATTAAAAGCAGGGCTCACAGAGGGGATGAGGGCACATAATAACAGCTAACTAAAGAGTGTGTGTGTATATATTTAATATTATGCACTCTGATTCTCTGTTCACGATGCGGTCTGCATTGAGGTCAAATGACTTCTCAGAATGAGCCAGGAACAGAAGTGCAGTGGAGGTAAGTGTTCTATACTTGCCTCCAGTGCTTATCCGCCCGGTTTAAATGCCTAAATTGCGTTGACAGAGTTGAAATTGAGAGCAGCGGCTACTGGGAGAAAGGTGAAACTGTGATAAATGATGGGATGTTAATGATCTGTTATAGTTTAATGTTGGCACCTTGCTATGACGGTTCATGCCGATCTTTTTGCTGCTTTGTGATTTGCTTTGTGCATCATTTAGTCTAGTAAACATTATCCCTGTATAAAATGCCTTGTTAATTAATTCGTGTGCCGAGTTAACCTTTCACCTCTCAGCTGTTTTAAAGGAACTCTACGTGTCATTCCAAAGAGCAGGCTTTCTTGTTTTTCTTGCCGTTTCATGCTTCCACAGATGCCTTTTGTATTTGTTTTTATGCTTATTTCAATAGGACAAAGTCCTCAATTCACATCACCTGATGCCTACAATCAGTGATTACTGTCGGTATAAAATTGCCTTGTACAGGATTTTGATTTTGTTGTTGACACTATGCATTCCTAATCGGATTATTTGACCAGGTTAAATACCACTGTAGGAGACACTATCTTGTATACATCCATTCTAAATCAAAAGGCCCTTTGTAGCTTTCCTAAAACTATTAAATATAAATATATTTGCTTAAAGGACCACTATAGTGCCAGGAAAAACAAACTTGTTTTCCTGGCACTATAGTGTTAATAGGGCCCCCCTTCCGCCGAGCTGAAGGGGGAGGAAGGGGTTAAACACTTACCGTTCTCCAGCGTCTGGCTCCCTCGGCGCTGGGGACTCTCCTCCCTCTTACCACGTCATCCGCTGAAAATCACAGTGAGAAGCGCGGAAGCGCCTCTAGCAGCTGTCAATGAGACAGCCACTAGAGGCTGGATTAACCTTTAGTGTAAAAATAGCAGTTTCTCTTAAACTGCTATGTTTACAGCAGAAAGGGTTAATCCTAGATGGACCTGGCACCCAGACCACTTCATTAAGCTGATGTGGTCTGGGTGCCTATAGTGGTCCTTTAACCCCTTAAGGACCAAACTTCTGGAATAAAAGGGAATCATTACATGTCACACGTCATGTGTCCTTAAGGGGTTAAAGGAACTCTGAGTCCTACAAATAAGTATTCCTAACACTATAGTACCCTGGTTGCCATTTATGTGGGAGAGGTATTTCACGCACCTTTTCTTCCTTGTAACGACAGACTGCTTAATTTAGATGAAGTGATCTGAGTGCCCATAGTGTCCCTGTAAATGCTTGCTCCCTTCCTTAGGATCCTGATGTCGCCCACAATGCCCTTTCTCTTCTTTAACCCGGCGATTGGCATGCTCTACGCGTACTCCTTCATGGCATGTATCCTTTCCGGTATACTGTTACTATCAGGCAGGTATCGACCTTTTTGCCTATTCCTACTCCTCTGCCTGGTCATTGCCAGACACCATTTTTACAAAGAGTTATTCACTAAAGTGAGAATTCAAAGTGAATTTTGAATATAAGTTAAAAGTAGCCGAACTACACAAATTCTGTAATTTTCAATTTGGCTACTCTGGCCTTAAATTTTAAATTCAGTTTGATATCTTCCTTTAGTAAATAAGCCTGACATACCAGGCAATTAAGCTCATTTGCTAAATGAGGACCCATAGTCTCTGTGGAGTAAGCTACCCCCAAGCCTGTCCTATGCTGTACAGCCTTTCCATGGTAGGTGCCAGAGAGTCACTGAATAGAGGGCAGCTGTCCCTGGGACCTCAGCACAGGCGATGGTAGATGCATTGACTAGAAGGCGACGGGGTCCGCATTGCCCCCCAAATCAATATCACCAATGCAATGTAAAATGTGCTGGACAAATAAGACATGGGAATGCCATTTTCTATGTATTTAGTGCTGTTCGAATTGTCAGAACATGCACAGATTAAAAGCTAATCCTATATTTGTTTGACCTTCTCATCTTTACCGCCATGCTGTTGACATAGCGATAAAGACTGCAAACACGATGTCCGATGCCGAATGTACTCACAGCTTCAGTTTGATTCTGTGTATGCCGTATTGGGGAATAAGAAAGATGTCTCTGTCACTTTTATCTGGTATACTATGCCATCTGCCTGGTTCGTGGGTGGAATCGTCCCTTGAAATATCTGAAGATATAAGAAGTGGAAACGTTGTGTGTAACCTACCCTCATCCATTGTCCACACGAGCCCCGCGTGTGTAAATATTGTTTGAATGAGCGGTTCTCAATACCGTCCGGGCACATTGCTTGTACATCTTGTAAGTATAGTTTTGACTTGTAAGCAGTGACCCTGTGTCCCTGTATCATTAACCATATCCCCACTTTCTCAGAAATGGTCCTATTCTCATTTTCATGTTAACCTTATACTTTATTCTGATTTTTATCTTTAGGTTTCTGTAGGTTTTCCAGTCTTTGTCCTTTTCTTTTTTTTTGCACTATCATTGTGATTTGTTGTATTGGAGTTTTTTCCATTCTTTATTACTCTCCAGAAGATTAAAGTGTCTATTACTTGTGAAATCATGCCATCGTGGGGCAATGGAGACATAAATAGTAAGATTGAATGTTGGGTTAGCGTTTCTTTATTATCATGGCCGCAGCAGAACATGCATATCCTGAGGTCTGCCTGAGAATGGTGGGTGTTATACTCCCACGCTGCAGCTTCAGTTTGTGGCATTCTCTGCCTTCCCTTGCCCTCTGCTGGCATATCCTGCAAATTGGCTGGGCCAATAGATTCAGCTATTGCCCAGAAGTTTAAATCCTACCACGGTTAGGCAGACCGTTTTGTCTGTCTTGGTGGTAACTTGAGTTTAGTGTCACTCAATGCATAGTGTCGGTCACAATCAAAATATCTATCTCATTGTCTAATACTGATTTTATACAGGGAATTTGGAAGATTAATACGTGAGAACTATGTTTTTTGACCCAGGCAATTCAATGCCAAGAGGGCATCGTAATCCGTGATCCTACATAAATGAATTAAACTTTTAATTTTTTAAATATATGTATTTGCTCACAAGTCTACTTTTAAATATCACATGTTTCTAAACTGTAAGTTCCTCGGGATAATTTCTGCTTCCTGTAGGAGAACATAAAATTGATTATCTACACAATTTTCCAACGGATACTGTATAATCTTATCAGACACATTCCTAATTTTACGCTGAGCACATTTTGTACTTGTGTATTTTTTTTTTTCATACTGCAAAATATTTCCATTCCCAGAAGCATTAAATCATTAAACTGGACTTATTGATAAACAATGTTTGCTGTGTGTGATCATACGTGTCCCACACACGTTTCCCTTGTAATATTTTATGTAAAGCTCGCTCTTAATATTTCTTTTGCTTTTGGCATTATTATAATCATGCATTGGGAGCCGGGCACATACTTGGTAAACTTCATATTCAGACTTTTTAAACCTTGCAGCTCTCGACAGAAAGTGTGCTTGGCATAGTCTGTGTTTGCCAGGACTCGTGAGTAAAATATGGTTTCTGCAGAGATTAAAGGAACATTATAGGGTCAGGAACACAAACATGTATCCCGGACCTTATAGTGTTAAAACCACCATCTAGCCACCCTGGTCCCCCTTTGCCTCCCTAAATACAGTACAAACTTACTTGTAATGAAGTCTGCAGCTGCTGCCTCCACCCCTGATCTGACTGCTGACATCATCAGAAGTGGTGGTCTGAGCCAATCACAATGCTTCCCCATAGGATTGGCTGAGATTGTTAAGGAGGGAGATCAGGGGCAGAGTCAGCACAAGTCAAACACAGCCCTGGCCAATCAGAATCTCCTCACAAAGTTGAATCAATGCATCTCTATGAGTAAAGTTCAGTGTCTTCATGCAGAGGCAGGAGACACTGAATGTTAGTCACATTGTGCAGTACTGGGCCAGGAAGCACCTCTTGCAGCCATCTGAGGAGTGGCCAGTGGAGGTGTCCCTAGGCTGTAATGTAAACACTGCACTGTCTTTGAAAAAAGCCTGAAGGGAATGGTTCTACTCACCAGAACAAATTCAATAAGCTGTAGTTGTTCTGGTGACTATAGTGTCCCTTTAACTAATAAGGCAGAAGGTTGCTAAATATCACTTACTGGTCATGTTTTCTGTATTGAGTGGGCTGTTTTTATTATGAAACACTCTGATCACCATAACCACTACAGCGTTACCTGCCCCTATATCTATGTGCATAGTCTAACAATTCTCACCTGGGGTCTGCTGGACGCCAGTTCCTGTATGACTTTGACTTGAGAGAAGAAAAGAAAGTGAACCCATTTTATTTCAATCCAAAATAGAAATGATCGCTCTTGAATTAGCCATAAATAAAACTGCTCTTGCAAAAACTACATACAATTTAGAAGTACCGTTTTAGTGTATTACAATTTGGTGTTTAGAGAATAAACTCCTTTTTTGAGAACTAAAAATACTTTGTGGTCAGTAAATGCTATCTCTTGTACTTTATTCAAACCTGCAAAACGGGTTTACTGAGAGCAAACCCCGCACTATGCTTGCAGCCTCCAGCTATTTTACAAATCACTGTTATTACGGCAGTAATATGTGGCATGCTGTGTGCTGCCACAGACTGGCTGAGCTTTGTAGGAGTGGCATTCCCATGGATGTTCTCTCGTGTTGCTGAACAGATTCATGTTTGTTCATGTGTTGATAGTTTCTTGATCTGTGATCCCAGCTGTATTATAGCTCTGTGACAGCGACATACAGATACATCCTGGGATTACGTACACTAAACATAATCCCATCTGTACGTTTGTTCAAAATGGCGAGCACAGTTTAGAGACGCAGTATTTTATTTAACTTGTTCGGGATGCAATAATGATGTCAAATTGTTTTACTCATGGTTTTTTTCCCACTGTTTTTACTTTACATCTTTTGGATCCCAGCGCAGGCAGACGTGTGGTTGAAATCGATGGTTTTGAGTTTGTTTTTTCCAACCTAGATTACATTGTAACTATGTACTCGGTTCCTCTTTTCCCACAATCTCCAGGACCATTTCTTGTGTGATAGGTTGGTATTGATTTTAGGAAATGTCCCGTTTTTTTAGTACATGTATTTATTAACCAGCATCAGTCACTATATACATAACTCCACATCTGTTTCTGAAATGTTAACTTTTCTGGGATGACTCTACCTGCACTATAGAAGGAACACAATTGCTCAGGTGTAATGAGAAAGGAAACGGGGAACTATTATCTATAGGAGCAGAACACGTATATCACAGTCAGGCTACCTGTCCCATAGGTAGTGGTGGAGACATTACTTGGCAATGCCATCAGGGATTTTCTGAATACGTGCGCAGTCCTTCATTGTTCTCAATCGTCATTTGCCACACTGGAATTATCGATCTAATATTGCCGTCTACCACTTTCCAGATCCCACCAAACCATCCGGAAAACGCGTGGTTGGAGATGTCGCCTATGAAGAAGCAAAGGAGAGAGCGTCCCACATCACCCCAGTCCCAGGGGGAGTTGGTCCAATGACGGTTGCTATGCTAATGGAGGTTAGTAAATCACAGACCGTGAGAGGCGATAATTTTAATCCATGGGCTATCAGCATATATACATACCTGTATACGTGGATAGTTAATACATTGTTAAACACAGACTGCACACAACAAACAAGTCATAAGACTGGCTTTTCCCACACAAATCATTTGTAGTGCTGTTACTACTGCAAGGCATTCTGGGTGGGCATTTGCAAATATGTTTAACGAAGAATCACCTTTTTGCCTCATAATTCTATTTTAAAAATAAATTCCTTGGCGTTTGTGTTTGCTGTATACAACAGCTTTGAAACACCGCTCAGGAAGAGATACAAAGCCAGTGAACCACTCATGGACAACTCATCAGCATGAGGTTGGTTACTGGCTTACTAACTAAAACTTGGAGCTCTATTGGTGGATTACAAATCAAGAAAGTTATGGTGGGGAAAAGGTGATTGAAAACCCCTTCCACCTGAAATCCGTGGATAGTCAATACGTTATTAAACACAGATCTGCACACCAGTCAAGCCATAAGACTTGCTTTTCCCACATAAATCTCATATTTGCAGTGATGTTACTACTGCAAGGGATTCTGGGTGTCACGATTCGGGGAACCAAACACGCTCACACACACACACACACACACATAGAAAAGGTGCCGTACCGGACCTTAGAGTGGCCGGGCTAAGCACACACAGAATAGTCAGGAGATAAGCCGAGTAAGGGGAACCAGAAAACAGAATAACGAGAAACAAGCCGAGGTCAAAGGGTAGGAGAAAGTCACAAAGTCAGATTAACAAGCCAGAGAGTACGTAACCAGAAACACAAGTTCTGTAGCAATACTAGCAAGCAAAGACCACAACAGGGCAGGGAGGAACAGGAAAGGTAAGTATTTAAACCCTAAGGTTAATTCTGATTGGATGATTTCCAATCAGAATTAACAATCACACGTGGGAGATATCTAAACCTCCCACTGTGATTGAGGCACTGTGCCTTTAACGCCGGGTCAGGTGACTGACCCCGGCGTGTCATATATTGGGCGGTCTCCAAGCGTGCAGCGTCATGCATGCTGCCGCTGGGGGACGTGGAGGAAGACGCGGGCCGCATCCGAGGCTGGAAGGATGCCGCTCGCCGAACCGTCGAGGAGGAGGGGACCGCGGACGGCTGGAGGGTGAGTACTGCGAGCAGAGTGCAGCCTCCTCTCGCAGCCGCCCGCGGGATCCCGACACTGGGTGGGCATGTACCGTATAAGCAGACCTGAATATAAGCCGAGGCCCCTAATTTTACCACAAAAATGTGTGTGTATATAATGCAGAATGTGTGTGTATATGATGCAGAGTGTGTGTGTGTTTGTGTAGTGTGTGTAAACTGGGTGGGGGGAGGGCATTTTTATTTTAATTTTAATATTGTTAATATTTTATTATTTTAATATTTATTTGTTTTGGTTTTTGTTGTCGTCCCCCCCCTCCCTGCTTGTTGCCTGGCCAGGGAGGGGGGGGGGGCTATCTCAATCCCTGGTGGTCTAGTGGCATGGGCTGTGCAGGAGGGGGGCCGGGAGCAAGCTGTTACTTACCTGTGCAGCAGCTCCGTTCCGTTCAGCTCCCTGTGTAAATCTCGCGAGACCCGCGGCTGTCAGAGCGTTGCCACGGGTTACTTGGCAACGCTCCACGCGGTTTGCGAGATTTACACAGGGAGCTGAACTGAACGGAGCTGCTGCACAGGTAGGTAACAGCTTGCTCCTGGACCCCAACAGGACCGCCTGGCAATGTAAGTTGCCATAATACAGACCTTGACTCGAGTATAAGCCGAGGGGGGCTTTTTCAGCACAAAAAATGCTTATACTCGAGTGTATACGGTATGTATTTGTTTTCTGCTCCATAATAACGCCTCTGTGTACCTTCTTGCCTTTTGTTTTTCAGAACACTGTGGAAAGTGCAAAGCGTTACCTACAGAAGCATCGCCCAAACAAATGGAATATTGAGTACAATACACTCCGCCTGCAGTCTCCCATTCCCAGGTACTGCTCATGGACGGACTGGACATATACAGCGATTATACTGGGACGTTAACTTGGCAGCCTCTGTGTTGTGACTCTATGCAATCTAGCTTGGTAAAGTGGCACATGTTAGTAATTATCCCAAGATGCATGATTGAAGTCGGGAGTTCTCCTGGCAGCTGCCCCCTGTCTGTAAGACCAAGAGGGGAGGAGTGATCCCCTGTGCTTACATGCCTAAAGTTCTCTCCCTAGTGCCACCTTGCATCTCATCAACTCCTGGCGGCTTCATTCTGTAAGGAGCTAGCACCTAGTTCACTGACACATGATTGAAAAAAACAAGGGTCTATAGAATATCCTGGGACCCTTCATAGCGTAGTAATGTCTTAAACATCTATTGCGCAAGAAAATGCCTGTTCTAATCAGTCTCAGGAGAGGAAATTGCTGCTTGAACCACTGCCCATTGCCACATTTTGCCAGAAGAAGGGAATCCCTACAATGTCTAGTATCTCATCTGATTAGACTGGAACACAGATTAAATCTGTCTCTATCTCATGTGCTCCTTTTAATTAACTCAGTGATGTAAGGGGGAAGGATAGGAGGAAGAGGGCAACAGAAAGCATTCAGACCATCTTTTGCAGTAAATTAATTCAAACTGACAAAATATTCTTATAATGCATTTTCTATACATCTGGTAAAATGTAACCCTGTAAAGTCTATTTACATGTGTTACAGTAAATTATATGTTGTTTGTCAGTCATTACTATGTTGGTAATTATCATTATCTAAGTAGGGAAAAAAGTAACTCTTGCAAAGTTTATAAAATGGCAGATGTTTATCTGGGTTGTAAAGTTGGATTTGAATGTGTGTTAAAGGTCTTCACCCTCCTTGATAACTCTCCAGTGTGAATACTTTGGTTTTATTCCGTTATCGATGACTCGGTATCTTTGCTTGGAATTCACACGCATTGACCGATCGCATTCTATGTCACTGTTTCTATATCTCCATATCGCCACCTTGTGGAGGAAGAACCCTAACCTAAAGCAAGCTGTATCTAAGCATTTACAGTTTGTTATCCCCCAAAATCCGTTTATCACACTAATCATTACATTTACAAACACAGTGAATCTTTTTGCGTTGTCGGCAAACATGCAGATAAGGAAGGGGGCGGGGAGAGTAAAATGATAATTATCCATGTCTATTGCATGAATCCCTCATTCTTTCTATCAATTTTACTGGCGATGTGGAAATTAAATCTGGTCTCTGACGGCCAGCCTGGCCGTCCCGTTTCCTTTTAATGTTAAAAACTACTGTCTTGTGAATGTTTTGAGCAGGAAGTTAAGGTGACCTTTTTTTGCTCTTGATTTTTTATTTCAGTGACATTGAGATTTCTCGTTCTTGTATACCGAAACCTATTGTACAAATAGCAGAAGAAATTGGTTTACTGTCGGACGAGGTGGAGCTGTACGGTCAGACGAAAGCGAAGGTTCTCCTGTCCACTATTAAACGGCTTCAGGCGCAGCAAGATGGAAAATATGTTGTGGTAACTGGGTATGTATCTCTGGTTTGTCAACTGAAAGCTTCGTTAACGAGTGTTATATATGATAAACGATATATGCTCATGAAGTATACCTCCACGTCTCCTGAGCAATACATTTCATCTCTCTTGATCTGTGGTTCTTAACCTTTATTGACTCAAACCCAAATGACGTACATGTTGTTAAACTGTCAATTGATGTCTTCAAATTAACCACAGCAAACCATTCTGATGTAATCCATCAGAAAATAAAATCTGAAAAACATAAGTTTTGGACTCTTCTTGGTGCCAGAAAGGTCTCCTCCCTTCATTGTACTGGGAACTTAAGCAGTAACAAATTTATTGTGGAGAGAAGACAGTCGCAGCCATTAGGCCCAACTAAAATGGCATGAGGTCCCACCCAATGGTGAAGAACTACTAATCTAAATAAATATTGAACCACAGCAGTGACAAGGCAGTCTGGAGTTTTTTTTGTTTTTGTTCCCTCTTGTTAGTGGAGGCCAGGCCATTATTTTGCCATCTTTTAAGTTAAGTTGTGTTCCTAAAATACCTGAGGAAACCACATAGAGCGTTTAACAAGACTCTTAACCCCTTAAGGACCAAACTTCTGGAATAAAAGGGAATCATGACATGTCCCACATGTCATGTGTCCTTAAGGGGTTAAAGCTTTCTTTTCATACCACGTAAATAGTTAATGCATCACTTAGTATGGTAAAATGGAACTAAAGTGTATAAAAGATAAGTAGAATATGTGTTTTACAGTTTTGCCTGTGATAACTGTGGAACAAAGAAAAACCCCATGAAAGGAGATACAGTAACTCCTGCTGATTTAGGGAATATCTGTAAGACTTGCTTCTATATTTGTAATAGGTGCACTGTTGTTTAATAGTTACACCCCCGCCCCCTCCCCTTCTAAGAATATATAAAACTCAACATAGCGCACATTTTTCAAATGAAATGAGACCCAAAGGTAATTTAATTTAATCTGGCGTTTTTTTTGTTGGCTTTACTTGAAAATGTCTTCTCCATCCATTAGTTGAAATAGCCCCATCAAACAATACAATTTTCAGACATAGAGGACTATGGGGGATTTTTTTCTTTTTTTGAATATCACCAATTTCTGCAATAACCTATTTCCTTGTAGAATCACCCCAACCCCATTGGGTGAAGGAAAGAGTACAACTACCATCGGACTGGTGCAAGCCTTGGGAGCTCATCTTAACCTCAATGTATTCGCCTGTGTCCGACAGCCATCCCAGGGGCCAACATTCGGAATTAAAGGTATGTTCTGGATTTGTAACACGACAATGCTGCTTTTAAAAAATATACTAACCTTTTTTTATCTACATCAAAATCTCTCTAAATTTATTGTTGGATGATGCCGTCCGACGATGATTAGATCCTTTTATATAATGGGAAAATATTGTAAAAACTGTTTTCTAAGGTTCGAATAGCTCTGTAGAGCTGTAAGTAATCCCCTACGACCACCACCACCATAACCTGTCAACAAAAAAATTGTCTGCACCTGCACTATATTAGTTTTTCTTTTCCTTTATCATTATATCAAATATATATTTTTTATATTTTTCTTTCCCCTCCCCCCATGTAAAAATTCATTAAAGCTAATTGTGATCCAGTAATATTTCAAGCTTCCCTTTGAACCAATGTGTCTCCCATCAGGGAATGCAGTGAAGTCTATCTTTAAAAGTCTCTATTTTTTATCCCTAGACAGGTTGTATTTTTTTTTTTTTTTTTTTTTACAGTTAGTTTTATAAACTGCAATAATTTATTGGTTTGTATATATTTTTACGGTCTTTCTAATGAATAATTCTTTGTCACAACTTAAAAACATAAAAATAATAAAAAGAACGATGACTTATACCCGCCACATTGTTTGCTCACGATCCGCGTAGATGAAACGGTGGCAGCTGCAAACTGGGGGCAGGAGATGCTAATTTCTAGACGAATTGTCGCAACTAGTTTTTCTTATATAAATCTCTTTTGAACAAAAAAAACAATGAAAGCTGAATAGAGTGTTAATAGGAAAACTATTGAGGGAAGCGGGGACATAACTCCTTTTTAGAATCCTAACTGGCGTCAGTGAATGGGATCGTGAGTTGAGTAAAAATACTGTGAGCTGGAAATAACCTTAAATGATATGAACACAGTAAAAAAAAGATGAAGCTCTAATAAGGCGTTTGTTTTTTGCTATGCGCTTGTTTTGTTTTTCTTCACGGTGGAATCAGCATTGTGGACGCCGTGGAACTTGGCACGCAGGTTTGGATCTGTTTTGTGAGTGACACATTCTGATTCTTGCCAAAACATTATAAATCACGGCTACATAACTGATCGCTTTGCTTCTAATTCTGGAACCGTCATCTACCAACACAATAGCTAAAAAGGTTCTTTTTTTTTTTCTTTTTTTTTTCTAATCTAGGGGGAGCTGCAGGAGGGGGATATTCTCAGGTCATCCCAATGGAAGAGGTAATTGCTAAATATCTAATTCTATGTATATTATCAGCTTGTACACCCTATCACTGCCAATAACATTCAGGGCTCACAGTCCAGTGTGTTTCAAAACATTTTATTGGATAATAAAACCAGAAACAACGTGAGTGTCAGGTGTTACATTTCCGAACACGTCTGGTTAAAACAAGAACATTAAGATTGAATAAAGAAAAAAAATGGTTCCATATTTTAGCCTACTAAAGAGGTAGTATGTTTACTATATTGATGAAACACTGTTTACTTTTCTTTTTTTAATTTGGAAAATCTTTAGTAACTAATACTGCACTCTGTGGTTTCAAACACAAAATATTACATGTGACATGTTGGCACTAATATTCAATTCAGATCTTGTTTAACAGACAAGCAATGCATCCAGCAGTCATTGCTAACATTGTCTGAGATTGCTGTGCAGGTTTTACATCCAGAGATAAGGAACTCAGTTATAGCGATTTCATGAATTTCCGTACTGGAGTGGAGGAGGCGAAACTGAACACCATTTGAAGGGACTCGCCAAACACCATAACTACTACAGCTTATTGTAGTGGTTATAGTTATGAGAAGTGGTCACCGAATCCTTAACTTTTAAGTACTTGATGTTTGTTTAATTTTTATCTTCCTCATTGCTCAAGCTTCGGTTCCGTTCACACTGACACCATAAGTGAAATCTAACTTCTCCATTGAGCTGTCCAAGTATTTACAGCATGGTGCAGATGTTCATAATGTCCAAGTCCGTGTCATTCGCTGGCAGGTACTGTGCTCTGGGCCAGGCACTGCGCTCTCTATTCTCGCAGGTCAAGCAGAGTGAATTGCACACATTGCTCATATTCGTGTTGTATAAATATTTGGGAAGCTCATTGGGGAACTTGGCCATCCTTGTATGATGTCCGGGAGCAAAGTGTTGGCGCCTGGGTACTGGAGATAAAAGTTGGCAAAAAATTTGATTTTATAAATACGAGACGGGGAGGATTTAAAAAGTTTGTTTTTTGGAAGCCGATTCCCACCGTTAGTCATGCCAGTTATTACAGGTTGGTCATATTAATGATCTGTTATTACAGGTTGGTCATATTAATGATCTGTTATTACAGGTTGGTCATATTAATGATCTGTTATTACAGGTTGGTCATATTAATGATCGGTTGGTATTATTTTTAATTGATTTATGGAAAGAAAATTTGGGGTAGAGCGTCACTTTAGATGTTATGTACTGCTGGAATAAGTAATCTGAGGAATCCATATCATGTCCCCTATATAAATAAATAAGATTTGCGATTTGTGGCATATATGATTTAAAACATCCCATCTGTCTGTTTTTTTTGTTGTTGTTTTTTTTTTTAGTTCAACCTTCACCTCACCGGAGATATCCACGCCATCACGGCCGCTAACAATCTTGTAGCGGCTGCTATCGATGCCCGCATTTTCCACGAATTGACGCAGTCTGACAAGGCAAGTGTTATTTTTCTGCCGATTATTATCAAAGGCTTTTAAATTGCACTTTCCTAACTTGCGTGCTCTGAGCTGCTGTTGTGATGTCTATATCCCACAAAGTTAAGAAATGCAGAGATCTACAGAGTCTGGTTTGTTTAATTTAATTTACATTAGAGCGCCGTGTCCCATGATGCCTTGCAGTTTAGTCGGCATGACACACGTGGCAGTAAACCTTTTCCGTTTATCTGTCCAGCAGAACAGTCACAGGTTAAACGCAGATTTGTATAAATCCATGAATAAGCCGTTTGTGAAACAGTCTCAGATAATGTATTGTAAAAATAAAATGTAGCCGTAGGATGGGCTCACTGTAGCTGTTTTCATTGCATCATTAATAAAAGATTTTAATATATTTTTTCCTAATCCCTATATTATCACTAGCTTTGAGCGGATAACGTTTATGCTTCTGGTATGCTGAGGTTTACACATTTTGAAATTTAATATTTAAAAACGTAATAATGTCCCTGGCTTAACGTAGAATTCTGTTTATGTGCCAAAAGAATGACCACACTCTGTGACAACAGATTCAATGTTGTGATAAATTAAACTTGTACGGTCCATTAAATGAGGGAACGAGCATGTTCACGAGTAATGGGAACTATTTACAAACGGAGCAGATCTTTCAGTTTGGATCGCAGCTCAACTTGGGGAATTCTAGCTGAATGCAATTATTATTATTTTATTATTTAGATAGCGCCAGCGAATTCCATGGCGATGTACAATGGGATCAAAGAGCCCTTCAAAGTTGTTCTGTTCTGTCCTGAAATAGTGTGCTGGTTCCTTCACTATGTTTCAGAACACCTTAAATAAAAGTCTTACAAATATCCATCTTCGTTTCTATCAACACATTATTAATAGACCTCTTTATTTTGCGCTAAAATGAACTTACTTACACCACTGCCCCTTCCCCAGTTACATACCCCCCCCCCCCCTTTTTTGTTTTTATCATTATTTTTGCTTTCTCTACTTCCTTTTTGTTTCTGTAAAGCTTTGATTTTTTTTTTATTATAAACATTAATACTTGTTCCTATTTTAGGCTCTCTATAACCGACTGGTTCCAACTAGCGGCGGAGTTAGGAAATTCTCCGATATCCAGATACGAAGACTTAAGGTACGTATTTTCCAGTTCCATGAAGCGACCTGACGCTCGTTGTATTCACCTGTTTTGCTCTCGTGCTGATCGCATACAGCTTTTTGCTATATCAGCTGTGGGGTAAAAACAGCTCGCTTGCAATGACTAGAAACTGGCTTTGCCTGCGATCCTCCCCATAGCTGCCTGCTGGGGATTGTCTTGTGGTATTCTGATTATAGATGGGAAATGCAACGTATTTTTTATTTTCTCAGCAAAGTACACGACACTTCCACCTTTCTTTGTGTAGAAAAATATCTGCAGTTGTTGTTGTTCTCGTCTTTTTTTTTTTGTAAATATAATTTTTATTATTTTTGGAATAAGTGTTGTCAAACGTAGAAATTTAACATGGAGACACGCAGGTCTCTAGCTCACATATGTATACATGGGCACGCAGGCCCGTTTATCGTCTGTTCTTAATTTTGGCTCGCAGGCCTCAAGTGATCTCCATAAGTAAAATGTTAATAGAGAGACAGACCGATCTCAGTAGGATGCTATTATATACGACATATCTAGACGTTTCAGGTCTCTGGAACGGCAGCTCATAGGAAAACCTTTACTACCCCTGGTTTAGTTAACACTCTGTTTCATAATGTTTGTGGAACAGCTATTTTCGCGCGGCTTGGCCGTGCCTGTCCCAGTCCCATCTGTGCTCTCTCGGAGCGTCTGGTTAGAGGTGTCGGTTAGCGTCAGCCTGCCCATGGCAACCGTTACCTGTGCTAGCTTCTAGGTCGGTCCGCTACTCCCGTCAGGCCTGTCTGTTATTTCCAGGTCGTGGACTTGGTCCTTCTTGGTCGGGGGGAGTGGGAGAGGTCGAGGATAGAGGGTTAGGGTCATGGAATTAGGGGGGGGGGTGTCGGGTGCGTCTGTAGTCCCTTATGGTTCGTTTCTGTCTATCAGTCTCAAGCGGTCCATAAAGTCTGGTTTCGAGGTCTGTAATATCCAGTGTGTCCATGTGTTAAAGTATGTCTGTTGTGTGTTTGCTGCTGTGTGTTGGAATTCCTCTAGGATTCGGAGGTCTTCCATATGGGCGAACCAGGTGGTCAGTGGTGGGGTTGTGGTTTGTTTCCAATATTTGGGGATAATGGATTTGGCCGTGTTCAGTATTCGTATGGACAGTGATTTTTTGTATGCGGATCTTGGTATCTTAGTATGGTGCAGGAGCATTTCTGCAGGTTTAAGGGGGGGTGGGTCATCTGAGAACAGTTGCAGCATTTTGTGGATTCCCTGCCAGAACGGGATGATTCCCTTGCATTCCCACCAAATGTGCATGTGTGTGCCCCTTGCCTCTTCACATCTCCAGCATTGTGGAGAGTGTGTCGGGGAGATCGCGTGTAGAGTCGTTGGCGTGCGGTACCAGTGTGTCATGATTTTGTATGCCGTGTCCTGAGTCTTGCTATAGCTAGCGCAGTGGTGTGTGAGGTAGCAGATTTTTCCCCATGCCACTTCGTCCAGTGTGTGCCCTAGTGCCTCCTCCCATTTTCCCATGAAGCCTGGTGTGGTCGTTGGTGTGTGAGTTAGTAGTAGGTTGTATAGAAAAGAGACGCCATGTGCTAATGGTTGGGGTTCCAGGCATTCCCTTTCGAATGCTGTGGGGGTTCTCGTGAGCGATGTGCCCTGAGGGAGTGTGGCAATGTAATGGCATAGCTGTCGGTATTTGAATTGCGTCAGGAATGTGATTGGTGTCCCTCCTCTAAGCTCCCTTAGGGTTTTAACGCCGTCGTGTCTAAGGATATGTCTGAGCCTGGGTATGTGGTTTGGAATTATGTCCCTGAAAGCTTTCGGGTCTTGGCCTGGGGGGAACTCAGGGTTGTATGTCAGAGGTAGCATGGGTGAGGGGTGCGTTGACAGGTTGTGTTTACCCTTCGCCCTCTGCCATTCCTGGATGGTGGCCCTCATGTATTGTGATTGTGTGAGCGTCTTACTCCCTGATCCTGGTGGTATCCATGGTATTATCGCTGTCGGTATCCCTGCCTCCCCCTCCTCCGCCTGCTTCCAGAGCTTGTGCACCCCCTCCTTGGACCATTCCAGTATCCGCTGGAGATGGCAGGCTCTGTAATATAAGTGGAAATCCGGGAGAGCGAGACCGCCTCTGTTTTTGGGAAGGGTAAGTGTGTTGTGGCTAATCCTGGGTCTTTTCCCGTCCCACACATATCTGCCCAGAGCGGAGCGTAATGTGGTGAAGAACTTGCGAGGAATTGTTATGGGGATGGTCTGGAACAGGTACAGCAGGCGTGGCAAGAAGTTCATCTTGACCACCTGTATTCTGCCCAGCCAGGATATGTGTGGGTATGCCCATTCCCTCATGTCTGCGTGTAGTTGGGCGTGCATCGGTGTGAAATTCTCCCCGTACATGTCCCCCGCCTTTCTGGTTAGCCAGATGCCCAGATAGCGGATCTTGTGTGCTGCCCACCTAAAGGTGTAGCTTTGTCGCATGTGTGTTGTCCTGTGTTCCGGTATGCTGATGTTAAGTATGGAAGATTTTGTGTTATTGATTTTTAAATTAGATATGGCCCCGAAGTCATGTAGTGCCTTCAAGATGTTGGGAAGAGAGACCTCCGGGTTCGATACATAAAACAGCATGTCGTCTGCATATGCCGCAATTTTGTGGTGGGTCTTTCCCACCGTCACCCCTGTGATGTCTGGGTTTGTCCTGATGGCCTGTAAGAGTGGTTCCAGTGCAAGGACAAAAAGTAATGGGGATAGGGGGCATCCTTGGCGGGTGCCGTTTCGAATATCGAATGCCGTTGTCAGTGCCCCGTTCACCACTACCTGTGCGGATGGTTGCGTGTATAGGGCCTCTATCCAGCCTCTGATTCTGGGGCCCATGCCAGTTCTCGCTAGTGTTTGAAACATGTATGACCATCCGACTCTGTCAAAGGCCTTCTCCGCGTCCGTGGACAGCAGGAGGAGGCCCCCGTGAGCGTGTTTCTGGCTGTGTATCAGAGTGAGGGTGCGCATAGTGTTGTCCCGTGCCTCTCTCCCTGACACGAATCCCACCTGGTCCGGGTGTACCAGGTGGGGCACGTGTGGTTGCAGTCTGTTGGCCAGGATTTTGGCCAGAAATTTAAGGTCACAGTTGATGAGAGAGATGGGTCGGTAGTTTCCGCAGTGGTCCCCATCTCTACCTTCTTTCGGGAGGATGGTGATGTGAGCTGCGAGTGATTGTTTGGGGAAGTGGTGGCCTGCCCTGATAGCGTTGTATGTGTCGACTAGTGGGGTGTAAAGTATGTCCGCAAATGTTTTGTAGTAGCTCCGGGGTAAGCCGTCGGGGCCTGGGCTTTTGCCCGGTTTCGTCTGTTTTATTGCGAGGGCCAATTCCTCTAGCGTGATCTCCTCCTCTAGAAGGTCTGCGGTGTTTTTGTCTAGTGAGGGTAGGTCTTGTGTAGTGAGGTAGTCATTTATTTTGTTCATCAGGCGTTCGTCGGCAGCCTGTGTCGGTGGGCGGGGCAGATCGTATAGGTTGGCATAGTATGTTTTAATTATGTCTTGGATCTTCATGGGTAGTCGGTGTAGTGTGCCTTTATCGTCTCTAATGCGCTCTATGTATGTCTGCTGTCTGCGTTTTGCTAGCATCCTAGCGAGTAGTTTGCCACTCTTGTCGCCATGCAGTGCAAAAAACGCTTTGTGTCGTAATGCGTCCCTGAGATGTCTCTTCAGTAGGAGTTGGGTCAGTGCCCTGCGGAGTGTAAGAAGTTTGTCTTGTAGTGCGTGTGTTTGGGTGCCCTTGTTTTGTGTGTCTATCTCCTGGATTTCAGTGAGTATTGCGGATATTTCCGCTTCCCTTCGCTTTTTCAGCAAGGCTCCTTTTTGGAGGAAGTGGCCTCTCACTACACTCTTGTGTGCCTCCCATAGTATGGTCGGTGTCGTTTGTTCGGGTGTGTTTAAGGTGAAGTATTCTCTTAGTGTGGTGCCAATGTCCGCCTTAATGTCCGGTTGTGTTAGCAAGTGTTCATTCAGGCGCCATTTGGTCACCCTTGGTCTGTGCATCGGGGATGTTATCGTGATGGAGATAGGTGCATGGTCCGACCACGTCACTGTGCCTAGCTCCGCTCGCTCCACTAAGGGGAGGTGGAAGTGAGTCATAAAGAAGTAGTCAATCCTGGTGTAGGTGTTGTGGGGGTGGGAGAAGAAAGTATAATCTCTTTCATCTGGGTGGTGCGCCCTCCAGCAGTCAATCAGTTTTTGTTTAGATAGGAGAGTTTTAAGTGCTGTTAAGTGTTGGGTCGGGATGTGAGATGTCCCCGATGAGGTGTCCCATCTTGGGTCCATAGCTACGTTAAAATCACCCCCTAGGATGAGTATTCCTTCCGCAAATTTCTGAAGTTTGCGTAACATGTGGGATAGGAACCTATAGTGTCTCTGGTTGGGGGCGTAGATGTTAGCAAAAGTGTAAGTTTGGTCCACAATCTTCCCTTTCACGAATAAGTACCTGCCTTCCCTGTCCGTCAGTATCTCTTCTTCTATGAAGGGGACTCTTTTGTGCATGAGGATCGCGACCCCCCGTGCCTTTCCCCCCTGGAAATCGCTATAAAACCCCTTCGGGAATCTGTGGTCGTGGAAGCGGGGTCGTGCCCCTTCTCTAAAGTGGGTCTCCTGTATGTATGCTATGGACGCTTTTAGAGTGTGGAGTTCGCGTAGTGTAGTCGACCTCTTTTCAGGTTTATTAAGCCCTTTGGTATTGATGGACACTAATGTGAGGTTTGCTGGTGTGAGTGACATGTTTGGTGTGTGGTAGTGTGTGTGTCTACGTCTGCAGTCGGTCGGTCTCGGGGCGTAGGATGGGAGGGGGGGGTGGGAAAGGTGGGGAGGGTGTCGGGAAGTAAGGGGGTAAGTAGGTGTAGGAAATAACCGTCACCTGGGTGACGTTAGGGTTATGGCGTCGAGGTGTATGTGTGGGCCCGGGCCGTTTTGCGCGCCCAGTGCCCCACTCACCTGGATGTGGCGCCTATCCCGTCGGGGTGTGGGAGGAACACCGAGAAATGTCGTGACCACGTGGGAAACTCCTCCCCCAGGTGGTCCAGTTCTCGATCTCTTCCTGGTCTAGGTGGTCTGGGGATGTCTGCCTCCCATGCCTCCCTGTTCAGTGGCTCAAGTCGTGATCGTATGTGGCTGTCTCCGCCTTTGGACGTCTCTGTAGTCGAGTCGTCACCCTGGGCATATCTTCAAATAACATAAGAACAAGAAACAATAAATCATACATTAAACGATTCTATTTACCCTCATGCTTGCAATGTCTATACAATAAGTAAAACCAATGCCGCGTTATAGAATTATGTCTATACAGAGCGTTATAGTTTGGTCAGAAAGGTAGCGCGTTCTGAAATGATTGGAGAATACAAATAACACAAGTAAACCTTCATAAACATTCAAGTTATTTCTGCGCGGCTTTATGGGCCGGCCGACCCCCCCGCTCACCCTCCCCTTCCACCTTAAGATAGTGGTGCCGTGATACAATAGTGTTGCTGCAGCTAATACCTACAAAGTTGGTTATAAATCACCCCCTGCCCCCAGTTATTCCCAGTGACCCTAGCTCGTGGTGAGAGGTGCCCCTGTGCCCTGTCAGCTCTTCTGTGCTCTGGAGGGGTATCTTGAGTGGTCTGGGCATGTGTTGTAGCCTATGTGTGAGGTGGTCCGCATGGGGTGACATGCGGTCCCCTTTCCTGTGTATCCGCTCTCTAGGCTTCATGGAATGTCCCCCCCTCTTCCCTCCTCTATCCTCCTCCTCTACGGGTCGATAGCGGCCCTGTCAGTTCCCGAGTGAGCCGGGCCCACACCTCTCCTCTCCCGCCCGCTCCTGCTGGGTTCATCACGGGTCGGTGTAGGAGAAGCGTTTGCCCAGCCCAGTCGGCCCCATCTTGTGCCCGTCTCCCTCCCGGCCCTTGCGTAGTCTGTTACTTTCGGGCTTTACCTTCTTGCCCTTCAACCCTCGCTCCCTCCCCAAGTGGTTGGGCTAGTCCCTTGCCAAAAGTCCAGCATATACTTGCGAGTCCTTCGGTATGGGCGTCGTCTCGGTTGTGGCCGGGGGCGGCAGTCCTGTGATATATCGAATGGTTTGCAAAGTCCGGGCCGCACCCGGGGTTTCGTAGTTCCGAGGGCGGGTGTCTCCGGAGGAGGGGTGTCAAAGTTCTAGACAGAACATTAGGTATTATCTTCAAGGTGGGTATTCCTCGTGTCCAGGTGTGGGGAGTCCATGTGAGTTGTGATAGTCCGTGTCTGGTTAGAGTTCTGCTATTGTGGTAGGGGAGTCTCTACTGGTGGTGGTCGGCCGATGTCGTCCGCCATCTTGGCGCGTGTTGTCGATCCCTTCAAAGTTGGGCCCCCGAGGGCCTCAGCGCCTGTTGCCGCGTAGTTCTCCGGGTCTGCGTACTCTGTGGTTGGGGTGGAGCCCCTCGAGCAGGCGTGTATGGTGCTAGCGGGTCCGGCCACTGTAAGGGTGCCGGCGTGATTTGGAGTTCTGCTGCTAGGGCATTTAGGTCTTGTCTGTCCTTCATCAGGAAGGGGCCGTTTGGTGTCTGTACTTGTAGCCCCGTGGGGAAGCACCAGCGGTAGCGCAGCTTGTTTGCTTGTAATTGTTTGGTGAAGGGGCGTAATGCTCGCCTGTAAGCCAGCGTGGCAGGTGCCAAGTCGGGAAAGAGTTGTACCTCGGTATCACCAAGGTGTACCGTTCCTGCGTCCCTGGCCTTTCTGAGTATGTCCTCCTTAAGTTGGTAGCTCATCAAACAGCATATGACGTCGCGCGGTGGGGTCCCTTCCGGACCTTTGGGCCGTAGAGCCCTATGTGCCCGTATAAAGTCAATGGGATCATGTTGTGTGCGGCCTAGTATGGAGTTAAAAAGACCGGTCAGCGTGGTCTGTACTGGGGCGGAGTTGTCCGCTTCCTCCGGGATCCCCCGGACTCTAATATTTTGCCTCCTGCCGCGATTGTCTAGGTCTTCCATGTGGCCCGCCATTTGCTGTAGTTGGAGGGTGTGGAGTCGTAGCGTGTCCGTGTTCGCAGATTGCGCCGCTGACATGTGGTCGCAATCCGCCTCTACTTGGGCGACTCGCTGGTGTAGGCCTCGGATTTCCTCCTTGAGCGTTTGGAGCTCCGTTGAGATGGAGGTGCGGAGTTCCGAGTTGGCCGCTTTTAAGTCGGCCTTTGTGGGCAGGTTGCGTAGCATTTCCATCCAGTCTGGGTGGTGGGCGGCTGGATCGGTAGGCAGGTTGTCCGCCATGGTCCCGTCTCCGCTTGGTGTAAGTGGGAGCGGGTCCTCTGGGGCCGTTTGGCTCGTGTAGGCCTGAGGGTCTGCGTCCGCTTGCGCGGTCAAGAAGTGCCTCATGGAGGGGTTTTGAGACCTCCTGGGGGTGTCCGCTTGTTTAGGGGGTTGAGAGGGTCTATTTGTTTTGCCCATTTTCAGGGTGAAAGTGTGCTTTAGGCGGTGATTTAGCGGAGCCTTGCAGGGAGCTCTAGGTCTATGCTGCCATCTTCCTCAGCGTCCAGGCCACGCCCCCTTGTTCTCGTCTTTTAATCGGTCTTTTTATTCACACAGAACCTTATGACATTAATATTAGGTTATAAAGCTTGCAGTAGTGGGTTCCAGAAGGTGATTATAATTACAAATGAATGGATATTTGCCTAGAAATACTAGAAAAAATGAGGCCAGTCTGAGTATAATAGAACTCTGACTATTTACTGTAAAATAAAATGTTATCTCCTGCGAGAGAGTGAAGTGAGCATTGTGTCCGTATTGCTTACAATCACTGCTTCCTGCAATGTGATGGTTACTTTTATTTATATATAAGCATTATCTAGGGCTTCCATGTCCTTTAAGATTTAACAGGACACTGTAGGCATTGTCATGGAATCATCTCAGTTAAGTGGTTATAGTGTCTGGAGTCCTTCTTTCACTCAGCGAGAAACATTTATTAATGTTTTGTTTTCTTTTGTTGTTTTTTTTACATTCTTTATTTTTGCTGTGCAAAAAAAGTACATACAAGCTTGTGATGCCACAGCAGCAAGAGCAAGCGTGTTGGTAATATGCATGGATTTACATAGCTATGACATGGAAAGAATGTGCACAGATTTTATGTAAAGATAGTAAATAATAATATTAATGAACAGGCAAGTAGGCATGTTTAACTGGTGGGCACATTGAGTATGAGACACAAGCTGTCTATGCTTAGTATGTATCATAAGTGAGGTTCAGGAGTAAGTAACATGATAGGCAAGTACATGTGCACCGCTAGCCTAACATGTTACACGTGAAACTAAGTGAACACGATAAGTAAAATGCTTGTCGATAGAAAACATGTCCGGCCAACAAGAGATTAGAATAATTAGTTACGGTAATCGCTTGCTAAGTGTTATTATTGAAACAAATAAGCTATTAAAACCACTGGGTCCTGAAAATGTTAAAGAGAGGTAATGCAAAGACAGAGAATAACAAAAGTCCATGCATTGCTAGAAATGAACTTGCTATGTGTTAGCAGGAACCACATTAACTAGCTGTCACCCAATACTACAAGTGGGCCACAGCAGGCAGAGTTCAGCAACAGTGGGTCACCAAGATTTTCCGGTGCTTGAACCAGTAGACCTGCGTCGTCGTGCCTTGTGGTGTGCGCTACTGCAGGTACTTCCATGAGAGTGCGGCTTGATCTGTGGCCTCTGGGGTCTCCAAGTTAGGCAAGGGAAAGGAACAGAGTCGGCTGATTGTAGAAACCTTAGTTTCGTTACTGGGCCCCTCTCCAGCGTCAGAAGCCCCAATGCATCGGGAACATGAACAAGATGTGGTTGCTGAGGTAAAGCAGCAGCTGACAACGTGTGTATTTTGCTCTGCATCCTGTTGGCAAGATTTGCCCAGAACGCTGTGAAGATTCTGTCCAGTCCGGACATGGCATGACATTGTATGCTCGCGGTACACAACATCCGCCATTTTAGATTATGAAACTCCCGCGTCTGTATTTCACGGTTTGCTTCCACAGGACCAAAGGCTGCTGGGCACCGGGATGACCCTCACCGGTAGGGGGGGACACAAATGGACCTGATCGGCTCTTTGCCGCATCCAGGTAGGAGATCAAGAGATCGGCTGCTTCTCCGTGCCTCCACCTCCAGGAAGGCTGGTGGTAGGCCGCAGGATCAGTTGCCTGAGATTTCTCTGCATCGTGCTTATGCTGATCTTGCCACCTCTGTGTTAATTAGTGAGTATCAATAACTTCCTGGTTGAAATTTTTGAACCGAAAGTCCATTAAATTCAGTGAATTCCAGATTTCACTCAAAGATCAAACAGAGTGTGACTGCTCACCATGGCAGTCAGGCCCCCGTCCCAGTAATTAATGTTTTATTACTAAAGTCCTTGGCAGCGAATTTCCTTCTGCCGCTTGGGCTAACGAGGAAACATTAGCCTGAGCAGGAATGAGCAGCAGTGTTTGGCTGAGAGTGTTGGCTGACCACATTCAGCTTATCACTGCGCCCACTGCTGGTTTGAATAGGTATGGCTGGAAGAAAGTGTGTCATCCTATACACTGCTTGAAAGTGGTTTAACAATGAAATGAGGCACTTTAACCAATTCAATTTGATGAAATGGTTGTAGTGCCTGCAGTGTCTCATAAGTAAATTCTCAGGGTTGTGAATAAACCCCCTTATAAATATACTTGCTGAAGACTTTGCCAGCACAATGCTCAGGTTATATTTATACTCCCATCAGCCACGTTTCAAAAGAAAGAAAATTACAAATGGTCCCTTAAGGACCAAACTTCTGGAATAAAAGGGAATCATGACATGTCACACATGTCATGTGTCCTTAAGGGGTTAATTTGTAATTTTCCAAGTAACTGGATATCACCAGGATCTGTGCCGTCTGTATAATGAAAACCCACAGTGTCTGCAATTTAAGAATTGGGGTTAGACAGGCCCCGTCAATAGGAGGAAAAAAGTGTGGGTAATGGTTGAGAAAGCGTTAAATACAGATGATGTTTTTTTTATTTTATTTTAATTTACACCATTTGCATTCTTTTAAAGCTTGTTTTGACACTGCATTCCAGGAACATGTTTTTTTTGGCACATCCTCCCCATTACTCAATATGGTCTTATGTTCGAGTATTTTTTGTTGAAGCATAATGATTCTCATTAGCAATACTGTCAGTTTATTTTTGCACGACTGATCTACAGAACGTGTCCTGGTTATCATTGCTTCCTGTGGTAGACAATTGTTTAGGTGCTAAGTATCTAAAGTGCATATGTTATGCTAATGTAAACTGTTTATAAATCAGGATTTTGACCTTTTACGCTGTGTCTCAAATGTATTTGTGGATCAACACAAGTGAGCAATGTTTGGGCTTTAAGTGAAGCTAAAGTGATCAAAAAAAGCGTACCCGATTATAGTCCTCTAGCTCTGTTGCTAAGAAACTCTTGAACATACGATTGCATAGTAAAATTGTGTCACGTAAACATCACAAGAAAATGCAAATATTAAAAAGCAGTGCATTATATTAATAAAGTGAAAACATTCATTGAATAAAGAGCACGATGGCAACTAAAAATACTATGTACAATTCTCAATCCTATATTTAAGTGATAAAATCTCTATTTCATTCAAAAAAAGAATTAAAGGAATATTCAAAGCACCATAACCACTGCGTCCCACTGTAGTGGTTATGGTGCCATGAGTGTCTTGGCATGTTCCCAGTGTAATTTGTTAAGCCAATTAACAGTAAAAAATAAATCTGCTGATTTTGATTTATTTATTTTTAAATTTCCACCGTGGTTGTTTTGGCCTGAAGTTTGCAACTTTTTTGTTAACTCGCTGTAACTTATCCGTATGTGTCTCTGTACTGATAAAAGCTGTTCCATTGCATCTATTGACTTGCGCAGCACACGCGACGCATGGAAGTGCTGCTAGGCTGGGATTAATGGAATATGATCTGTACATTTGTCTCTCTCTGTGCGCTTTTGGTAAATTGAATCTTGTGATAGCATTTTGCTTCAATGTTCCCATGTAACTCAATTTATACAGAGACTGGGTATTGAGAAAACAGACCCTGCGGCTTTAACAGAGGAGGAAATCAACAGATTTGTGAGGCTGGATATCGACCCAGACACAATCACGTGGCAAAGAGGTATTTCACACAGCCGGTGGTGGGGAGGGGAATAACAAAACAAACCTTGTGGACATTTGGCTGAAATTCTTCTTTACTAATCTATACAACGAGTCCGTATTATCTGTTACTCAGAGTGACCAGATCTTCTTTAACCTTTGCATTGTCAAAGATCACATTAATATCTCTGTATGGTGAGCGTTTTGTCTCGCTTTCATTCCTTTAGCCAATTAGTGACTGACTGTGTAAATCCGCTAGCATTTTAAACAGATGGTGGATCTGCCTTTTATCTTTTTTTTTTTTTCTGGGAGAACAACCTCCATATTTTCTGGCATAAATATCTTAAAAAGCAGGGGCTCCTAGAAAGAAACCGATTTTTATTTGCTTGAACCATATGCAGTTGAGCGAAGTCAGTCGGTTGCCAAGTAATCTCATTCTAATGATTAGTAGTTGGCTTTCAAGCTAAAAAAGAGACTGAAGATGTTTAACTACCAGTGCTGCATGTTAAAACGTTAAAGGCATAAGTTGGTCCCCTCTTTAGTCTATTCCCTTATTTAATGCAAATATGAGGTTTCAGTTTCCTATGGGAACACTTTGTATATCCCATAAACCCCTGCTCATCGAGAGATACTATGTAACAGAAGATTAGGAAAAGAATTGAGCACTCCACTGTATATACTAAATATAGCCACATATTCAATATGCAAAATACTGTCCAACTATATATATGTGTGTTTGTCACACCCTATACTACCCTAACTGTGTGTATATGTATATATATATATATATATATATATATATATTTAATATAAAACGTCCCAGAGAAATGCACGCAGAGGGCTTGTAGTCTTGTGCAATATATCCTTTATTTATTTTTTCATGAAAAGTTCAAATCGGACTGAAGCGTTTATGGTACCTTTGCTCAAATAAAGCGGATATTGCACAAGACTACAAGCCCTCTGAGTGCTTTTCTCTGGGATGTTGTGTTGGGGCACCGAATGGCACCGAGGCAAGAACAGGACAGGAATGTGAGTGCCAGGCCCGTGTTGGATAGATATATATACACGCACACCTTTTTTTCTTAACTTTTATACTTTGTTATATTAATGGTTGAAAATACATATTTGTGCGCTAGCAGCTCTATTTTTTCACGTTTTAGAAGCGTTAGAATTCTTATTTTTCTATATTTCTGTAAGCCCGCAGGCTAATGGACTCAACTGGTTTCACCAGAAAACCAAATCATTTTTTTGCCATTCATGAAACTGATGATTAAAGCCAAAAGTGTATGTTCTCTGTGTTTGTTAGTGCTCGACACAAATGATCGATTCCTACGAAAAATTACGATTGGCCAGTCTTCGACAGAGAAAGGCTTCAGTCGCACGGTAATCAAAGAATTATGGTTGGCCAATTACATTGCACATCCTGCTTTTAGAGGCATTGATAACGTATCAGAATAGATTTTCTTATTTTTTAATTTTTTCCCCCTTCTATCGTTCTATGAGTACCTCTCCTTCTCCTTTTTATTAGTATCTTTTCTTTGCATGATATTGTCTTAGATTGTTTATATATTTCATTTTTAGTTTATTTGATCATAACTCACATTTTAAATTACTGGAAGTATACAATGTATTAACAAAGAATATATGGAGGATACATTCTGTTTTAAGTCGCCTACATCTGTCCACCTGTACATTTGTATTGCTGCAGTCCTTGTTTATTATGTATAATATAAATAGAATTTCGTTGCACAACTTTCTAATTTACTTTTAGAATGCTGTGACTTGCTAGTAGACAGAATCGGCTGCTACATATTAAGTGCATTTTGATATTTTGCTCACTGGTATCCGAGAAGCTCCAGAATACAAACGTTCATGTTTTATTCAAGTTAAATTCCAGATTCTGAGTTGCTGTGTGATGTTCACCTGTGCGTGTCGGTGCTTGTGGCTTGTATCAGAGTTTTAAGATGCAGTTACACATTGACATTTTCTATACGATCGCTTGAAATTTTGCTCTTGTAGGTCTGCTGCTTTTCCAAGTCGTAAGGCAATGTTTTTGTAGCAACAAAAATACTTTTATCTAGACTGGCAGAGGGCCTTTTCGTTCAAATATTCTGGCTCATGATGCCAATGCTTGAGTGTCTAAAATATAGATTTCCAGTTAAGGTTGGGAATTGGTGAGGGATTTTACCCAGATCATATAAAAGCGGTTACTCATTTTAACTCCTTTATTCCACAGGCCCAGTTTGACATTTCTGTTGCCAGCGAGATCATGGCAGTGTTGGCGTTGACTGATGGTCTGAATGACATGAGACTTCGGCTCAGTAAAATGGTGGTGGCAACCAGCAAGAAAGGAGAGCCCGTCAGTACGGAGGACTTGGTAAAATACAGGTTCAATTATCTAGATTGTTCTGATCGCATATGTTAATCCAGGCATCATTGCAAAATTAGATTTATCATATTTATCTAGATTGAACACTATCTGCATATTTACTAAAGTGAGAATTCAAGGTGAATTAAGTGAATTACAAATTTAAGGTCGCCTCAATCGGAAACATTCTCAAAGTTAGCTGTGCAATCAGTTCAGCTGTTTAAGTTTTTCTCACTTTTGTGAATTACCCAGACGTCCTCAAAAGAGGCTAATGTAGGGGGCAGGGCCTGACCTTCATGGAGGCTGGTCGCAACTTGCAGGAGCTCTCTACTGAGCTCGTATTCCAAGCGGTTTGCCACGACTCTTGCCGCTTACAGCTTGATACACAAGGTGACTTAACTGGTAAAAATGCCGACTGGAGTGTTCCGGTTCGAAAAGCGGTAATGCCGACTGTTTAAATGTCCCGCAGAGAGGTTGCAGCCTAGTGCACACCCTGGGTGGGAGAAACAGTCGATCTCCTTTCCCACATCTCATCCTCCAGCAGGAACCCACAGAGACCCGTTCCTCACCCCCCCCCCCCCCCCCCCCATCCCAAGCCACACTACACTGCATGCAAAGCAGGTGGATCTTCTCAAGCCACACATCGGAATGCACCCACACACACACGATGGCGGACGCACTACCCTGTTACAGCCAAGCTCAGCAAATGAATACTCACCACAATTGTGATTTAGAGAGCTTCATGGCAAAGCTAAATGCTGTCCTTGATGCCTTCTCGGTTAAGCTACAGGCAAGAATGGCAAACCCCCCCGGCTGGAGGATCCCGAGTGGAGGATCAGAGGTTGCAAGCTTGCTGAGCACCTACCACAAGCGGCAGTTGTCCTCCTGGGCTAGAGGTCACCAAGGGACTACCTCTCCTGCATCGACCACACAAACTGAGCACTCCGCATGTACAGCGACATGCTCTGCTATCCCTTTGTTGGGAAGGACTTGAACTCCGCCTGTCCCCAAGTCAGTGGTTCAGTAATGCAGACCTCAGCAAGGGCCTGGGGCTACAAGGATGCCTCAACTCACCCAGGCTCAAGTAATTTGATCGCAGCTCCTTAGTGTGGTAAATCAACGGAGCAACAACCCTTTTTAAATCTCTCTATCTATATAGTAATCCCCTTCCCCACAGGCTTGATCTCACCCACGGTTAGGCCTTCACATCTAGTAATGGCTCACTGCTGCAAGTCCAACATCACATCCACCAAGGAAGAAAAGGAAGCAACAGACTGATTTCCTGCCTGGCCTTATATTATATACCCTTCGTTGAGATGATGTGTTTTACATCACATCCTGTTCATGCATCACTTCCTTTAGGAATTGTGGGAGGGAAGGAAAGATTCTTAGCCCTCCTACCTAGACCTGTTTCTTTATTTAGGGAGGTCCTGAAAGGAAGACAAATTCCCACACTTAGTACATCTCACGTATGGGAATCGGCTGAACGGGGACATATTCCAACACACAGCCCTGGTCTCACATACCTCCTGGGCGCCAGATTTGCAACTCTCTCCAACTGCCGTTCGAGATTCACTCGCGATCTCTGTATTACTTGTTATATTCACCTGTCATTTATGTTAAATATAAGTTTTGTTGCAAGTGGCACTAAGCCCACTATGTGCAGTGATAGTCCCTAACCCACTGAGTTGGCCCTGCTTTTCAGTTAAAGGTTTGTCACGAAGTCCGACTCATTCAAAAGCACTGCCTACGATTTGCCTTTAATTTAATTAAGCTATGTCCCTCAAACCTAAGATGTCCGTATACGTACCCTGTTTTAAAGCGTTGAATACTTACCCATCCACTGACATACCCTGCATAAGCATGTTTCATTAATTTAAAAATTGCAGTAACATTTCATGGCAAGATCCTGTCTGCTTCAACCTGCCACTATACGTTTAAGCTTGTTCAAATAACAAAAAAAAAAAGTGCAACAATTCATGCCACTGTCTAGCCTGTATGTATCAATGCACGCTGTTGTGGCGTTTGATAATGATGATCTGTACCTACCTGCAAAACAAAACAAAAGTTTTTTTAAAAGAGGCTAAAGTACAGAAGTAAACCATGCAAGTTATCTTTTACTAAAGGGACCATTACAAATCTGTTATATCATATCAACATTAAAAATCATTTTTAGGGAACACTGTAACATTTTAATGGGGTCCTCTATTGCCCACGAAGGGGATCTTACTAACCCTAAATTTAAGTCCTCTACTGCCGAATGTTGTATCTAGTGGCTCGGTCAATATGTAGTTGCCGTGTGCTCCATTTTTGGATTCACCTTTATAAAATGTCTACCTGAGACTATAATAAACGTGTGACCTATGGGATGGATTCAGTTGAATGTTTTTGGTTTATCCAATCAATCCCCCCATAGGTTGTGAAATGTCTTCAATAGTAACTATGATACATTTTATCACCTCATTACTGAATAAGTGACAGTTTGGTGACCACCCTAACAGTGAGTTAACAGGTTGCTGCCCAGGAGGAGTACCACTGTACCCTAACATAGGCCTTGAGTTAATAATTTTTAAATAGCTTTTCAAATAATTTAGGATTTTTGGCTAACATTTTTCAAATTTTTTTTTCTCAGAATATTAAAATCAAAAATGTATCCTACAAAAAAATGTAAATGGATTTCTAAATATTTTACTATGTGAAAAGCGTATCCGAAAATCCTAAATCCAAGGCATAATTTCGAAGTCCAGGCTGGAAGTACCATAATATTATTATACCAGATCCCTAACCGTCGGCATGCTAGCATAGCTGAGATTTCAGGATTGTGTACTGTTAGGATAGCCATTCAATGTTGGGACAGGTAACCTGAATAAAGTGACCTCATTTACTATCTCTCACAGGGCGTCAGTGGAGCGTTAGCGGTGCTGATGAAGGATGCTGTTAAACCCAATCTGATGCAGACTTTGGAGGTGGGTTGCTGTATCGGATACAATCTTGTTACAATAACAATAATCTTGTAATGCGTGTTCATTGATCTCATTCTCAAACCTAATCTAAAAGAAAACATCTCCATTTTTCATTTAAAATAAAGGATTTGCATTGGCATAAGTGGTAATTTTTTAGATAAACAAATATTTGAATCTATCACATTGTTTCTTCACCTCCATGTACTATAATCAATGACCGAAAAAGTGCAGAACTTTTAACGATTGACAGGAACCAAGATGGGGAGGTACTTGGTTCCAAATGGGGATCTCTATATTTAAATCTATTCTTCAGCCATCACAAACACATATCATGTTCACTTATCCTATTTATATGACACATATTAAAGGATCACTATAGGGTCAGGAACACAAACATGTATTCCTGACCCTATAGTGTTAACACCACCATCTAGCCCCCCTGGGCCCCTCATTCCTTCATAAATATAGTAAAAATCTTACTGTATTCAAGCCTGAAGCTGTAACTCTGCATGCTGTTAGACTCAGAAAAACAAGCAGTCTGCTGACATGTGGTAGCCTGATCAAATCACAGTGCTTCCCCATAGGATTGGCTGAGACTGACAAAGAGGCAGAGCCAGCATGATTCAAACACAGCCCTGGCCAATCAGCATCTCCTCATAGAGATGAATTGAATCAATGAATCTTTATGAGGAAAGTTGTGTCTGCATGCAGAGAGAGGAGATACTGAATCACAGGATGCTGTGCACAGTGCTGCCCTGTGCTCTACTGACAGCAGATATGAGTGGATGGAGGCATATTAAGCCTCCATAAACTCAGAAGTCCCTCTGGTTCACTCTGAGTGAATGCAACTGGAGGTGTTCCTAGCTTTCAATGTAAACACTGTATTTTCTGAGAAAATACAGTGTTTACATGAGAGAGGCTGCAGGGAGCTATAGTTCTCACCTGAACAACCTCATTTAGCTGAAGTTGTTCAGGTGACTATAGTGTCCCTTTAAACATCTTGGGTAGAGGTGTTTCCTCGTTAAAGACTACGTAAGTGCTTCAGAGTTAGAATAATTATAATAGTGACAAAATGCAAACAGTAACTGAGAATCAAAGCCAACATTATCATGTGTGTGACAAGACTTTTTATCACTAGCAATTATCCTTTTATTTTTTTCTGTCTTTGTCTGACCTTTGCTGAAATAAAACATCATGATATGACCTTTGTTTTTCACAGGGCAATCCAGTGTTTGTCCATGCAGGACCGTTTGCTAACATTGCTCATGGAAATTCTTCCATCTTGGCAGATAAAATTGCCTTGAAGCTGGTAGGCCCAGATGGATTCGTTGGTGAGCCACCTCCTTCTCCTGGTATTGTTGCTAACAAAGCCATATTCTGTGATTGAATGTCTATCTTTGCTGGTTGTATTTTTCTCTCCCAGTTACTGAAGCTGGATTCGGGGCGGATATTGGAATGGAAAAGTTTTTTGACATCAAGTGCAGATATTCCGGCCTGAGACCTCATGTGGTGGTTCTGGTAGCTACAGTCAGAGCTCTGAAGATGCATGGTGGAGGTCCAACGGTGAGTGGTTCCGGCCTAATTTATCTAACTGATACTAAAGTAAATCAAATTATAAAACTAACTATAAACCATACATGTGATGACTACAATATTACAAAAATAAACTTGTTTACAAGAATTATTAACCAAGTTCCCATCTACTTAATTCCCTGCACTTGGTTGCAGTGAAGACATGTACCTGGCAGTTTAGTGTAGGGAACCTATTATCCCTTCAGGCTACATATGGGGCCAGGGTATTTGGAGGAATTAAGACACAGGGACCTGAACTGGGCAACTCTTAGGTACATCTTTGAGGGGGCCAGATCCTCCTAAACTATCCAACAGTTTGGGATGCCGTAATGGGGCAGCAGGTGTTGGCTCTTGTACTGAGATAAATATTCATTAAACAGCAAATTGTAGTGAATGAAGCACAAATTTAGTAATGCAAGTATGAATAGTTTAGCTCTTATTATAGCAAAGTTGGGGAAATTTGCCAAGCCTGCTTTTTCAGCCTGAGTTTTGCAGTTCAGTGTTCAGTTTAATTTGCTGGTAGTTAAAATGAAACTATAGTGCCAGTAAAACAGAGTTAAAAAAAATTTTTGTCACTTACATGAGTCCAGTGCCGATATCACTCAGCGCTGATTCAGCCTCCGCTCCTTCCCCGCCGATGTCAGCTGGCGGGGAGACCTAATGCACATGCGTGGTAATGGCCATGTGTTGTGCATAATGCTTTCCTATGAGGTTTTGGGTAACACTGGAAGTCTTCGTGCATAGCGTCTGGTAGGCAGCTACTAGAGGTGGGGTTAATAAAAACTGCAATAATTCTCTTTGCAGGGTTTACAGACCTGGGACTATGCACCCAGACAACTTAAATGAGCTGAAGTGGTCTGGGTGCCTATGGTATTCTCGAATCAAGTAATTACCATTAAAAATGATCAGTGCACCAGGAAATCTGTTGGAAAGTATAAGTGAATTTGTACCACCAGTGGCCCTGTACCACTAAAATAGAGGCTCTCCACTTTTAGCCAATTAAAGACCAATGACGGTCTATACTGTGATAACAATCTCAAAACAGAATGTTCTATCCTGATACAAGGACAATAGAGGCCACAATGTGATGGCAGACAGACATTTTAGCAGTTCTTAAGATGTTAAATTACAGACTTTCTAGAATAAAATAGGAGCTGTACATTAATTTATCTAGATAATAATAGCCTCCACTGAGGAGCTGGTTCAGTTACGTCCCTTTAAAAGGAAAAAGCTTTGAGTTGGCCGGCACAAATCTGCCATCTAGGTAATCACTACTAATAGTAAAGCGAATATAATGAGCCAAAAGTGTTTGAGTTCAAGGAGCGATTGATCCTGTTGTGTTACAGTAAAAGGAATGTTGGCTGCTGCTGAATTGCAGTTATCTGCTGGCTGTGGGAAGTATAACCTATTGTTATTATTTTGTAAAAACTGCTAGTGTGTTTTACAGGGTTTAAAAACGCTTTGCACTTTTCAGATTGAGTTAATTAAGGGAGTGACAATTGAAGTACAAGCACACCTACCAAAGAGGTTTTGCCTAGACGTGGCAGGTGAGCTTGTACTTGAATGGCCATTGGAGTGATACTAAACAAATTCCAGTTATTTAAATGTGTAACCGCAGCTGGTTCCCCTATTTACCACAATAATCTTAAAGCATAGAACTTAGTAGGGCTAACCATGCAGATATCTTAGCCATAATATTATATAGTTAATAAGAGATCCTCTATTTAACATATATAAATAATTAAGAATACTATAAAGTAGGGATTGTCTTGGGAGCAAGTTTTGTCTTGTAAAAATATTTTATTAAATAAAAATCTAAATATAGACATATAAAAACTTAAAGCGGCACTGTCATGCCGAACTTACCTTTCCCCAATCGATTCCTCTTCTCTCCCTCTCTCAGGATCTATTCTTCATTTCTTCCTGTCTGCTCTAGTTTTCTTTAAAAATTAAGACAAAGTAGGGACTACTTGCCTTATGGAGGTTTCCTAAACCATGACCAGCTATGACCAGCGGAGGAGCAAACTGTGCTTCGTTTCCGATGGTCAGAGCAATTTTCCCATAATCCTTAGCTTTCCTCCTTGTTCCCACGATGCTTCCTGTCATTATTGCTGAGCGTCCTGTCACTTAGCAAAACTGCCGAATTGCATCCTAATAGAATGAAAACAGTTTCTCCATTCGTGTTGGAACTCAATTTGGGACTTGGATCGCAATTCAATTTGAATGAATGAAACTCCGATCCTATTCGTGCTGTGGCTGAATCTTGCAGCCGCTTAGTAGATAGCTCCCTAATTTCCACGGTATTAGGGAGCTATCTACCAAAAGGCTGAAATACCTAAATTGGTCTTCAAGCCACATTTACTAATACTAAGTAAAGATTACTTAGTATTAGTCACTTCTGCCCCTACTCGCTATACTGCGGTTAGGGGCATGTCTAGTAAACAGTGAGCAGCCAGCTGCTCACTGTTAAAAAAACAACAAATAAACCCTAGTACCCTAAACAATCATGGGAGGGGGGAAACTATTGTCCTCCCACCCCTGAGCGGCGGGTGGGGGGCCTCAATAACTAAGAGAGGAGGGACCTATTGTCTCTCCCCCTACTCCCCCCCCGGCCCCCACCCCTGCGCGGTGGGTGGAGGCCCTAAATAAGAATGTGGGGGATACCTACTGTCCTCCCCCGGCCCCCGCCCCTGTGCATGGGTGGGGGCCCTAAATAACAATCAGGGAGGGACCTACTGTCCTCCTCCCCGGCCCCCACCCCTGTGCGGCGGGTGGGGCCCTATATAATAATGAGGGGGGGGCTACTGTCCTCCCCTCCCAGCCCCCACCCCTGAGCGGCGGGTGGGAGCCCTAAATAACAATGGGGGGGCATACTGTCCTCGTCCCCCTCCGGCCCCCGCCATGCACAGTGGGTGGGGGCCATAAATAAGGGAGGGACCTACTGTCCTCCCGGCCCCCAACCCTGAGCGGCGGGTGGTGGCCCTAAATTAAAATTTCCCCCCCCCCCCCCCTTCCAAGGTGACTAGGGGGCCCATAGTCACCCCCACCCCACCCACCCAAATATAAAACTATCCCCTACCTACCCCCCTCACCATAAAAATAGTGAGGGGGGAATAAAATAACTAACCTGTAAAGAAAAATAAAACTTACCTTTTGATGTCTTCTTTTTTTTAAATCTTCATTTTTCAGCCCCAAAAAAGGCCAAGTAAAAAAGCTATCATACCAGTCTAACTTAAAATAAAAAACCCGAGTGCAAATGAAAACCGGACACTTAAAAAATTAATCCATCTTCACCCACCCGGCGAGGGCACGGCGCAGAGTGAGCTCCGCAGGGCGGGGACAGGCTTATAAAGCTTTGCCCCGCCCTGCAATTAGGCTCAGATCACTCTGATTGGTTGGTTTAAGCCAATCAGAGTGCTCTTTGTCATTTTACACAGCGTGGGAAAGTTCTTTGGAATTTTCTCACGCTGTCTAAAATTACACAGAGCACTCGGATTGGTTAGATTCCAAGCCAACCAATCAGAGTGTTATGAGTCAAATTACACAGCGTGGGAAAATTCCAAAGAACTTTCCCATGCTGTGTAAAATGACAAAGAGCACTCTGGCCAGGGGTCCTCAAACTCCGGCCCCCCCAGATGTTGTTGAACTGCAACTCCCATGATTCTCTGGCTCTCTATGTAATTCAAAGAATCATGGGAGTTGTTGTTCAGCAACATCTGGGGGGCCGGAGTTTGAGGACCAACCAATCAGTGTGTTCTTAGCCTAATTGCAGGGCGGGGCAAAGCTTTATAAGCCTTTCCCCGCCCTGCGGAGCTCAGTCTGCGCGGAGCCCTCGCCGGGTGAAGATGCATTAATTTTTTTAACATCAGGGGGGTTTTTTTTGCGCTCAGGGTTTTTTTTTTTTGGCGCTCAGGTTTTTTTTTTTTTATTTTAAGTTCGACGGGTATGATGGGTTTTTGTTTGGCCTTTTTCGGGGGCTGAAAAATTAAGATTTTAGAAGAAAGAAGACATCAAATGGTAAGTTTTATTTTTCTTTACAGGTTAGTTATTTTATTCCCCCCCCCCCTCACTATTTTTAGGGTGAGGGGGGTAGGTAGGGGATAGTTTTTTTTGTTTTTTTTTTATTTGGGTGGGGGGGTTGACTAGGGGTTTGGGGACCCCTAATCACCTTGGAGGGGGGCGGGTTTTCATTTAGGGCACCCACCCGCCGCTCAGGGGTGGGGGCCGGGGGGGGAACAGTAGGGGTGGGGGAACAGTAGGTGTGTCCCCCCCTTTTTGGTTTTTAGGGCCCCCACCCACCGTGCGGGGCCGGGGGGGAGGACAGTAGGTGCCCCCACCTGCCGCACAGGGGTGGGGGCCGGGGGGGGAGGACAATAGCAGGTCCTCCCCCCTCATTGTTATTTAGGGCCCCCACCCATATTGACCCCCATAGAGTGAGGGAGGCCATGGGGGGCTTAGGAAGTGGCGGGGAGCACTGCTCACTGACACTTTTATCTTAACATTTTACAAGGAGGGAGCTGCGCGCCAGTAGCTCCCTCCTTGTAATAAACTGAACGAACACTGATATTCAGTGTTTTTGTTCGTCTGAAATTTCTAGTCAATCATTCGTTTTTCTGACGAATGAATAGATGAAATTGACGTTCGCATGCCCAAGTGTTTAACTGGGCATATGCGGGAATTTCACAGCGATATCTAGTGTGGGCAGATGACGTGTCCCATAGGGACTTCCTCTACCCACACAAAGATGGCGGCGCCCAGAATATAGATCGGGGTAGAAAATAAAGTTAAATAATAGGTAATATGGGGGGCTTAGGGGCATTAGGGGATGACTAAGGGGTCAGTAAGATGTAGTGGAGTCAGGGGGGGGGGTTAAAAAAAAAACGGGATTCGGCCATGACAGTGCCGCTTTACTAATCCATTACAATAATTTCTAGCAGAGTTCATGAGATTAAAGTATATCCTTGCTATATCGGTAAAATAGTCAACCTCCCAGTCATGATAAAATGCAGTGTCTGTCTCCAAAATCTCTCCTCTGTATCCTAATATTAATATGTACACATATTTATACCTTAGATTTTTAATTAGGTCATGTTAGGACCTACCTTAACTTGGCCAAGATACAAGGCCATAACTTGATAATTTCACATGGTAACGTATTAATCAATCTATTGTTATGACCTAGATATCTTATCTATGTTTAGACTAAAACCTAAGGGTGCACACGATACGGGAAATTCCCTGACTTGGGGAACTACACTAACCTAGGACAAAATGGCGTCCTAAAGTCTGAACACCATATTAACTGAATATTGGTAATTTATTAAAAAAAACATTGTATGAAAAACAATATTTTCCATTTCTAACAAATTGTAGGTTTGCAAAATCTCTGAAAAACACAGTGCACAGTTTAAGAATTACAAGTTTTCATTCTAAAAACAAGTAATATTTGCATAAGCCCATAACAAATGTGCATGGGGATTTGGATTTGTAAACAGGTGACTTTTTATTAATTATATGCACAGGGCCTAATTTTGTATGTTTGTAGTTGCTTAATTTTCACCTGTGTGACTTTGTGCACACCTGTATAACTGTGAATCCCAGGTAGAAATGTCTTATCTTTGGTATTAAGTCTTCCTTTTTCCCCCAAGGTGACAGCTGGTGTACCATTACCAAAGGAATACACTGAGGAGGTACGTTTTAATTTACACACTCACTTCTTGTTCAAAGTCTTACACGATTAACCACCTTGTTGTCTTTTTAAAGGAACACTATAGTCATCTAAATTACTTTAGCTAAATAAAGCAGTTTTAGTGTATAGATCATTCCCCTGCAATTTCACTGCTCAATTCACTGCCATTTAGGAGTTAATCACTTTGTTTCTGTTTATGCTGCCCTAGCCACACCTCCCCTGGCTATGATTGGCAGAGCCTGCATGAAAAAAACAAAAAACTGGGTTCACTTTCAAACAGATGTAATTTACCTTAAATAATTGTATCTCAATCTCTAAATTGAACTTTAATCACATACAGGAGGCTCTTGCAGGGTCTAGTAAGCTATTAACATAGCATGGGATAAGAAAATCTTAATTAAACAGAACTTGCAATAAAGAAAGCCTAAATAGGGCTCTCTTTACAGGAAGTGTTTATGGAAGGCTGTGCAAGTCACATGCAGGGAGGTGTGACTAGGGTTCATAAACAAAGGGATTTAACTCCTAAATGGCAGAGGATTGAGCAGTGAGGCTGCAGGGGCATGTTCTATACACCAAAACTGCTTCATTAAGCTAAAGTTGTTCAGGTGACTATAGTGTCCCTTTAAACTGAATGTGTTGTTTCCTTAAACAAAATAGGCACAATAAACACTATTTTTTTTTATCTTTTTATGGATCGTTGAAAACATTTTATGATTTGTTTTCCTGCTTAAAATATAACGTGAGAACACATTTCATGCTGTGTACAGCTGATGCCACAGATAGATATATTTATTTTGAAAGCGTATAGCCAGGTTCTATAGCGCTGTACAATATAACAGGGTTATAGAAACTGTTGCTTAACATGCATTACATACGATTACATATTGTATAATGTTCAACATACATCAGGGATCAAAATTCCTATTATCTATAGAGGATAATTCACCCCAGGTTGGTGTGCTATGGACCCTGTTGGCATACGGTGATAGGTTACGTTTTTGCTTGTCTAGTAGTGATAGGCTTGACATTTTAAGCCCTGACATTGATATAGCTGATATTGAGGATCTTTCTCTTGCCAACTTGCGGTATGGGTTCACTGAGAGAGCACAGCCAGAGAGGGATAACTGGCAGGCTTTTAGCTAAACTGACAGTTCTGTGACTTTGCAGTGTATGCTACACTGCAACTATCCTCATATCATATGCCATGCCAAGAGTGATGAGACTTGTAGTCTGCAGACAGCTGGAAAACCTTATGGTATATTGTATGGTCTAATATCAGAAAGATGAACTGTGTGATATTACTAATACATTATTAGTCGCTGAGCAGATATATTTCTTGTTTCCTGACTCATAATGGGTGTAAAATGAGGTTAGATTTTACACTTATTAAAAGTGGCAAGTTTATCACGTAGACGCTTAGAGAAGGTGTCTAAAAACACTTTTCTTTTTCTAAGTGGTGATAACGTGATGTGCAATTTGCAGGTTCGTATAACCAGTGCACATCTACACTGTTTGTAGTTTTTGTTCTTTTATTTTGTCTTGTTTTGTTTTTCCCCTGTCTTATTTAAAGCTTTAAATGTTTCTCAATGCTTTTAAAGACATTGTACTGGCAAGAACATGTAACGTATTCCAAGAATATTGATAACAGTACTATATTTAGACAGAGTATTAACAGAATGAGAATGTGAAATATTGTGCGTCATTATGATGCTGTTTGTAATGCTACAGGATTCATAATAGATTAAAACAGAGGGTGACCCGTACATTTTGGTTTTTGCCTATTTGCATTTTTAGAAAGGCTTGGTGTCCTTACAACGGAACCCGGTGTTTTAACAACGTAGGACATTAAGGCTGACTCTGTAATAACTATAATTTCAGAAATGCCCACTATTCCAACATCACCTCATTTAAAATAGAGCGTCTGATGGTGAATGTATGAGGACAGGGTGTCTTTAGGCTAAACTTGTGTTTGTTTGCTCATTGCTCTGTTAAACAGAATTTGGATCTGCTGGAGAAAGGATGCAGTAATCTCCGAAAGCAGATTGAGAATGCTACGGCATTTGGCGTTCCGGTGGTGGTGGCTGTCAATGCTTTCAAGTAAGAGACTGCTTGAGAAAATTACACCTGTCTTAAAGATTTTACACCTTAAACTACTTTTAGATTTACATTAAATCCTCAGTATTTGCAGCTGCCCAGTGCGCCCGATCTAGAACAGGATGTAACTTAAAATCTTTTCGTTTACGTTCGTACTCATATTATGCATGCCTAATAAATCCCCTGTCCAGTTTAGAATGACGGCAAAGGATTTTTTAGGTTGAGTTAATCACGCTTCAAACTGAATCTTCATTGCTAATGCGTGGGCTGCCAGTACCACCTGAACTGAATGCTAAAATCGGACACCCCAGCTTATTCTATAGGCTTACCAGCCCTGATAGCCATTATTGGCAAGTACATGCTTTAGATTGAGGATGGTAGGAGTTGAAGTTAAACAACTGGATTACACCAAATAGCCTTCAGAGAGGTCATTGCTTGGTATTGTTGATACTATATACTTTTGTTTCTAGCACAGTGTGCGATATTAAATATAAAACATTAAGCACACAGATTGCTTGTTAGCTTTTGCATGCTGTCTTACAGGACAGACACAGAGGCGGAACTGCAGCTCGTCTGCCGCTTGGCGAAGGAGGCCGGAGCGTTTGATGCTGTAAAATGTTCTCACTGGGCAGAAGGCGGAAAGGGCGCAGTGGAACTCGGTCAGGCTGTGCAGACTGCAGCCCAGGCACCAAGCGACTTTAAGTTCCTCTATGATGTGAAGGTAACTCGCCAGTCTGTAGAAATGTGAGATAATGAATGTTAATAGCAAGAGATGGTATTGCTTAGCAGATACTGTGACACCGTTATGGACATTTGGGAATAAACTGGTAAACGTGAAAATGACTTGTATTGGCTTTCTGTAATTTCTCTTTCTGTAGTTTGAGCACTTTGACACAATTCTACCGATGACATATATTTCTATATAAACATTTGTAATTAGTTCCGTGAATACAAGGTGAGTCAGAACCGGGAACGGTCTCTGGGTGCCTGAGAATCAGAATTGCTTGTAAGAAGCCAAAATATTTTCTTTTTTTATTTCTTATTATCTTAGGATAAAGAACTTATACTGACACGTGAAGGTTCACCTTAAATGTTTATTTAGTAACAGTGGAACCGGTTACAATACTGACGTATCTGTTTTTATTTTTTATTCTGTGTCTCTCTTGTATCCGTTGTATTAGTTGCCCATTGTTGAGAAGATCAGGATCATTGCACAAAAAATCTACGGTGCAGATGATGTCGAACTTCTTCCTGAAGCTGAGAAGAAGGCTGAACTATATACCAAACAGGTGAGTTATTAAAACCTTCAAACCTGGGGGGCGTGGCCTACGACTGAACTGAGCGGACGTCTTTCCACGGAGCTCCGCTCCGACACAGAGAAATACCACGGAAAATACCGCAAAATCGCGGCAAACCAACCCGAGAGACAGACACCCCCCAAGCAGAGAGAATGGGGAAGAAAAATAAGAGACACCAAGGTCCGACCAAGCCCCAGCAACCAGATATCAGACTGGCCTTCGAGAGGCCTGCGACCTCACAGAGACCCAAGATGGCGCCTGAGGCCCGCGAAACACCCGAGGTATCTGAAGCCTCTCAGGAGGAGGAAGACTCAATGCCTTCTCCTCGATCCTACACCACGGAGTCTGAGGAGGACGAAGCACCTGCCACAAAAGGTGACATTAAAAGGCTCCTGACGGAGATGAGACAAATCTGGAGGAGCGACCTGCAGACAGTGCAGACAGAGGTGGAGGAGGTACGGCAAAAAATCAGTAGCCTGGAAACAAGGGAAGCCTCCAGGGAGGAAAAGATCCAGACCTCAAATCGAGACATACAAGACCTTGCCTCACAGGTAAAACAAATTAGACGCACAATCACCACAATGGAGGTCAGACACAGGCGACGAAACTTACGCCTTAGAGGCATCCCAGAAGAGATCGGCACTGCACAGCTCCTACCCTATACTCACACCCTCCTGACAGCCATGGGAATAACAGACGCACATAACCTACCTATGATCACCTCGGCGTTTAGGGTAAGGAAGTCCGCTGCAGCGCCCACCGCGGCACCCAGAGATGTTATTGTGCTGACTCGGGATATCTCCGTTAGAACTGCCGTAATGTCTAAGTCCAGAGAACTAGGAACAACATTGATCGAAGGCCACAGGGTAGCCATATACCCAGACACACCATTCTCCGTACTTGTGGAGAAAAGAAACCTAGCACCTGTAGCCAGGTCACTGAGGGACGCCAATATCAGGTACCGCTGGGGCATAGAGGGGTCCCTCCTCACAGAAGTTGAGGGAGAGAGATACGAGCTCACCTCAGAGGACGACCTGGAAAACTTCCTACAAAAAGCCGGTTTGATACGCATGCCGCAGCAAAGGACATCACCTCCCACCATGAATCAAGTGCAACAAGAGAGAACCGTCGAAAAATGGCACAGCGCACCGTCCAGCAGCACCGTAAAGAGATTGACTCCACTTCCCAAGGCTGCTAAATCAAGACCCAACAAGTAGCGGAGACCACGCAGAGTCGGACTGAGCACAAAGACCCTCTAAAGGACACTGTTACTCTATGGTATACGGGACTTAGCCATCTAGTTTCACTTTAAAGACATCTAAGACTGACCAACGTATGGCCAGAGTTCCCTATTTGTTTTACCTGTTGCCTACAATATACCCATTAAGACATAAATATGTACACGTTGTATACTTAAACGAATATAATGGAACGGATGTATATGTTATTCTAAATCGAATAAAATACAAATTAAAAAAAAAAAAAAAAAAACCTTCAAACCTCACAATCCAGAGCAGATGATGTTATGGAGCATTTACATTGTTTTGCTCTTATTTTAGGGATTTGGTGATCTCCCAATCTGCATGGCTAAAACCCACCTGTCCCTGTCCCATAACCCAGAGATGAAAGGTGTCCCTAAAGGATTTGTCCTGCCCATCCGGGACATTAGGGCCAGCGTTGGAGCAGGGTTCTTGTATCCACTAGTGGGAACGGTAAGTGTCACATGGTAGTAAAATATGTGTTTTGTCATGTTTTAAGTGAGAATGTTATGGTTTTGAACTGTAGACAACCTCTCTAGCAGTTAATGGGCAGCATTTAACCTGAGTTCTCCAGCTCCCACTGAGTATTTGGTTGTATATCTTCACTCTTATCTCCCATGAGCAAAAGGCTTACACAAGAGAGTGCAAGAAAGTATTAAATGCAACTCCAAGTACTGTATCAACTTATGTTCATTGTGTATTTTTGAGTTTTTTTTCTATTTCACTTCTTTCTATTCTCTCACTTTCTATTCTGTAGTCAGAAAAATGCTAAAATTACACCGTCACCCACTACTTTGTAATATTATAGGGGAAACATAGCTTCATGTGACCCTTTATAGCAGGGGGTGTCCAAAAGGCAGATCCCCAGTTGTTGTAAAACTACAACTCCCATGGTGCTTTGCATGCGTTCAGAATGACAAAGCATCATGGGAGTTGTAGTTCTACAATATCTGGGGAACTACCTTTTGTGCACCCCTGCCTTACAGGATCTGCATGTCATACAACTCCTAAGGAATTAACACGATCATACGTTTAATTCTGAGAACAAGTACAACAAATGTAAATACAAGTAAATAACTCCTGTCCACTTAATGTCACAGCAGAAGCTGCAGATAACGGGGAGACATTTAGAGGTTGCCTAATGTGTCTTTAATGCATTATTTCTATAACATATAAAACGACGTGTACGTTCCAGCGTGGAGCGGCTGTTTAGCAAGCATGCACATTTATCGTGCGGTTCAGCCTGGTAACAAAGTGCAGAGCTTGTCTTGATTATACAGTGCTGCAGATATTACTGATTGGTTGCACTAGCGGGAAGTAGATAATGCTTCAATAATATGCCTTTTTGTCCCTTGCAGATGAGTACGATGCCTGGTTTACCCACAAGGCCATGCTTCTATGATATTGATTTGGACCCTGTCACCGAGCAAGTGAATGGATTGTTCTGAAATCACTAATCACAGGTAATGTTTGAAAACGTGGAAATATCCAGCATTGCACGGAATGTAAATGTTCTAAACTTAAAGGGACACTATAGTCACCAGAACAACTGCAGCTTATTGTATTTGTTCTGGTGAGTAGAATCATTACCTTCAGGCTTTTTGCTGTAAACACAGTCTTTTCAGAGAAAATGCAGTGTTTACATTACATCCTAGTGATGACTTCACTGGCCACTCCTCAGATGGCTGTTAGAGATCCTTCCTGGGTCATGGCTGCCTAAAATGCATCCAAACATTCAGTGTCTCCTCCCTCTGCATGCAGACACTGAACTTTCCTCAGAGAGATTCATTTATTCAATTCATCTCTATGTGGAGATGCTGATTGGTCAGGGCTGTGTTTGAATTGTGCTGGCTCTGCCCCTGGTCTGTCTCCTTGTCAGTCTCAGCCAATCCTATAGGGAAGCATTGTGATTGGATCAGGTCATCACTTATTATAATGTCAGAGGAAGGTCACAGGCAGAGGCAGCAGCTTCAGACTTGAATACAAGTAATATTTTACCATCTAAAGGGAGCTAGATGGTGGTTTTAACACTATAGGGTCAGGAATACATGTTTGTGTGTCTGACCCTATAGTGCTCCTTTAAAGTTGGGATTGCTCATGATAGATCTATGTTTGACATAGGATCTAAAACAGGGGTTCTCAACCTTGTCCTCAAGGACCCCCTACCAGTCCAGGCGTTAGGGATTACCTGGGTGTGTCTAAGGTGTTTAGAAAAAGAAAAAAAAAACAGACTCTAAGGTGTTTTTTTCCCTTTTTCTAAACACCTTAGACACACCCAGGTAATCCCCAAATCCTGGAATGGTAGGGGGTCCTGAGGACTGGGTTGAGAACCCCTGCTCTAAAAGATGGTTTATTGGTGATTCTTCATCTCTTTCTATCCAGTCTGAGCTGCTGTGTTTCCTGAGTATTGTACAGTCAGTACATTGAATCCCGCCATCCAGATGTTTATATTACTTAGTTTATGCATGTTCCACTCCGAGAGATTACAGAAATGGATTTATTTATAATTTCAAATTGTTCGTGTTTTTTTCTATAACCCCTATAATAACCGGACACCCAGGCTAGAGTTAACCATGTCTATAGGACATTAAACATATGCCAAGCTCTCCTTGATAATAACAGCTTACAGCAAACTGATATTGTATTACTTTGTATTTGTTTCTATCTCTCATACATTCTATCCTTCTTGTTCATTACCTTTTTATCTGCTCTGCACTGCACTCTGCACCAGTTCCAGCCATCCGAATCTGTTACTGGAACTGCTGCCCAGGTTTAGAATAGATTGTATGTGACCTTGAAATCTTTACAATAGGCCCAATGCCCCCCAAAAATATAGTGTATATACCCATGATGTTACATTCATCAAAATAATAAACTAAACTAGACGTTAACTTACACATACTCATATGTCACATAATCAGCCATGCCTATAAATACATTATTTAATGCCTTATCTCTACCGCATTAAATCTGTGGTAATTCCACTTTGATGTATCCCTTTAAACTGCTGTCTGTTTAAGAAATTTGTTAAAATGAAAGACTGATTTCAGTTGGTATTGCCACCAAAGTTGTGGCAGAAATGTTGTTGTTTTTTTTATATTGTGCATTTACCGTTTTCTCTCCTCTCCAGATGTGTTGTAACCGTGAGACAATGTTGTGAAGAGATCGTCAGAGCTTCTATAGAGATCTTCTAATCCAGGAAACGTGACCTAGTTCTTAGCAAGCTAAAGACATATTTTAAATGTTTTTTATCAAGTGCCTCATGTGAGATTAAAAAAACTAATAATTTTTTTCAAACTCTGGCTGTTTGTGTCATTTGAGGTTCGGTACAGTACCTGCGAAGTTATTGGTTGTTAAACCGATGCTGTGGATCTTTGGTAAAGATATTTTAATTGTGTGATGTGGTTAGCAGCGGCACTTCAAATGCAAACTGAAAGACAAAGAGTGCTGTATATTCAGTATATCAATAAATACTCAACATGGCAACACTGATTTAGTGTATCAGGAGCATCCAGTAAATATAGGTGTCCTCACTCTTAAAGGGACACTATTGTCACCCAGACCACTGCAGCTCAATGAAGTGGTCTGGGTGCCAGGTTCCTCCGGTTTTAACCTTTCACATGTAAACATAGCAGTTTCAGAGGAACTGCTATGTTTACATAGCAGAGTTAATCCAGCCTCTAGTGCCTGTCTTCCTGACAGCCGCTGGAGGTGCTGGATGCAAAATTCACATCCAGCGTGCAGAACGTCCATAGGAAAGCATTTAGAAATGCTTTCCTATGGAATGTTAGAATGCGCACGCGGCTCTTGCCGCACATGCACATTCCGCTCCACTCGGGAGCTGACGTCGGACGGGGAGGGGAGGGGAGGTCACCGGCGCCGAGGGAGCCTGGCGCTGGATTAAGGTAAGTGGCTTAAGGGGTTTTAACCTTTTCAGCACTACAGGAAGGGGACCCTGAGGGTGAGGGTCCCCCCAAAGATGACATAGTGTCAGGAAAACTGGTTTGGTTTCCTGACACTATAGTAATCCTTTAAAGTCTACTTGGGAGCTTTTGCCTACAACCCCAAGGACATTTGTTTTTATTCCTGTCTATATTTTAGTATTGAAAAATGAGGAGTGACAGGACAAGGCTGCAAGATGTCCACTTCACTGCTGCTCTATGACCTCAATTCATGAGAACTGAGATCCATTCACCCCTGTATCCGAGGCCATACAACAGTATATTCTACCCACCAGGACTCACTGTGTACTGCTCCTTTTCAGCTGGTGTATGTGAATGGTACAATAGGCACTTAACACCTGCATGGTAGATCATGTTAAAATGACTATCAAAAGAGCAGACCCATGTCAATAAAGTTTGGTACACCAGTTTTTAAATAGACAGTCTAAGCACCAAAAGAATGTTGGCTTAATGAAGCAGTTTTGGTGTATAGATTCAGATTCAACTTTATTGTCATTGTACCATGTACAAACAAGGGCAATGAAGCACAGACTCAGATTCAACTTTGTCATTGTAACATGGACAAACAAGGGCGATGAAATCATTCCCCTGCAGTCTCACTGCTCAATTCTGACATTTAGGATGAGTTAAATCACTTTGTTTATGCAGCCCTAGCCACACACCCCTGGCTGTGACTCACACAACCTCCTTACACACTTCCTGAAAAAAAGTCTTTATTTTTAAAGCTTTCCTTATTGCGCTGTCTGTTTAATTGAGAATTTATTTTCTACTGATCTGTTAATAGCCTGCAACAGCCTCCGATTTGTGATTAAATTAAATGAGCAGCAGATTCTAACTTCTAAAGTAAACACACTGTGTTGTGAGATCTGATTGAAAATGAAACTACTTTTGTGGCTAGGGCTGCATAAACAGAAACAAACGTTAATGAACTCCTAAATGGCAGAGAATCAAGCAGTGATAATGCAGCGCCATGATCTATAAACTAAAACTGCTTCATTAAAGGGAGACTACGGCTTAATGTAGTTGTTCTGGTGAGTATACTGCAGGCATTTTCATGCAAATACTGCCTTTCCAGAGAAAAGGCAGTGTTTACATTGGCCCCTAAGGACACCTCCAGTAGCCACTCCTCAGAGTGCATGGAGACTCTGAACTTTCCTCATCTGTGAGGAGGTACTGATTGGCCAGGGCTGTATTTGACCCCTCCCCCTTTCTGTCTCTTTGTCGATTTCAGCCAATCCAATGCTATCTGATAGGTAAGGCATTTGATTGGCTGAAATCATGAATTCTGATGTCAGCAAGGAGGCAGATCGGGGGTGGGACCAGAGCCATCAGACTGGTGAAACACTGGAAGTAAGGTAAGTTTTATTACCTTTTAAAGGGAGTAAGGGGTGGTGGCAAGCCATGTAAATGTGTTCCTTACCCTATAGTGTTCCTTTAAGCTAAAGTTGTTTTATTGCTTAGTGTCCCTTTTAAAGCAACACTGTATTGCAATGCCACTTTAATGAAACATTTATTCTCTGGAGATTATTCACTACATTACAAACTGCAGTGAACTGAAAACCAGGTTTCTAAATCAACGAAGCTGTGACTATAGCAGTTGGAGAATTTCCTCCCCACTAATTGCCTAATTTTTCAGTTTGGATTTTTAGTCACTCCTGTGCAGTTCAGGAAATAAACCTCTGTTTTGGTGAAACAGTTGACACGTGTATAGCTTAAAAGACGCATTTAACCAAGGTTGTGTCTGCTTCTATGAATACAGACCCACAAATGAATGTCGCAGTTATATGTGCAACAGCACACCCCAAAATGCTGTGTACGGCATACACAAGCAACTTTGTACTGAGCCGCCACGGAGGCCGACTTTATAGTTCTGGGAATTAAGTCCCAGAGACAGATGTGTAAGTTTTAACTGTGAAATGTTTGTAGCCATTTGGCTGACACAATTCGGAGCTCTATAAAAGGAGACTTATAGTTGTAATAGCGTCCCTTTAATAAAAACACACCGAAACGTGTTATGAAAATTCTGCTCATTTGTAAACAAATTTTACAAAGAGCGTTTAATTAGCACCGAATGGAAATGAACATCACACATAAAGCAGACAGGGAAGAAACACTTACTCATACGTCCTTGTGGATGCCTAAAGCTTCCTAATTAACACATAAAGTACGCACAGCGCTCACACACACATTTATTGGCATCAACTTGTATTTTCTGATTAATGAGGAATGGATACAAAAAAAGATACCTTGTAGGAAATGCAAGGCTAACTAGATTACATTATCCAAATTTGCAGAACATAGGTTTCCTTTAAAAATGTATTTTTAAAATGTAACTTAATATGATGGTTGTGATAGCCTTGACAGAATGCTGACATTGGCTGTGTGAAATGTGAATGCATACAGGTAGGCATACGTATGGTGGGTGCATGTTGGTAATAAACGGCCATCATTATTAACTGTGCAGTTGCATGCTTTGCATGTACCTTAATTCTATAGCCCTAACTACATTTACCGGGTGTGGGCCAAAAAAAAGAAACCATTTTCTTGGACCTGGACCCTATGTTCACATGTTTTTCCATTGCTGATGTCCAGCTGTCTAACTTTAAAGACAAGGCTGCCTCTTGATGAAAGACTGGAAGATAGCCAGTTTATCAAAGTAGCCTTTCATTTCAGATGTCATGAATTTGTTGATATGGTCCTGCTTGATGAAAAACCAGAGCTATAATCCCTGCATTGTTTCCATGTATCTAAATCCAAACTGCCTTCCGCTGGCCGTTCTGTCTTTGGAATTTCAAGATTACAGGTAAAGTGAGTTTCCAAACACAAAAACCCTGTATTTCAGTTTCCCATCAGTTGTGTGTTTTTCATCTTCTACATATCTTAGAAGTCACCCAGGACCGCCACATCTTTAATGTTATTTAACTCCATCCAAATGGAGGTCCAGCTCCAACTTATGCAAAAATAAATATCTGTCTCTGCCTCTAAATCTGCCTAAGGGGTTGTGGAGGGAAGCTGCAATTCTTTCATGGAGACCCAAGACTAGTCCAACTCTAACCTTTGGGTCAAAGGCACTATCTGTTCTGAATATTGACTCGTGTGCTGTTTTGGATTTCCCAATCTTTATCAGATCATTCTCATTGGTCTTGTTCAAGTCTATTTTTATATTAAATTTGGTGGAGAACGAAAAGTGTTACATAGTTATAATTATTATTCATCTCAAGAAAAAAAATTGCAGTTTTCACTGCTGCCTTCTTAACAGTACTGAGTACTTTTCATTCCGTCCTGGACCTCATGAACCCTGAACAAATGTATCTGGTTTCTGGTTTTTAAGTTTATGGAAATTAAGATGAAGAGATTACTGCTTCCACTTTGTATTGGATTTCACATGGGTCGACCTTCCATTCACTGATTATGAGGTTAGGACTTCATCTTTATAAAGATGAAATGAAATGATTTCTGCTGCTGCTATTCAAAATTTGAAGGCTGTAGGATTGGGGATTTTCTGACCTGGTGTTCACTTATACAAATCCACATCAACTTGATAAACTGTGTTCTGTGTCCACATGAAGACTCCTCTCAAAGGCAGCCATTTAATAAAGCTTCAAAGTTCCATGCGGTTAGGTGATGATTCTGAAAAGGTCCACAGTGGTTGAGTACAGGTAGGTCATAAGCCTAACCATGGACACCAAGACAGTCCTGCAAGGTTTTATCTTAGGCCTTCTCCTCTGTCTTTTTTTTTTTTTGTAAATAATGGAACTGTCATGATTTCTCCCAGACAATCCTTCTAGATCTGCATATGCACTAGTGATCTCTTATGGCATTTTGTCTGAACATGAGGAAACGTCTTTGACCTATTTGTACCATGTTATATTAAAGCTGACATGCTGTGACATCTGTCTCATTTTCCAAAGTTCTCAGATTCATTCATTAAAATCTATCAATCTGTCTTTGACTTTGGTCTAAAACTTTTTCGCAGCTTCCATCTGTCGGTTCGTGTGTTGAGGCTTGATGCAATTTAAATAAACTTTGACTTTTAAGTCTAACTGAAGAATAATTTTCAATGTTCCATCAAGGACTCTCACTGAGGCTCCAATGTCATTCTGTTGCATTAGCTTTTCAAATGATTTATTATTGTTGGATAAACTTTTTAAAAGGTTAAAAATATTGAACAATATTTTAATATTCTAATGTTTTAACAAAATAATAGCCGTACATTCTATTTATTGTAATTACATCAATACATTACGAAGCACCTATCAGCACAAAAAAAGTTCTGTGTGGCTGCTGCCCAAACCCCTCAATGCGAATATCCTGCATCTGCCTCTTGGTGGTATGTTTTCTTAGGAAGATTAGAACATGAAATCATAACTTTGGTGGGCATGACTCAAATAGGGGGCAATAGAAGCAGATTAAAGGACCACTATAGTGCCAGGAAAACAAATTCATTTTCCTGGCACCCTTCTCTGAAACTGCTATGTTTAAAGCAGGCAGAGTTAATCCTAGCTGGACCTCGCACCCAGACCACTTCATTGAGCTGAAGTGGTCTGGGTTCCTATAGTGGTCCTTTAATAAACAGTCAGGGCTCTTCAGTGCGTGTAGGGGTAATGACCAAAAATGGAACTTGACCCATCACCAGTTGGTTTTCCACTTGATAAAGCCCTAAAGGGTGAAACGTGTTGTTGATTTTTCTTCTCCTTGTTTAATAAAAGTGTTTTTGGCTACTTTACTGATTTCAGTTAACCTAGACTTTATACCACTATATGCTGTTTTACTTAGAGCTGGTCATAGCTTTATGAGATGTGAGTTGGCATTTTTATATCTTAATGTTCTCTGTAGCACACCTTATTTGCCATATTGCACTATTGGTTCCTTCTGTCTTTTGTTTTCTTTCATAAGTTGACATTGATTGGAACTGCCTCAAAGACTTCATACGAAATATCTGAAGAAGTACTGTTTTTTAGGATTGTGTCATACCCTTGGTGTTTCATTGGACTTTTATTATTAATTTATTTGTGGTTTCTTCTGTATAGCACCTTTTTTATTTGTACATTTAGGAGCTATTAGCATGTTATATTTGATATCTTGGCGCAACCTGTATTATGCCTAATGTAGTTGGGCCAAAGCTGGTGTGAGGACTCCTATTTGTGTTCCACGGATGACAACTGTGGTCAGACCTACCCGTGATGCCAGCATTGAGTTTTGATATAACCTGCAACATGTATCTGGCATTTACATACTTGGTGAACCCCACTCTTGGTGAAAATTCCACCCAAGCAGAAATAAAAGCAGCTCTCACCAGAACGTGCACTGACCCTATACCGGATTTAAAGGAATGCAAGCTCTTCAGGCAAGAGCACCAGACTCAAATGATTCAGATTGTCCAAACACCTTGGGATCCCAAGCAGACCTACCAGGAAGCAGATGCCTGTCCTTTTGTTTCTAGTGCTGCGGCTGAGGAACATTCTGGTTGGGCGTCTGGACCATCTTACATGTGCAAAAGCCTAGACAATGCTAAGGAGTGTGAGGCTGTCATTCGACGTTTGGAACATTTGTGGCATTAAAGACGTCTCCAATACAATTGCAGAACGCAGGCATTAGAATATTCTATCCTATTGAGATCCTACTGAGATCAGGATCTCCTCACCCAACACACTTTTCAAGAATAAATTACTTTCTACAAAGAAAAGTAAAAATGCAATCTTTAATCCCATTATTAATTAGTGAGCATGCACACATGACATCATACATGTGCACTTACATACTGCACACATACATTTTGACACATTAAAAATATGTTTTAATGTATTTAGCTTTTTTTTTCTGATTACAAAATAAATGATATATCCACCCAGTGTTTTTCTTTTGAAATCCTTGTCTTACCCCAGAGAATTTAAAACTGCCTTAATCTTAAATTGTTTAATGGTAAAAAAATATCCTGACAATACATAGAAGCATAGAATGTGACGGCAGATAAGAACCATTCGGCCCATCTAGTCTGTCCAACTTTTTTAAAAATACTTTCATTAGTCCCTGGCCTTATCTTATAGTTAGGATAGCCTTATGCCTATCCCACGCATGCTTAAACTCCTTTACTGTGTTAACCTCTACCACTTCAGCTGGAAGGCTATTCCATGCATCGACTACCCTCTCAGTAAAAAAATACTTCCTGATATTATTTTTAAACCTTTGCCCCTCTAATTTAAGACTATGTTTTCTTGTTGTGGTAGTTTTTCTTCTTTTAAATATAGTCTCCTCCTTTACTGTGTTGATTCCCTTTATGTATTTAAATGTTTCTATCATATCCCCCCTGTCTCGTCTTTCCTCCAAGCTATACGTGTTAAGATCCTTTAACCTTTCCTGGTAAGTTTTATCCTGCAATCCATGAACCAGTTTAGTAGCCCTTCTCTGAACTCTCTCTAAGGTATCAATATCCTTCTGAAGATACGGTCTCCAGTACTGCGTACAATACTCCAAGTGAGGTCTCACCAGTGTTCTGTACAATGGCATGAGCACTTCCCTCTTTCTACTGCTAATACCTCTCCCTATACAACCAAGCATTCTGCTAGCATTTCCTGCTGCTCTATTACATTGTCTGCCTACCTTTAAGTCCTCAGAAATAATCACCCCTAAATCCCTTTCCTCAGATGTTGAGGTTAGGACTCTATCAAATATTCTGTACTCTGCCCTTGGGTTTTTACGTTCAAGATGCATTATCTTGCACTTATCCACATTAAATGTCAATGAAATATAATTACGTTACGCCGTATCTGGAATTTATTTTGCGATAAGATTCCATATCAGATGCTTTTTTTCCCCCGACACCTTGCTTTGAACCTGCAAACTGATTTCTAAACAAGTGTGTCTGTTGCCATGTGCAGCCATTGCAATTCATTACGGTACTTTGTTTCACCCTTTTCAAGCAGGGAATTGATTTTTTAATTTTTCTGATTCAGATGAAGCTATTACTAAGCGTCATATTTAAGAGCCGCATCTAATATCACTTGAGCACACGAGGATTTACTGATATTTGCTTGTCCATCTCTTGAATGCTGAAGCGTAGCTGACATTAAGCCAACTCACTAAATGGAGCCTGTTTAATTAATTGGCGATGCTCAAGGTCGCTGGAAAGTCACAGTTCTTATAAAAGGCACTCAGCAACTGGCCTGACATCAAGTAATGGGAGATGACGTCAGCCTTTAAAGAAATCCGTAAATTACAAGGCATTTCTGTAGATCGATGTGTAGTGCTTGTTATTGAATGGTTTGTAGGTAATTTGATTTTAACCCATTTAATGTCAGATGAATAAGGTCTACTTATTAATGTATGTTTAAAGCTTTATCATATCCTTTGTTACTGTATTCACTACCATTCTGGCATTGAGTTAAAGGATTACTCCAAGCAACATGACCACTACAGTCCAGTTCCCAGTAATGGTGCAAACTTTTTAGCATTGCTTTCAGGGCCGGTGCTAAGATTTTTAGTTACACAGGCGAAGATGCATTTTGGCACCCCTCACCCGCCTTTAAAAAAATTTTTTTTAAAAATGCATCTTCACCTGTGTGTATTTCCTCCCAAGCCACAGGCATAATTTTTCAGTCACACAGGTACACTTCAAACACAGAAATAATCATACAGAGACATACAGACACAGACTCATACAGTCAGAGACATACAGGCAAAGACATACATGCACACAGAGACATGAAGGCATATAAAGACATGCATACATACAGAGGCATACAGAGACATACAGGCATACAGAAACATACATACAGGCATACAAAGACATGCATGCATACAGAAACATACCGCCATACAGACACATACATATATACTGGCATACAGAAACATACATACAAAGACATACAGGCATACATACACATACATATGTACACACAGAGACATACAGGCATACATAAGTACATACAGGCATACATAAACATACATACAAGACATACAGACACATGCAAACATACATACATACAGAGGTAAACCATCATACAGACACATACATACAGAAACATGCATACAAAGACATACAGAGACACACAGACACATACATACATCCGTACATACAGAGACATAAAGGCACAGATTTACAAACATGGATACAGAGACATACAGAGACATACAGACAGAGAGAGACACAGAGACATAGAGACATACAGAGACATACAGACAGAGACATACAGATAGACATACATACAGACAGACATACATACATACAGATAGAGACATACAGACAGAGAGACATACAGAGAGACATACAGACAGAGACATACATACAGACAGAGACATACAGACAGAGACAAACATACAGAGACATACACATACATACATACAGAGACATACATACATATAGACAGAGACATACATACAGAGAGAGACATACAGACATAGACATACAGACATAGACAGGTCCAGGACCTCATTTTAAGCTTATATTTCATTTTTTACTGCTGGGTGATGTTTCATCCTCAATAAAGCCGTTTTACTTTTTTTCCACCATCCTGTGAGTCCTGTTTTTCATCTACTCTTTTGGAGCGACTGGAGGAAGATAACAGCCCCCCATTACTACCGGGGGAGGCACCCTAGAGCGCTATCATTCATCTATATCTTGTGAGTGCATTTCATGAACACTTACCTAATATTTGATACAGATTTACACTATGTATATTTATGTTTTTTAATTTTAGATTTCTCAGCCGTATCCCAAATATCTCTGGTTGTTTTATATTTTGCTGTGTAAAGGTCATTCATTCTGGGTAATGACCTGGGAGGCTGCTTTACGTGAATACTAAGATAAGTATATTTTTCACTTGTACACATTATTCACTAAGTGGTGATATTTGAATATATATATATATATACTTTTCTTTAGTTCTTATACATACATACAGACAGAGACATACATACATACAGAGAGAGACATACATACATACAGACATATAGATATACATACATTCAGAGACATACATACATACATACAGACAGAGACATATAGACATACATACAGACAGAGACACATATACAGACATACAGACAGACATACAGACATACAGACAGAGACATACCGACAGACATACAGACATACAGACAGAGACATACATACAGACAGAGACATACATACAGACAGAGACATACATACAGACAGAGACATACAGACAGAGACATACACATACAGACAGACAGACATACAGACAGAGACATACGGAGACATACCGACAGAGACAGACAGACATACAGACATACATACAGACAGAGACATACAGACAGACAGACAGACAGACATACAGACAGAGACATACAGACAGACAGAGACATACATACTTACATTTGTACAGTTCAATCTTGTCCCCTAGGTGCATGCTACCCGGCTCTGTGGAGTCCTGCAGCCCAGCCCCATCACTGGGCACCAGCCGCGCTGTGTGGTACACAGGGAGCAGGGATATGATGTAATTCATATCCCCGCCCCCTCCACACAGCCTGCGGCAGTCGACAGACACCAGGGTAGAAGGTGGGCGGGCAGAGGCTGGGCTCTGCGGGCAGGCATCTCTGGGCTTGGCCACGCTACAAATAGTAACCGGCTGGAGGGGAGCGCAGTGTGCTTCCCTCCTTCCGGTCAGCCTTACATTGCGCCCCCAGGGCTGGTGCGCCCTAAGGCGGCCGCCTGGGCCGCCTTATGGTAGCGCCGGCCCTGATTGGTTTGCCACCTTACCTGGGTACCTGCCGGAATTTGAGGTTCCCTGGCCATGTTTAGCAATGCTTTGCCGCCTTACCTGAATTCCCGCCACGTTTTGATGTTCTCTAGCCATCTGGTGACGCGCTTTTGGCTTCTGCAGAAGCTACAACTGTCACTATTCATTGACTGAGAGCGTCCGTTGACCAATCTCGGCCAATGGCTGAGATTCTGTGCAACGAAAATTGCACAGAACTGACACAAGCCAGCACGGACCTCTAATTCCAGGCTGGTTGATTACACCCCAATGACACCTCCTGGAGATGGTCATGGTGCTTGGAAGAACCCCTTAAATAGTTATACTTTAAGGAGCATTTACTTCATTGGTGAGAATGAATCTGTTTTGGATCCAATACGTCTGTTCTAATTTGATATTTTATCTCCTTACAGAGGCAGCTGTGCTTTACTAAATAACCGAAGAAAAAAATCTCTTTTGTAACAGTTGTTGCAACACTGCAGTAAACACAAGGTGAAAATATTTTTTAATAATTAATGTTGTATTTGACCGTTTCTCGTGCCTCTACCACACATACAGTATTTAGAGATCTAATTTTAGCTGTGAATAATCCCCACTGTTTATGACTCATTCAACTCTCCTCTATAATTTCCAACTATACATGCCTAAAACCTATTCTCTCGGCCCTGTGGTCTTGCTTGCCTAGCTGCCTACCACCTACCACCTACTTTGTTTTTCAAAAACTTATTTCTTAAACATCTCACAAATCCTGATATTTTTCGTACATCAATACTGATTCTGATTACTTTACCCCTCCTCTAGTATATCCCTATGTCACTTCCTTGCAACACAGGTGGTAACAGCACCTGAAAATGGTTGGGTAATTTTGAAATTCTCAAACTGTTTTTAACTTTGTTATTTAGGATAGTCTTATGGACACATCGAGCATCCTTGACGTAGTATACTGTACCAAGCATTTACTACTCTCTCTGTATTGTTGTATTTTTTTCACATTACCCCTTCTTCACCCGCCTTCCGACTTTAAATCATGTTCAAATTTCTCCTGTATCTCACCATTTAATCGTTGTGTCGGAGGGTTTCCTACCTTCGTTAATATACATGTTTGGTGGTGGGATCCTACAACAAAGCAATTAACCATCTATTTAAAAATTATACTATGTAAAGAGTTTGTAGTAAAGTAAAAGAAAATCCCTAATTAGTAAAAGGTTCACAAATACTTTACCAAAACTAATTCAGTTAATATAATAATAAGATGTTATTAGAGGATTATCCAATGGTCATTTAAAGGGATGCTCCAGATCTTTTAAAGCACACCAGCATGTTAAAGTTCTTTATGTAAGAAGAGTGTGTCCTCTTTTATTATATCATTTAACAAAATAGTATAATAGTTCAATAGACGTTGGCACTTGTATAAATTAACCTTGTAACACCCTTCTGGCTATCAATCTGACAACCAGTTCTGTTACTTCCTGATTTGTTTAGCTCACTGGAGCTAAACTCAAGAGGAAGCTGTCAAGCCAAGAGTGCATAATTCATTGTTACACAATAGAATATTAATGTAATTTGTGTAGTGCATACAGGGCCGGCCTTAGGCAAATAGGCGCCCTGTGCGGAAAGTCTTCATGGCGCCCCCCCCACCACCCACCAAGTTGCCTGAATACAGTAACACACACAGGCACCAGGGACGTGTATATCGTGAGGCAAACAAGGCATCTGCCTTAGGTGGCACTTTGCAGGGGGTGGCAAAAAAAGCCGCCCCAAACCCCCAAGCAGATCCCTTGCTTGCCTCACGTCCTGGGGGGCTCAAGAGCTGGCCGGCTGGCCATGTTTGAGCCCCCCCCCCTCCGAGGCTGGCAGCGGGCAGCGAAGGAGCATACTCACCTGAGCTCTTCCTGCTCAGCTCCCTCTGCGCCGCTTAATGAAGCTGGGAGCCGGAATATGACGTCAGTCCGGCTCCTGGCACCACTAAGAGCCGCCTACTCAGTCTGTGCGCCCCCTGCCTGCCCGCCCAGCAGCCACACTGGACTGCAGGCAAGAAATCCACTCCAGCTCTCTCATGGAGGCTGGGTGGATTTAAAATAAAATTAAAAAAATATTAGTTTGTGAGTGTTAGTGGAAATGTCTGTGTGTGTGTGTGTCTATGAGTGTGTATGTCTAAGTGAATGTGTGTGTGTGTGTGTGTCTGTAGGTGTCTGTAAGTGTGTGTGTGTGTGTGTGTCTGTGAGTGAATGTGTGTGTCAGTCAGTGAGTGTGTATGTGTCAGTGAGTGAGTGTGTATGTGTCGGTCAGTGGGGGCGTGCGTCTTTCAGTGAGTGCATGCGTCTGTCAGTGAGAGTGTGCATCTGTCAGTGTGTGTCCAGGTAATAGTGTGTGTGTGTGTGTATGTCATTGTTTGTCAGTGTATATGAGAGTGTGTGTCTGTCAGTGAGTGTGCGTCTGTCAGTGAGTGAGCGTCTGTCAGTCAAAGTGCGGCCTTGACAGGAAGGGGTGGGGGAAATTTAAACTTGGTTACAGGCATGTACACACACACACACACTCAGTTAAAGGCAGTCACACATACAGGCACAGGCACAGGCACACACAATGGCACAGCTACAGCGACACACACAATTAGAGTCACACACAGACAGTCACACACACACACAGACAGTCACACACACACACACACAGACAGTTATACACACAGGCAGTCACACACACACAGGCAGTCACACACACACACAGGCAGTCACACACACACAGGCAGGCAATCACACACAGACAGACAGTTACAAACAGACAGACACACACAGGCAGGCAGTCACACACAGGCAGTCACACACACACAGGCAGTCACACACACACAGGCAGTCACACACACAGGCAGTCACACACACACACACAGACAGGTAGTCACACACAGACAGGCAGTCACACACACACAGACAGGTAGTCACACACACACACACAGACAGGTAGTCACACACAGACAGGCAGTCACACACAGACACACAGACAGGCAGTCACACAGACAGACAGTCACACACACACACACACACAGGCAGTCACACACACAGACAGGCAGTAACACACACACACGCAGGCAGTCACACACACACACACACAGTCACACGGGACATGTGGGGGGGCTATAGGGACACATGGGGGCTATAATGAGACACATGGGGCTGGGGAGGGGGCTACACATGGGGCTATAAGGACATATGAAGGGCTGGGAGGGGGTACAGGGACACATGGAGGGCTGGGGGGGCTATAGGGACACATGAAGGGCTGGAGGGGGGTATAGGAGCATATGAAGGGCTGGGAGGGGGGAATAGTGGGACACATAGAGGGCTGGAAAAGAGGGCTAACAGGCAAACAGTCACACTTACCTCTATCCAGTGGATGCAGCTGGCTGATGGGGAAGCAGGGACTCCTTCCCTCTTCCTGTGCAGCAGGGGCTTCTGGAGGTATTAGCCCCGCCTCTGCCTCACGATAAGCCCCGCCCCCGCAGCTCGGTAAGCCCCACCCCCTCTGCCGCAATTTTTTTTTTTTTAAATAGACCCTGACACCGGCCATGTGCGGGCTGTGTCGGCTGTCAGGGCGCCCCCTGCTCCATGGCGCCCTGTGCGGCCGCACAGCTCGCACACCCCTAAGGCCGGCCCTGAGTGCATATATGAATTGCCCATGTGGTAAAGATCAGTTGACAGAAGGGGTAGTGTGAATTGCATAGGAATGTGAAAGGGATCAGATGGTGTACCATATGCATTGATCCTTTGATTAATCAAAAGCTCTGTAAGATGTGAGAAGTCACAGATTGCCTGGAAGTCTAGCTCCAATGTAAACTAGCTGACTTCATCCATATGGCATCTACCTTTTAATTGATGAGTGGATTTCTTTATATGTTAATGATCATTAGCTTTCAAGACAAGAGAAAAAACAAGCCTTGTGTTCCAGTATCGTATCCAAAAGAAATAAACATTAATATTTACCCACAGAATAATAATTAAGCCTCAATTTTGTTATATTTAGAATGTGACCAACACAATCTTCTAATCAAGCCGAAACATGATAGAGGAAGGGACTGTGATGTCCGCTATATTGGGACACAAGTAAGAAATGTGACATATCTATGGATTGGGAAAATGGTAACAAATTCATAGATGTATACATAAGAGGAGATAGAACCAAATGTTTCCATTTGGATTGATGTTGGTCTGGAACACAAGGGGGTGGTCACTTATAGTTACTATAGGTACGCCTTATCTCCACCTCTGAGCGGGACTTGGTAATCCACAGGGTATGTGTCGTATGATTCTGAAATGTGTACTTGTACTTGTTTGAGGGGCCAGAATCTAATTCTAAGTGAGTCACCATCTTGGTGAAAGATGTTTTACTTTGAAAAGCTGAGTAAGTGATTAGGAATTATGTTATTTTATCCCTTTTGTTTTTTTATCTGTTGTTGGTGTAAATCATTTGTTTATCATTTATTTTTTGTATGCACCGTGAATATTTTTTGTTCATAATAAATATTCCTTTAATAAAGGGAAACTCCAGTGCCAAGAAAACAATCCGTTTTCCTGGCACTGGAGGGTCCATCTCCCTCCCACCCCCCAATCCCCGGTTGCTGAGGGGGTGAAAACCCCTTCAGTCAGTTACTTGAGTCGGAGGCGATGTCTCCTCCGCCGTGCCGCTATTCCCTCTGATTCCGTCGGGCGGCGGGCGAGACTGATCCCGCCCACCGGCCGAGGAGACCTAATGATCATGCGCGGCAATGCCGCACATGCACATTAGCGCTCCCCATAGGAAAGCATTGAAAACACATTTCAATGCTTTCCTATGGGGAAATGAGCGACACTGAAGGTCATCACACAACGTGAGGACGTCCAGCGACGCTCTAGCAAGGAAAATCCTTGCTATAATCCAGGAAGTGACCTCTAGTGGCTGTCTAGTAGACAGCCACTAGAGGTGGAGTTAACCCTGCAAGGTAATTATTGCAGTTTATAGAAAACTGCAATAATTACACTTGCAGGGTTAGGAGTAGAGGGAGTTGGCACCCAGACCACTCCAATGAGCAGAAGTGGTCTGGATGCCTGGAGTGTCCCTTTAAGTTCTGCCTTTGTCTGGAAAAGAATCACATTACCTGAAGAGATTAATTAGTATTTTGCAATTACATAGATATTGTGCTAAGTTACATTTGGTGGGTTTTTATTATTAAATTACAAATAGGAATAGTTATATTATTATGTTTAAGTGTGGGTGATGTTAAGGGGGATTTTATCATTATTTCCAGTCTAGTGCAGACAAATACTGAACTTTAACCCTTTCACCACCACAGCTACGTCACGCACACTCTTGAAGTAGCGTTCATGACAGAAGCAACTGCCCAGAGCACGTGAATGGTGATTTAAAAAAAAAAAAAAAAAAATTATTTGGTCAGTGGAGTGCCCCTTAATCAGACTGAGTCAACGGCGTTATTGCAATCTTTGCTCAAGATTTTTGGAGCAATCCTCAATAAAAGAGAACATACCAAAAGAAAACTCTGTACACTGCTTAAAACACTAAAAGGGAAAGATATGATAAAAGGGCAATCTTTATTATTTAGTAGTGCAATTAATTTGATAAAAGATTATTATACAGAAGGACGTCCCTGTTTTCATAGCAGATGATAAAAAAGCTTTCAAGATTCTAAGCCTTATTAGCAACACTAAAAACGTCATTCATAATTTCTTTTATTATGCAAAGTGTAAAAGTGTGGTCTTCAATATTTTGGCAAAATGCAAATATTACTGTGAGAATCATTAAGACGTATAACAAAAATGTGTATTAGTAAACATGTTAAACGTTTTTGTAATGGACACCTTGGGATTTATTCAGTAAATTAGGAATTGTGGAGAAGAAAACTGAAAATTTGTATATTGACTAGGAAAAAAGCTGAAATAGGGTTTTGGATTTGCCTTGAGAGAGCCCAGGTTTATGTCAAATCAATCAAAAAATGCCCTCAAAGACTCTGGGGACCATAACCAATAGCATTCCACTTTAAATCCTAACAGTATAGCTAGTCACTGTAGATATGCACATGGCTACACAAGTTATGTTTGCCTTTAAAATTGCAGAGGATTTTAAAAACCAAATACAGTTTCTTATCTACGCACGACAAAGATAAACAAACACGTCACATTGTAGGTGCTTCCCACACAGGATTTGATCAAGTTATAACAGATATCAAAGCAGTGTTGTCCACGTAAATGTTTTTGTAATGATGTGACTGATTTTTAGGTAATGTGATTCATCTGGGGGTAAGCAAAGAGTTGCGTGAGCCGTAATGAATTTTCATGAATAGATCTAGTTAGGCTGTCTTTTTCTAAGCTGTAGCTGCTCAGAGGGAGTTAATATGCACTACCATAATCGCTGTAGTTGTTCCTAATGGACTCTAGAAAAGCTGTACAGCAAATTGCTATTTATTCATATGTGCTCTTTGTAAGATCTCACACTGCATAAAAAGAAAAAAAAATGAAGATATGGGTGAACTAGAGTCTCTTAGTGGTGTTGGGAAATAAGTGAATCAAAGACTGAACAGAATGTAGACTATTAACATATCACATAAGGTGTTACATGGTTAATTCACTAAACTGTAAGTTGTGTTAACCAGCCAACATACATTCCACAATCCACTGAACTGGTCTTTTATTTCATCGTAGGTTTTCCAAGTCATTTGTCAACTGAAGGTAAGAAAGATAAAAGTTAATAAAATGAAGGTGCTTCCTAGAGTTTGTGTTACAATAGGAGCCTGTAGGTCCGCACACATAGATAATCCCAAATAATCCACAGAAAAATTATGTATCCGAAAAGAGTGCTCATTTATGGATTTAAAAAAAAGTACGTATATCAAAAAACCATGGTGTCATATGGTTACAGCAGCCCTCATAGATGCTAAAGGTAGTACAGGCATATCACACCAAACCATTGTAGTGCACTGAGATTACACAAATTTCCCAGCAAGAGAGAGAAAAAAATAATGTTCTGATAATATCAATTTGCCATACTACCTGCAACTTCCAGACAGGGGAGAAACCACCCAGAAGGACTATAAGTGCCCCAAGTCCTTCACTTACCTTTTGTGAGATGGACTTTCCAAGGGTTCTTCAATAGCTTCAGTAGAGTGCCGACCGGTCCAAGATGGCGCCCGCATTCCTCGACGCTCAGCACGTAATGCCATAGACGTGTGGCGTCTATGTATTCTATGTCTATGGTGTCAGCCCAATCACTACCCAGTATAGGGTATATATACTTCCTGGTTGTCCTTGTTTCTTTGTCCTGTCGTGTTTTTTGTTACCTGAGAGTGTGTTTATATAGTGTATTATTGAATTTACCGTTTTCTGACCTCGGCTTGTTTGACAATACTTGCTCTCTGTTATCCAGATCTTGGCCTAGATATTGATTCCATATGTTTCTGTTATCCAGATCTTGGCCTGGCTATTGATTCCGTGTATTTCTGTTATCCTGATCTTGGCCTGGCTATCGATTCCGTGTATTTCTGTTATCCTGATCTCGGCCTGGCTATTGATTCCATATGTTTCTGTTATCCTGATCTTGGCCTGGCTATCGATTCCGTGTATTTCTGTTATCCTGATCTTGGCCTGGCTATTGATTCTGAGTATTTCTGTTATCCTGATCTTGGCCTGGCTATCGATTCCATATGTTTCTGTTATCCTGATCTTGGCCTGGCTATTGATTCCGTGTATTTCTGTTATCCTGATCTTGGCCTGGCTATCGATTCCGTGTATTTCTGTTATCCTGATCTTGGCCTGGCTATCGATTCCATATGTTTCTGTTATCCTGATCTTGGCCTGGCTATTGATTCCGTATGTTTCTGTTATCCTGATCTTGGCCTGGCTATTGATTCCGTGTATTTCTGTTATCCTGATCTTGGCCTGGCTATCGATTCCGTGTATTTCTGTTATCCTGATCTTGGCCTGGCTATTGATTCCGTACGTTTCTGTTATCCTGATCTTGGCCTGGCTATCGATTCCGTGTATTTCTGTTATCCTGATCTTGGCCTGGCTATTGATTCCATATGTTTCTGTTATCCTGATCTTGGCCTGGCTATTGATTCCATATGTTTCTGTTATCCTGATCTTGGCCTGGCTATTGATTCTGAGTATTTCTGTTATCCTGATCTCGGCCTGGCTATTGATTCCATATGTTTCTGTTATCCTGATCTTGGCCTGGCTATCGATTCCGTGTATTTCTGTTATCCTGATCTTGGCCTGGCTATTGATTCTGAGTATTTCTGTTATCCTGATCTTGGCCTGGCTATTGTTTCCATATGTTTCTGTTATCCTGATCTTGGCCTGGCTATTGATTCTGTGTATTTCTGTTATCCTGATCTTGGCCTGGCTATTGATTCTGTGTATTTCTGTTATCCTGATCTTGGCCTGGCTATTGATTCCGTATGTTTCTGTTATCCTGATCTTGGCCTGGCTATTGATTCCATGTATTTCTGTTATCCTGTTCTTGGCCTGGCTATTGATTCCATATGTTTCTGTTATCCTGATCTTGGCCTGGCTATTGATTCCATATGTTTCTGTTATCCTGATCTTGGCCTGGCTATTGATTCCGTATGTTTCTGTTATCCTGATCTTGGCCTGGCTATCGATTCCGTGTATTTCTGTTATCCTGATCTTGGCCTGGCTATTGATTCCATATGTTTCTGTTATCCTGATCTTGGCCTGGCTATCGATTCCGTGTATTTCTGTTATCCTGATCTTGGCCTGGCTATTGATTCCGTGTGTTTCTGTTATCCTGATCTTGGCCTGGCTATTGATTCCGTGTATTTCTGTTATCCTGATCTTGGCCTGGCTATCGATTCCGTGTATTTCTGTTATCCTGATCTTGGCCTGGCTATTGATTCCATATGTTTCTGTTATCCTGATCTTGGCCTGGCTATCGATTCCGTGTATTTCTGTTATCCTGATCTTGGCCTGGCTATTGATTCCATATGTTTCTGTTATCCTGATCTTGGCCTGGCTATTGATTCCATATGTTTCTGTTATCCTGATCTTGGCCTGGCTATCGATTCCGTGTATTTCTGTTATCCTGATCTTGGCCTGGCTATTGATTCCATATGTTTCTGTTATCCTGATCTTGGCCTGGCTATCGATTCCGTGTATTTCTGTTATCCTGATCTTGGCCTGGCTATTGATTCCGTGTATTTCTGTTATCCTGATCTTGGCCTGGCTATTGATTCCATATGTTTCTGTTATCCTGATCTTGGCCTGGCTATTGATTCCATATGTTTCTGTTATCCTGATCTTGGCCTGGCTATTGATTCTGAGTATTTCTGTTATCCTGATCTCGGCCTGGCTATTGATTCCATATGTTTCTGTTATCCTGATCTTGGCCTGGCTATTGATTCCGTGTATTTCTGTTATCCTGATCTTGGCCTGGCTATTGATTCTGTGTATTTCTGTTATCCTGATCTTGGCCTGGCTATTGATTCCGTGTATTTCTGTTATCCTGATCTTGGCCTGGCTATTGATTCCGTATGTTTCTGTTATCCTGATCTTGGCCTGGCTATTGATTCCGTATGTTTCTGTTATCCTGATCTTGGCCTGGCTATTGATTCTGTGTATTTCTGTTATCCTGATCTTGGCCTGGCTATTGATTCCGTATGTTTCTGTTATCCTGATCTTGGCCTGGCTATTGATTCCATGTATTTCTGTTATCCTGTTCTTGGCCTGGCTATTGATTCCATATGTTTCTGTTATCCTGATCTTGGCCTGGCTATTGATTCCATATGTTTCTGTTATCCTGATCTTGGCCTGGCTATTGATTCCATATGTTTCTGTTATCCTGATCTTGGCCTGGCTATTGATTCCGTGTATTTCTGTTATCCTGATCTTGGCCTGGCTATTGATTCCATATGTTTCTGTTATCCTGATCTTGGCCTGGCTATTGATTCCGTGTATTTCTGTTATCCAGATCTTGGCCTGGCTATTGATTCCGTGTATTTCTGTTATCCTGATCTTGGCCTGGCTATTGATTCCATGTATTTCTGTTATCCTGTTCTTGGCCTGGCTATTGATTCCATATGTTTCTGTTATCCTGATCTTGGCCTGGCTATTGATTCCGTATGTTTCTGTTATCCTGATCTTGGCCTGGCTATCGATTCTGTGTATTTCTGTTATCCTGATCTTGGCCTGGCTATTGATTCTGTGTATTTCTGTTATCCTGATCTCGGCCTGGCTATTGATTCCGTGTATTTCTGTTATCCTGATCTTGGCCTGGCTATTGATTCCGTATGTTTCTGTTATCCTGATCTTGGCCTGGCTATCGATTCCGTGTATTTCTGTTATCCTGATCTTGGCCTGGCTATTGATTCCATATGTTTCTGTTATCCTGATCTTGGCCTGGCTATTGATTCCGTGTATTTCTGTTATCCTGATCTTGGCCTGGCTATTGATTCCGTATGTTTCTGTTATCCTGATCTTGGCCTGGCTATTGATTCCGTATGTTTCTGTTATCCTGATCTTGGCCTGGCTATCGATTCCGTGTATTTCTGTTATCCTGATCTTGGCCTGGCTATTGATTCCGTGTATTTCTGTTATCCAGATCTTGGCCTGGCTATTGATTCCGTGTATTTCTGTTATCCTGATCTTGGCCTGGCTATTGATTCCATGTATTTCTGTTATCCAGATCTTGGCCTGGCTATTGATTCTGAGTATTTCTGTTATCCTGATCTTGGCCTGGCTATTGATTCCATATGTTTCTGTTATCCTGATCTTGGCCTGGCTATTGATTCCGTATGTTTCTGTTATCCTGATCTTGGCCTGGCTATCGATTCTGTGTATTTCTGTTATCCTGATCTTGGCCTGGCTATTGATTCTGTGTATTTCTGTTATCCTGATCTCGGCCTGGCTATTGATTCCGTGTATTTCTGTTATCCTGATCTTGGCCTGGCTATCGATTCTGTGTATTTCTGTTATCCTGATCTTGGCCTGGCTATTGATTCCGTGTATTTGTTATCCAGATCTTGGCCTGGCTATTGATTCCATATGTTTCTGTTATCCTGATCTCGGCCTGGCTATCGATTCCGTGTATTTCTGTTATCCTGATCTTGGCCTGGCTATTGATTCCGTGTATTTCTGTTATCATGATCTTGGCCTGGCTATCGATTCCCTGTATTTCTGTTATCCTGATCTTGGCCTGGCTATTGATTCTGAGTATTTCTGTTATCCTGATGTTGGCCTGGCTATTGATTCCGTGTATTTCTGTTATCCTGATCTTGGCCTGGCTATTGATTCCGTATGTTTCTGTTATCCTGATCTTGGCCTGGCTATCGATTCTGTGTATTTCTGTTATCCTGATCTTGGCCTGGCTATTGATTCCATATGTTTCTGTTATCCTGATCTTGGCCTGGCTATCGATTCCGTGTATTTCTGTTATCCAGATATTGGCCTGGCTATTGATTCCATGTATTTCTGTTATCCTGATCTTGGCCTGGCTATTGATTCCATGTATTTCTGTTATCCTGATCTTGGCCTGGCTATTGATTCCATATGTTTCTGTTATCCTGATCTTGGCCTGGCTATCGATTCTGTGTATTTCTGTTATCCTGATCTTGGCCTGGCTATTGATTCTGAGTATTTCTGTTATCCTGATCTTGGCCTGGCTATTGATTCCATATGTTTCTGTTATCCTGATCTTGGCCTGGCTATCGATTCTGTGTATTTCTGTTATCCTGATCTTGGCCTGGCTATTGATTCTGTGTATTTCTGTTATCCTGATCTTGGCCTGGCTATTGATTCCCTGTATTTCTGTTATCCTGATCTTGGCCTGGCTATTGATTCCGTATGTTTCTGTTATCCTGATCTTGGCCTGGCTATTGATTCCGTGTATTTCTGTTATCCAGATCTTGGCCTGGCTATCGATTCCATGTATTTCTGTTATCCTGATCTCGGCCTGGCTATTGATTCCGTGTATTTCTGTTATCCTGATCTTGGCCTGGCTATTGATTCCGTATGTTTCTGTTATCCTGATCTTGGCCTGGCTATCGATTCTGTGTATTTCTGTTATCCTGATCTCGGCCTGGCTATTGATTCCCTGTATTTCTGTTATCCTGATCTTGGCCTGGCTATTGATTCTGAGTATTTCTGTTATCCTGATCTTGGCCTGGCTATTGATTCAATGTATTTCTGTTATCCTGATCTTGGCCTGGCTATTGTTTCCATATGTTTCTGTTATCCTGATCTTGGCCTGGCTATTGATTCCGTGTGTTTCTGTTATCCTGATCTTGGCCTGGCTATCGATTCTGTGTATTTGTTATCCAGATCTTGGCCTGGCTGTTGATTCCATGTATTTCTGTTATCCTGATCTTGGCCTGGCTATTGATTCCGTGTATTTCTGTTATCCTGATCTTGGCCTGGCTATCGATTCCGTGTGTTTCTGTTATCCTGATCTTGGCCTGGCTATTGATTCCGTGTGTTTCTGTTATCCTGATCTTGGCCTGGCTATTGATTCTGAGTATTTCTGTTATCCTGATCTTGGCCTGGCTATTGATTCTGAGTATTTCTGTTATCCTGATCTTGGCCTGGCTATTGTTTCCATATGTTTCTGTTATCCTGATCTTGGCCTGGCTATTGATTCCGTATGTTTCTGTTATCCTAATCTTGGCCTGGCTATTGATTCTGTGTATTTCTGTTATCCTGATCTTGGCCTGGCTATTGATTCCCTGTATTTCTGTTATCCTGATCTTGGCCTGGCTATTGATTCCGTATGTTTCTGTTATCCTGATCTTGGCCTGGCTATTGATTCCGTGTATTTCTGTTATCCTGTTCTTGGCCTGGCTATTGATTCCGTGTATTTCTGTTATCCTGATCTCGGCCTGGCTATTGATTCCGTGTATTTCTGTTATCCTGATCTTGGCCTGGCTATTGATTCCGTATGTTTCTGTTATCCTGATCTTGGCCTGGCTATCGATTCTGTGTATTTCTGTTATCCTGATCTCGGCCTGGCTATTGATTCCCTGTATTTCTGTTATCCTGATCTTGGCCTGGCTATTGATTCTGAGTATTTCTGTTATCCTGATCTTGGCCTGGCTATTGATTCAATGTATTTCTGTTATCCTGATCTTGGCCTGGCTATTGTTTCCATATGTTTCTGTTATCCTGATCTTGGCCTGGCTATTGATTCCGTGTGTTTCTGTTATCCTGATCTTGGCCTGGCTATTGATTCTGAGTATTTCTGTTATCCTGATGTTGGCCTGGCTATTGTTTCCATATGTTTCTGTTATCCTGATCTTGGCCTGGCTATTGATTCCGTGTGTTTCTGTTATCCTGATCTTGGCCTGGCTATTGATTCCGTATGTTTCTGTTATCCTGATCTTGGCCTGGCTATCGATTCCGTGTATTTCTGTTATCCTGATCTTGGCCTGGCTATCGATTCCATGTATTTGTTATCCAGATCTTGGCCTGGATATTGATTCCGTGTATTTCTGTTATCCTGATCTTGGCCTGGCTATTGATTCCGTATGTTTCTGTTATCCTGTTCTTGGCCTGGCTATTGATTCCGTATGTTTCTGTTATCCTGATCTTGGCCTGGCTATTGATTCTGAGTATTTCTGTTATCCTGATCTTGGCCTGGCTATCGATTCCATATGTTTCTGTTATCCTGATCTTGGCCTGGCTATTGATTCCGTGTATTTCTGTTATCCTGATCTTGGCCTGGCTATCGATTCCGTGTATTTCTGTTATCCTGATCTTGGCCTGGCTATCGATTCCATATGTTTCTGTTATCCTGATCTTGGCCTGGCTATTGATTCCGTATGTTTCTGTTATCCTGATCTTGGCCTGGCTATTGATTCCGTGTATTTCTGTTATCCTGATCTTGGCCTGGCTATCGATTCCGTGTATTTCTGTTATCCTGATCTTGGCCTGGCTATTGATTCCGTACGTTTCTGTTATCCTGATCTTGGCCTGGCTATCGATTCCGTGTATTTCTGTTATCCTGATCTTGGCCTGGCTATTGATTCCATATGTTTCTGTTATCCTGATCTTGGCCTGGCTATTGATTCCATATGTTTCTGTTATCCTGATCTTGGCCTGGCTATTGATTCTGAGTATTTCTGTTATCCTGATCTCGGCCTGGCTATTGATTCCATATGTTTCTGTTATCCTGATCTTGGCCTGGCTATCGATTCCGTGTATTTCTGTTATCCTGATCTTGGCCTGGCTATTGATTCTGAGTATTTCTGTTATCCTGATCTTGGCCTGGCTATTGTTTCCATATGTTTCTGTTATCCTGATCTTGGCCTGGCTATTGATTCTGTGTATTTCTGTTATCCTGATCTTGGCCTGGCTATTGATTCTGTGTATTTCTGTTATCCTGATCTTGGCCTGGCTATTGATTCCGTATGTTTCTGTTATCCTGATCTTGGCCTGGCTATTGATTCCATGTATTTCTGTTATCCTGTTCTTGGCCTGGCTATTGATTCCATATGTTTCTGTTATCCTGATCTTGGCCTGGCTATTGATTCCATATGTTTCTGTTATCCTGATCTTGGCCTGGCTATTGATTCCGTATGTTTCTGTTATCCTGATCTTGGCCTGGCTATCGATTCCGTGTATTTCTGTTATCCTGATCTTGGCCTGGCTATTGATTCCATATGTTTCTGTTATCCTGATCTTGGCCTGGCTATCGATTCCGTGTATTTCTGTTATCCTGATCTTGGCCTGGCTATTGATTCCGTGTGTTTCTGTTATCCTGATCTTGGCCTGGCTATTGATTCCGTGTATTTCTGTTATCCTGATCTTGGCCTGGCTATCGATTCCGTGTATTTCTGTTATCCTGATCTTGGCCTGGCTATTGATTCCATATGTTTCTGTTATCCTGATCTTGGCCTGGCTATCGATTCCGTGTATTTCTGTTATCCTGATCTTGGCCTGGCTATTGATTCCATATGTTTCTGTTATCCTGATCTTGGCCTGGCTATTGATTCCATATGTTTCTGTTATCCTGATCTTGGCCTGGCTATCGATTCCGTGTATTTCTGTTATCCTGATCTTGGCCTGGCTATTGATTCCATATGTTTCTGTTATCCTGATCTTGGCCTGGCTATCGATTCCGTGTATTTCTGTTATCCTGATCTTGGCCTGGCTATTGATTCCGTGTATTTCTGTTATCCTGATCTTGGCCTGGCTATTGATTCCATATGTTTCTGTTATCCTGATCTTGGCCTGGCTATTGATTCCATATGTTTCTGTTATCCTGATCTTGGCCTGGCTATTGATTCTGAGTATTTCTGTTATCCTGATCTCGGCCTGGCTATTGATTCCATATGTTTCTGTTATCCTGATCTTGGCCTGGCTATTGATTCCGTGTATTTCTGTTATCCTGATCTTGGCCTGGCTATTGATTCTGTGTATTTCTGTTATCCTGATCTTGGCCTGGCTATTGATTCCGTGTATTTCTGTTATCCTGATCTTGGCCTGGCTATTGATTCCGTATGTTTCTGTTATCCTGATCTTGGCCTGGCTATTGATTCCGTATGTTTCTGTTATCCTGATCTTGGCCTGGCTATTGATTCTGTGTATTTCTGTTATCCTGATCTTGGCCTGGCTATTGATTCCGTATGTTTCTGTTATCCTGATCTTGGCCTGGCTATTGATTCCATGTATTTCTGTTATCCTGTTCTTGGCCTGGCTATTGATTCCATATGTTTCTGTTATCCTGATCTTGGCCTGGCTATTGATTCCATATGTTTCTGTTATCCTGATCTTGGCCTGGCTATTGATTCCATATGTTTCTGTTATCCTGATCTTGGCCTGGCTATTGATTCCGTGTATTTCTGTTATCCTGATCTTGGCCTGGCTATTGATTCCATATGTTTCTGTTATCCTGATCTTGGCCTGGCTATTGATTCCGTGTATTTCTGTTATCCAGATCTTGGCCTGGCTATTGATTCCGTGTATTTCTGTTATCCTGATCTTGGCCTGGCTATTGATTCCATGTATTTCTGTTATCCTGTTCTTGGCCTGGCTATTGATTCCATATGTTTCTGTTATCCTGATCTTGGCCTGGCTATTGATTCCGTATGTTTCTGTTATCCTGATCTTGGCCTGGCTATCGATTCTGTGTATTTCTGTTATCCTGATCTTGGCCTGGCTATTGATTCTGTGTATTTCTGTTATCCTGATCTCGGCCTGGCTATTGATTCCGTGTATTTCTGTTATCCTGATCTTGGCCTGGCTATTGATTCCGTATGTTTCTGTTATCCTGATCTTGGCCTGGCTATCGATTCCGTGTATTTCTGTTATCCTGATCTTGGCCTGGCTATTGATTCCATATGTTTCTGTTATCCTGATCTTGGCCTGGCTATTGATTCCGTGTATTTCTGTTATCCTGATCTTGGCCTGGCTATTGATTCCGTATGTTTCTGTTATCCTGATCTTGGCCTGGCTATTGATTCCGTATGTTTCTGTTATCCTGATCTTGGCCTGGCTATCGATTCCGTGTATTTCTGTTATCCTGATCTTGGCCTGGCTATTGATTCCGTGTATTTCTGTTATCCAGATCTTGTCCTGGCTATTGATTCCGTGTATTTCTGTTATCCTGATCTTGGCCTGGCTATTGATTCCGTGTATTTCTGTTATCCTGATCTTGGCCTGGCTATCGATTCTGTGTATTTCTGTTATCCTGATCTTGGCCTGGCTATCGATTCTGTGTATTTCTGTTATCCTGATCTTGGCCTGGCTATTGATTCTGTGTATTTCTGTTATCCTGATCTCGGCCTGGCTATTGATTCCGTGTATTTGTTATCCTGATCTTGGCCTGGCTATTGATTCCGTATGTTTCTGTTATCCTGATCTTGGCCTGGCTATCGATTCTGTGTATTTCTGTTATCCTGATCTTGGCCTGGCTATTGATTCTGTGTATTTCTGTTATCCTGATCTCGGCCTGGCTATTGATTCCGTGTATTTCTGTTATCCTGATCTTGGCCTGGCTATCGATTCTGTGTATTTCTGTTATCCTGATCTTGGCCTGGCTATTGATTCCGTGTATTTGTTATCCAGATCTTGGCCTGGCTATTGATTCCATATGTTTCTGTTATCCTGATCTCGGCCTGGCTATCGATTCCGTGTATTTCTGTTATCCTGATCTTGGCCTGGCTATTGATTCCGTGTATTTCTGTTATCCTGATCTTGGCCTGGCTATCGATTCCCTGTATTTCTGTTATCCTGATCTTGGCCTGGCTATTGATTCTGAGTATTTCTGTTATCCTGATGTTGGCCTGGCTATTGATTCCGTGTATTTCTGTTATCCTGATCTTGGCCTGGCTATTGATTCCGTATGTTTCTGTTATCCTGATCTTGGCCTGGCTATCGATTCTGTGTATTTCTGTTATCCTGATCTTGGCCTGGCTATTGATTCCATATGTTTCTGTTATCCTGATCTTGGCCTGGCTATCGATTCCGTGTATTTCTGTTATCCAGATCTTGGCCTGGCTATTGATTCCATGTATTTCTGTTATCCTGATCTTGGCCTGGCTATTGATTCCATGTATTTCTGTTATCCTGATCTTGGCCTGGCTATTGATTCCATATGTTTCTGTTATCCTGATCTTGGCCTGGCTATCGATTCTGTGTATTTCTGTTATCCTGATCTTGGCCTGGCTATTGATTCTGAGTATTTCTGTTATCCTGATCTTGGCCTGGCTATTGATTCCATATGTTTCTGTTATCCTGATCTTGGCCTGGCTATCGATTCTGTGTATTTCTGTTATCCTGATCTTGGCCTGGCTATTGATTCTGTGTATTTCTGTTATCCTGATCTTGGCCTGGCTATTGATTCCCTGTATTTCTGTTATCCTGATCTTGGCCTGGCTATTGATTCCGTATGTTTCTGTTATCCTGATCTTGGCCTGGCTATTGATTCCGTGTATTTCTGTTATCCAGATCTTGGCCTGGCTATCGATTCCATGTATTTCTGTTATCCTGATCTCGGCCTGGCTATTGATTCCGTGTATTTCTGTTATCCTGATCTTGGCCTGGCTATTGATTCCGTATGTTTCTGTTATCCTGATCTTGGCCTGGCTATCGATTCTGTGTATTTCTGTTATCCTGATCTCGGCCTGGCTATTGATTCCCTGTATTTCTGTTATCCTGATCTTGGCCTGGCTATTGATTCTGAGTATTTCTGTTATCCTGATCTTGGCCTGGCTATTGATTCAATGTATTTCTGTTATCCTGATCTTGGCCTGGCTATTGTTTCCATATGTTTCTGTTATCCTGATCTTGGCCTGGCTATTGATTCCGTGTGTTTCTGTTATCCTGATCTTGGCCTGGCTATCGATTCTGTGTATTTGTTATCCAGATCTTGGCCTGGCTGTTGATTCCATGTATTTCTGTTATCCTGATCTTGGCCTGGCTATTGATTCCGTGTATTTCTGTTATCCTGATCTTGGCCTGGCTATCGATTCCGTGTGTTTCTGTTATCCTGATCTTGGCCTGGCTATTGATTCCGTGTGTTTCTGTTATCCTGATCTTGGCCTGGCTATTGATTCTGAGTATTTCTGTTATCCTGATCTTGGCCTGGCTATTGATTCTGAGTATTTCTGTTATCCTGATCTTGGCCTGGCTATTGTTTCCATATGTTTCTGTTATCCTGATCTTGGCCTGGCTATTGATTCCGTATGTTTCTGTTATCCTGATCTTGGCCTGGCTATTGATTCTGTGTATTTCTGTTATCCTGATCTTGGCCTGGCTATTGATTCCCTGTATTTCTGTTATCCTGATCTTGGCCTGGCTATTGATTCCGTATGTTTCTGTTATCCTGATCTTGGCCTGGCTATTGATTCCGTGTATTTCTGTTATCCTGTTCTTGGCCTGGCTATTGATTCCGTGTATTTCTGTTATCCTGATCTCGGCCTGGCTATTGATTCCGTGTATTTCTGTTATCCTGATCTTGGCCTGGCTATTGATTCCGTATGTTTCTGTTATCCTGATCTTGGCCTGGCTATCGATTCTGTGTATTTCTGTTATCCTGATCTCGGCCTGGCTATTGATTCCCTGTATTTCTGTTATCCTGATCTTGGCCTGGCTATTGATTCTGAGTATTTCTGTTATCCTGATCTTGGCCTGGCTATTGATTCAATGTATTTCTGTTATCCTGATCTTGGCCTGGCTATTGTTTCCATATGTTTCTGTTATCCTGATCTTGGCCTGGCTATTGATTCCGTGTGTTTCTGTTATCCTGATCTTGGCCTGGCTATTGATTCTGAGTATTTCTGTTATCCTGATGTTGGCCTGGCTATTGTTTCCATATGTTTCTGTTATCCTGATCTTGGCCTGGCTATTGATTCCGTGTGTTTCTGTTATCCTGATCTTGGCCTGGCTATTGATTCCGTATGTTTCTGTTATCCTGATCTTGGCCTGGCTATCGATTCCGTGTATTTCTGTTATCCTGATCTTGGCCTGGCTATCGATTCCATGTATTTGTTATCCAGATCTTGGCCTGGATATTGATTCCGTGTATTTCTGTTATCCTGATCTTGGCCTGGCTATTGATTCCGTATGTTTCTGTTATCCTGTTCTTGGCCTGGCTATTGATTCCGTATGTTTCTGTTATCCTGATCTTGGCCTGGCTATTGATTCTGAGTATTTCTGTTATCCTGATCTTGGCCTGGCTATCGATTCCATATGTTTCTGTTATCCTGATCTTGGCCTGGCTATTGATTCCGTGTATTTCTGTTATCCTGATCTTGGCCTGGCTATCGATTCCGTGTATTTCTGTTATCCTGATCTTGGCCTGGCTATCGATTCCATATGTTTCTGTTATCCTGATCTTGGCCTGGCTATTGATTCCGTATGTTTCTGTTATCCTGATCTTGGCCTGGCTATTGATTCCGTGTATTTCTGTTATCCTGATCTTGGCCTGGCTATTGATTCTGAGTATTTCTGTTATCCTGATGTTGGCCTGGCTATTGTTTCCATATGTTTCTGTTATCCTGATCTTGGCCTGGCTATTGATTCCGTGTGTTTCTGTTATCCTGATCTTGGCCTGGCTATTGATTCCGTATGTTTCTGTTATCCTGATCTTGGCCTGGCTATCGATTCCGTGTATTTCTGTTATCCTGATCTTGGCCTGGCTATCGATTCCATGTATTTGTTATCCAGATCTTGGCCTGGATATTGATTCCGTGTATTTCTGTTATCCTGATCTTGGCCTGGCTATTGATTCCGTATGTTTCTGTTATCCTGTTCTTGGCCTGGCTATTGATTCCGTATGTTTCTGTTATCCTGATCTTGGCCTGGCTATTGATTCTGAGTATTTCTGTTATCCTGATCTTGGCCTGGCTATCGATTCCATATGTTTCTGTTATCCTGATCTTGGCCTGGCTATTGATTCCGTGTATTTCTGTTATCCTGATCTTGGCCTGGCTATCGATTCCGTGTATTTCTGTTATCCTGATCTTGGCCTGGCTATCGATTCCATATGTTTCTGTTATCCTGATCTTGGCCTGGCTATTGATTCCGTATGTTTCTGTTATCCTGATCTTGGCCTGGCTATTGATTCCGTGTATTTCTGTTATCCTGATCTTGGCCTGGCTATCGATTCCGTGTATTTCTGTTATCCTGATCTTGGCCTGGCTATTGATTCCGTACGTTTCTGTTATCCTGATCTTGGCCTGGCTATCGATTCCGTGTATTTCTGTTATCCTGATCTTGGCCTGGCTATTGATTCCATATGTTTCTGTTATCCTGATCTTGGCCTGGCTATTGATTCCATATGTTTCTGTTATCCTGATCTTGGCCTGGCTATTGATTCTGAGTATTTCTGTTATCCTGATCTCGGCCTGGCTATTGATTCCATATGTTTCTGTTATCCTGATCTTGGCCTGGCTATCGATTCCGTGTATTTCTGTTATCCTGATCTTGGCCTGGCTATTGATTCTGAGTATTTCTGTTATCCTGATCTTGGCCTGGCTATTGTTTCCATATGTTTCTGTTATCCTGATCTTGGCCTGGCTATTGATTCTGTGTATTTCTGTTATCCTGATCTTGGCCTGGCTATTGATTCTGTGTATTTCTGTTATCCTGATCTTGGCCTGGCTATTGATTCCGTATGTTTCTGTTATCCTGATCTTGGCCTGGCTATTGATTCCATGTATTTCTGTTATCCTGTTCTTGGCCTGGCTATTGATTCCATATGTTTCTGTTATCCTGATCTTGGCCTGGCTATTGATTCCATATGTTTCTGTTATCCTGATCTTGGCCTGGCTATTGATTCCGTATGTTTCTGTTATCCTGATCTTGGCCTGGCTATCGATTCCGTGTATTTCTGTTATCCTGATCTTGGCCTGGCTATTGATTCCATATGTTTCTGTTATCCTGATCTTGGCCTGGCTATCGATTCCGTGTATTTCTGTTATCCTGATCTTGGCCTGGCTATTGATTCCGTGTGTTTCTGTTATCCTGATCTTGGCCTGGCTATTGATTCCGTGTATTTCTGTTATCCTGATCTTGGCCTGGCTATCGATTCCGTGTATTTCTGTTATCCTGATCTTGGCCTGGCTATTGATTCCATATGTTTCTGTTATCCTGATCTTGGCCTGGCTATCGATTCCGTGTATTTCTGTTATCCTGATCTTGGCCTGGCTATTGATTCCATATGTTTCTGTTATCCTGATCTTGGCCTGGCTATTGATTCCATATGTTTCTGTTATCCTGATCTTGGCCTGGCTATCGATTCCGTGTATTTCTGTTATCCTGATCTTGGCCTGGCTATTGATTCCATATGTTTCTGTTATCCTGATCTTGGCCTGGCTATCGATTCCGTGTATTTCTGTTATCCTGATCTTGGCCTGGCTATTGATTCCGTGTATTTCTGTTATCCTGATCTTGGCCTGGCTATTGATTCCATATGTTTCTGTTATCCTGATCTTGGCCTGGCTATTGATTCCATATGTTTCTGTTATCCTGATCTTGGCCTGGCTATTGATTCTGAGTATTTCTGTTATCCTGATCTCGGCCTGGCTATTGATTCCATATGTTTCTGTTATCCTGATCTTGGCCTGGCTATTGATTCCGTGTATTTCTGTTATCCTGATCTTGGCCTGGCTATTGATTCTGTGTATTTCTGTTATCCTGATCTTGGCCTGGCTATTGATTCCGTGTATTTCTGTTATCCTGATCTTGGCCTGGCTATTGATTCCGTATGTTTCTGTTATCCTGATCTTGGCCTGGCTATTGATTCCGTATGTTTCTGTTATCCTGATCTTGGCCTGGCTATTGATTCTGTGTATTTCTGTTATCCTGATCTTGGCCTGGCTATTGATTCCGTATGTTTCTGTTATCCTGATCTTGGCCTGGCTATTGATTCCATGTATTTCTGTTATCCTGTTCTTGGCCTGGCTATTGATTCCATATGTTTCTGTTATCCTGATCTTGGCCTGGCTATTGATTCCATATGTTTCTGTTATCCTGATCTTGGCCTGGCTATTGATTCCATATGTTTCTGTTATCCTGATCTTGGCCTGGCTATTGATTCCGTGTATTTCTGTTATCCTGATCTTGGCCTGGCTATTGATTCCATATGTTTCTGTTATCCTGATCTTGGCCTGGCTATTGATTCCGTGTATTTCTGTTATCCAGATCTTGGCCTGGCTATTGATTCCGTGTATTTCTGTTATCCTGATCTTGGCCTGGCTATTGATTCCATGTATTTCTGTTATCCTGTTCTTGGCCTGGCTATTGATTCCATATGTTTCTGTTATCCTGATCTTGGCCTGGCTATTGATTCCGTATGTTTCTGTTATCCTGATCTTGGCCTGGCTATCGATTCTGTGTATTTCTGTTATCCTGATCTTGGCCTGGCTATTGATTCTGTGTATTTCTGTTATCCTGATCTCGGCCTGGCTATTGATTCCGTGTATTTCTGTTATCCTGATCTTGGCCTGGCTATTGATTCCGTATGTTTCTGTTATCCTGATCTTGGCCTGGCTATCGATTCCGTGTATTTCTGTTATCCTGATCTTGGCCTGGCTATTGATTCCATATGTTTCTGTTATCCTGATCTTGGCCTGGCTATTGATTCCGTGTATTTCTGTTATCCTGATCTTGGCCTGGCTATTGATTCCGTATGTTTCTGTTATCCTGATCTTGGCCTGGCTATTGATTCCGTATGTTTCTGTTATCCTGATCTTGGCCTGGCTATCGATTCCGTGTATTTCTGTTATCCTGATCTTGGCCTGGCTATTGATTCCGTGTATTTCTGTTATCCAGATCTTGGCCTGGCTATTGATTCCGTGTATTTCTGTTATCCTGATCTTGGCCTGGCTATTGATTCCATGTATTTCTGTTATCCAGATCTTGGCCTGGCTATTGATTCTGAGTATTTCTGTTATCCTGATCTTGGCCTGGCTATTGATTCCATATGTTTCTGTTATCCTGATCTTGGCCTGGCTATTGATTCCGTATGTTTCTGTTATCCTGATCTTGGCCTGGCTATCGATTCTGTGTATTTCTGTTATCCTGATCTTGGCCTGGCTATTGATTCTGTGTATTTCTGTTATCCTGATCTCGGCCTGGCTATTGATTCCGTGTATTTCTGTTATCCTGATCTTGGCCTGGCTATCGATTCTGTGTATTTCTGTTATCCTGATCTTGGCCTGGCTATTGATTCCGTGTATTTGTTATCCAGATCTTGGCCTGGCTATTGATTCCATATGTTTCTGTTATCCTGATCTCGGCCTGGCTATCGATTCCGTGTATTTCTGTTATCCTGATCTTGGCCTGGCTATTGATTCCGTGTATTTCTGTTATCCTGATCTTGGCCTGGCTATCGATTCCCTGTATTTCTGTTATCCTGATCTTGGCCTGGCTATTGATTCTGAGTATTTCTGTTATCCTGATGTTGGCCTGGCTATTGATTCCGTGTATTTCTGTTATCCTGATCTTGGCCTGGCTATTGATTCCGTATGTTTCTGTTATCCTGATCTTGGCCTGGCTATCGATTCTGTGTATTTCTGTTATCCTGATCTTGGCCTGGCTATTGATTCCATATGTTTCTGTTATCCTGATCTTGGCCTGGCTATCGATTCCGTGTATTTCTGTTATCCAGATCTTGGCCTGGCTATTGATTCCATGTATTTCTGTTATCCTGATCTTGGCCTGGCTATTGATTCCATGTATTTCTGTTATCCTGATCTTGGCCTGGCTATTGATTCCATATGTTTCTGTTATCCTGATCTTGGCCTGGCTATCGATTCTGTGTATTTCTGTTATCCTGATCTTGGCCTGGCTATTGATTCTGAGTATTTCTGTTATCCTGATCTTGGCCTGGCTATTGATTCCATATGTTTCTGTTATCCTGATCTTGGCCTGGCTATCGATTCTGTGTATTTCTGTTATCCTGATCTTGGCCTGGCTATTGATTCTGTGTATTTCTGTTATCCTGATCTTGGCCTGGCTATTGATTCCCTGTATTTCTGTTATCCTGATCTTGGCCTGGCTATTGATTCCGTATGTTTCTGTTATCCTGATCTTGGCCTGGCTATTGATTCCGTGTATTTCTGTTATCCAGATCTTGGCCTGGCTATCGATTCCATGTATTTCTGTTATCCTGATCTCGGCCTGGCTATTGATTCCGTGTATTTCTGTTATCCTGATCTTGGCCTGGCTATTGATTCCGTATGTTTCTGTTATCCTGATCTTGGCCTGGCTATCGATTCTGTGTATTTCTGTTATCCTGATCTCGGCCTGGCTATTGATTCCCTGTATTTCTGTTATCCTGATCTTGGCCTGGCTATTGATTCTGAGTATTTCTGTTATCCTGATCTTGGCCTGGCTATTGATTCAATGTATTTCTGTTATCCTGATCTTGGCCTGGCTATTGTTTCCATATGTTTCTGTTATCCTGATCTTGGCCTGGCTATTGATTCCGTGTGTTTCTGTTATCCTGATCTTGGCCTGGCTATCGATTCCGTGTATTTGTTATCCAGATCTTGGCCTGGCTGTTGATTCCATGTATTTCTGTTATCCTGATCTTGGCCTGGCTATTGATTCCGTGTATTTCTGTTATCCTGATCTTGGCCTGGCTATCGATTCCGTGTGTTTCTGTTATCCTGATCTTGGCCTGGCTATTGATTCCGTGTGTTTCTGTTATCCTGATCTTGGCCTGGCTATTGATTCTGAGTATTTCTGTTATCCTGATCTTGGCCTGGCTATTGATTCTGAGTATTTCTGTTATCCTGATCTTGGCCTGGCTATTGTTTCCATATGTTTCTGTTATCCTGATCTTGGCCTGGCTATTGATTCCGTATGTTTCTGTTATCCTGATCTTGGCCTGGCTATTGATTCTGTGTATTTCTGTTATCCTGATCTTGGCCTGGCTATTGATTCCCTGTATTTCTGTTATCCTGATCTTGGCCTGGCTATTGATTCCGTATGTTTCTGTTATCCTGATCTTGGCCTGGCTATTGATTCCGTGTATTTCTGTTATCCTGTTCTTGGCCTGGCTATTGATTCCGTGTATTTCTGTTATCCTGATCTCGGCCTGGCTATTGATTCCGTGTATTTCTGTTATCCTGATCTTGGCCTGGCTATTGATTCCGTATGTTTCTGTTATCCTGATCTTGGCCTGGCTATCGATTCTGTGTATTTCTGTTATCCTGATCTCGGCCTGGCTATTGATTCCCTGTATTTCTGTTATCCTGATCTTGGCCTGGCTATTGATTCTGAGTATTTCTGTTATCCTGATCTTGGCCTGGCTATTGATTCAATGTATTTCTGTTATCCTGATCTTGGCCTGGCTATTGTTTCCATATGTTTCTGTTATCCTGATCTTGGCCTGGCTATTGATTCCGTGTGTTTCTGTTATCCTGATCTTGGCCTGGCTATTGATTCTGAGTATTTCTGTTATCCTGATGTTGGCCTGGCTATTGTTTCCATATGTTTCTGTTATCCTGATCTTGGCCTGGCTATTGATTCCGTGTGTTTCTGTTATCCTGATCTTGGCCTGGCTATTGATTCCGTATGTTTCTGTTATCCTGATCTTGGCCTGGCTATCGATTCCGTGTATTTCTGTTATCCTGATCTTGGCCTGGCTATCGATTCCATGTATTTGTTATCCAGATCTTGGCCTGGATATTGATTCCGTGTATTTCTGTTATCCTGATCTTGGCCTGGCTATTGATTCCGTATGTTTCTGTTATCCTGTTCTTGGCCTGGCTATTGATTCCGTATGTTTCTGTTATCCTGATCTTGGCCTGGCTATCGATTCCATGTATTTCTGTTATCCTGATCTTGGCCTGGCTATTGAGTAGCAGAAAATTTCAGACATTGATTTTGTTACTAAAATGTATTTTCCTATTGTAGACCGAGAGACACCATTGGCAATATAAGCCATAGATGGTAGACCTCTTGTCAAACCTCATATTACTCATGAAACCCAAAATATCACAATGACTGTGGGTGTGTTACATAAATAGACGGTTACTCTCCAACTCATATCTTCTCCACCCCTCCCTCTTCTGGGTTTTCCATGGCTCTACCAGCACAACCCCTCAATTGACTGGCTTACTGAACAAATAAAAATAAAACCCTGTAAAACCCATAAGAAATATAAACATTCCTACTGCTCCCCCATTATATACTGTTGTACCTTCCCAGTACTGTGATTTGGAAAGGTATTTTATAAGGGTAAGGCAGACAGTCTTCCACCTCATAGACCTCATGATGGTGCCATAAACTTGCTGTCTGCTACTATGCCACCTTTGGGTAGAGTTTATCCTCTCAATCTGAATGAGTATTTATTAATGGAGGAATACATCCAGGAGGCACTTCAAGAGGGATTTATTAGACGGTCTTCTTAACCTGCAGGTGCAGGATTTTATTTTATTTTTTTTTTGTATCCAAAAAGGAAGGTGAGCGAAGACCCTGCATAGACTACCGAGGTTTGAACAAAACCACTGTGAAAAAAGTATACCCTATTCCACTCATCACCAAACATGACTGTCTTCATGGGTCCACATGGTTTAATAAACTTGAATTAAGAGGTGTCTATAATCTGGTTAGGATCAAGAAGGTTGATGAGTGGAAAACTAAATTTAATACTCGTAGTGGTCACTGTGAGTACCTTGTCATGTCAGTTGGGTTATGTAATGCACCTGCCGTGTTCCAAGATTTTGTTAACAATGTCTTATGAGAGTACCTTAACAGTTTTATTTTTATTGTTTATCTCGATGACATCCTCATACACTCACCTGATCTTGAAACACACCACTTTCGTGTACGTACTGTTCTTCGAACACTTACTGAGAATGGTCTGTATTGCAAACTTGAGAAGTGTTTATTCAACCAGACTAGTGTACACTTTCCTGGGTTATGTTATTTCTGGTAAAGGGTTTCAAATTGACCCAAATAAATTGAAAGCAGTGTTAAAATGGCCTCTGCCACTGGGAATCAAGGCTATCCAGAGATTTGTGGGTGTGCCAATTATTATCAAAGGTTCATCCAGGGATTCTTTAAGATAATAGCTCCTAACACTAACATGACCAAGAAGGGTGCTAATACCAAGCAATGGTCTAAGGAAGCCAAGCAGGCTTTTGAGACTCTGAAACAAGCATTTTCCTCTGCTCCTGTACTTATCCACACCAATCCTCGTAAACCCTTTGTTCTAGAAGTGGTCGCAGTTGGTGTGGGGGCAGTGCTTTCTCAAAGGTCGTCTCCTGAGTCTCGTTTATGTCCTTGTGGCTTCTTTTCAAAGAAATTGACAATGACAGAAAGTAACTATGACATAGGGAACAGATTGGCTATTATTCTTGCCTTTACAGAATGGAGACCCCTGGAGGGTTCTAATATACCAGTTTTGATACTTATGGATCATGAAAATTTGTCCTACATCAGTGATGCTAAAAGGTTGGATTCTAGACAGGCTCGGTCTCTTCTTTTATCACACTATAACTGTGATTACATATAGACCTGGTAGTAGAAATATCAAGGCTTGTTCCTTTTCCAGGCAATTAGATGCTCCTGACTCTGATGACCAAGAGGAGTCACCTATAGAACCTCCTGACAGAATTGTAACTATGACCAGAACTGTTCTTCTTCTTTTTTTTTTTTTTTATTTATTTTTCCATCTTGACAAATTCAGCGACAACAATATTGGTTACAGGACTTGTGCAAAAGTCACAGATATTGCGATATGATACATCATCTTAAAAAGGAGAGTATACGGTGCCTTTGTACATGCTCTTAGTTTACACAAGTAAAAAACACTTAGCTGAACTGTCAAGGAGTTTTCTTAGTAAACAACAATGTTAAATTATTAGATATGTAGTACATTGTGCGTTAACAGGGACACAGAATCGTGTATCAGAAGGGTGGGTCATCCGTCGCCGCGATGATGCAACGACAGCTACCCCAACCGAACCTTTATCATTATCTTTTCGTGTCAGCTAAATTACCTTAACTACCAGTCCTTTCAACTGGACTGGGCAGAGAAATAATCAAGGAAATAAGCGAGAGACAAGGTATAGAGAAGTAATGGAGAAGGAGTGGAGGAGAGGAGAGCTAAGAAGAAGAGAAAGGTAAGGAAGAAAAGTAGGGGCCCACTGGACAAGTATCGCAAGAATGTTTCAAGCAGCTAAGGTGAGTTTGTGGATGAGTTTTTGCTCAGCCCGTGTCCACCCCTCAACCGTGCGATTAAGGAGGTAGACCCAGGGATCCAGCTCTAGATTCCTGGAGAGGACTCTCGCTATCAGACGTTTAATTGCTGTCCAAAAAGTGACCATTTTTGGGCACGTCCACCACATATGAAGGTAGGTGCCTCTCTCACCGCATCCCCTCCAGCATAAATCTGTAGTGGTTTTGTGCATTCTGAATAATGTCATGGGTGTCGTGTACCATCTAAACAGAGTCTTAAAGGATTGCTCCTGTAAGGTGACGCAGCCTGAGGTGGTGTTACTCGTCTCCCAGATCTCCTGCCATTCTACGCCCTCTAGTACCTCTCCCAAGTCCCGTTCCCAGTGGTCAGCATACCCTAGTCGTCCCCATTCCCCATTTTCCGAGCAAAGTGGGCGTATAGTGACGTAATCATCCCCTTGGGTACAGCTTCGCTGGAGCGCCGCCCTTTGTATATGGGGCTGTTGCGCGAAATCTTTCAATTGGATGAAGCGAAATAAATCAGCTGGTGTCAAGTGTCTCCCTTGCGCGAGGTCATCGAACTGAATGATTTCATTACCCTGAAATAAATGACATATCCTCTGAATCCCCGCCTGTTCTAAATTTCTAAAATCCCTGGGGGCCATTCCCGGGGGAAAGGCTCTGTTGCGTAGGAAGGGCATAAGGGGGGATGGAGATGAGGCTAACTTGTGCTTTGTGTGTGTAGAGTCCCAGATACTTAAGGAGGTAAGAATTGTTGGGCAGGTAACTCTGAGAATGGATCTATGTTCTTTTGGCACCCACATTGCGAATTGAGGCAAGTCGGCCCCCACCATAAGCGACTCCATGTCGACCCATTTTCTGTCTCCCGGGGGTGAATGCCACATGGCTACTTGCGTTAGTTGGGCTGCTAAATAGTAGTAGTATAGGCAGGGAAGCCCCAACCCGCCCCTGGATTTGGGACTATATAGTACCTGTCTGGAGATCCTATGTCTCTTATTTTGCCAGACGAAAGCCCCTATAGCTCTCTGTAGAGGGAGTAGTTGAGATTTATATATGCGGATGGGCAGAGCCTGGAACAGGAAGAGAATGCGCGGTAGCACATTAATTTTTGCGGAGTGTATCCTTCCTATCCATGAGATGGGTTTGTCAAGCCATTCGTCCATGTCCTTTATTAGTGTTTTAATTAGGGGGGTATAATTGTGCTGATATAGCTTGTGTGGGTCAGCCGTCAAGTGTATTCCCAAGTATTTAAGAGAAGAGTGTTCCATGTGTATAGCGTGTCTGTCCCTAATCGATGCCGTGTCCGCCGCCGCCAGTCACAGTGGGAGGGCGCTAGATTTGGCCATGTTAACCACGTACCCCGAGAGACCTCCGTAGTTCTGAAGGATCCCTTGTAAGGCGGTCATTGAGTCCATTGGGTTCGTCAGTGTCAGGAGCACGTCGTCTGCATATGCAGAGACCAGGAACTCCCTACCCCCCACAGTCACCCCTTGAACTCCAGGGTGTAGTCTCAGGGTTTGTAGCAACGGTTCAAGTGACAGGACAAATAAGAGTGGGGAGAGTGGGCACCCCTGTCTCGTGCCATTGTGGAGACTGTGAACACCGAAGCTACGTCTGTCGGGGTGGATTTTATGGAGCCGTCTGGGTGTCTAATCGAAGTGATGTGTGTCCGCCGTTGTCTGGGGTTGAGGGTCCTGGTTAAGAAAATGTCCATCTTATTTGCCTTTTCATAAAATGAGCGTCTAGTATAAGTCATGGCCCTGGCTGTGTCATCTAGTAGTAGGGTACGGATATTAAGCCGCACCGCGGTTAAGCGTTGGAAAGAGTCCCTGTCAGGGTTCGATTTGTGTGCCTGTTCTATAGTCCGCAACTCGTCCAGGAGACGTTCTAATCTTTGGAATTTTAATTTTTTATTTTTGGTCGCTAGGCGAATAAAAGCCCCCCTTATGACGGCCTTGTGGGCCGCCCAAGTGGTGCTTGCTTTCACTTCCGGGCAGCTATTAAGGGAGAAATACTCCTGCAGTTCCTTGTGGAGTTGCGTCGTGATTTCGATGTCCCTAAGTAAGGATGTGTTCAGTCTCCATGTCCACGGGGTCGCAGTACATAGATTCCCTAACGTCAAGGTCACTTCAGCGTGGTCGGACCACGTGATTGAGCCCACCGACAAACTATGGACCCGTGCCAAGCTACAGTCGTTCACTAAGAAGAAATCAATCCTAGAGTATGTGTCGTGTGGTGCCGAATGGAAGGTGTAATCAGCTTCCCCAGGATGGTGTGCCCTCCAAACATCAATCAGGCCCGTGTTAGTTATGAACTCATGTAGGAGTTTGTCCTGTCCCCCCCTGCCCTGTGATCTCGGGATCCCCCTGTGTGCACTCCTGTCGACGGCAGGACACGGCACCGCGTTAAAATCCCCTCCCATGACTATCATGCCTCGCGGAAGGGACCGCAATATATCCTGCAGCTGATCCCAGAAACTCCTTTCTGGTTTATTAGGGGCGTAAATGTTAACTAGATGAACCGTGTGCGAGAACAGTGTGCCAGAGAGTATAATGTATCGGCCTTCAGGGTCGGTTACGGTGTTGGATACCTGAAGTGGGCAGCTGTTTCTAATCAATATCGCTACCCCGTTGCGCTTCCTGTGTGCCCTAGCTTCATGTGTGGAGCCGTATGTGTGGTCCCTCAGTTTGAATTGTACGGGCTTGGGGAGGTGGGTTTCCTGTAAAAATGCAATGTCTGTTTTCGTTCTTTTTAGCTCGCGGAACATTAGGCGCCGCTTTCTAGGGGCATTAAGGCCCTTCACATTCAATGAAGTGCGATTTACCGCCATAAGCATGTGCGTGGGGACCTGCCGGGCATCTCGCCCACCTTTGCTCTCTGTGCATTCGTCACGTATCGTGCAGTCGTCCATCGCCCGCCCCCCCCCCACCCCCAGCCTCTCCCCGCAGTCCCCCAGGAAAAGAAAAGAAGAAGGTAGGAAAAAAGATTAGGTAGAAGAAAAGGATGTCGTAGGAGTAACCGACTCATATAGGAGTAACCGACGCCTGCTCTTACCAATCGCCAGACCTAGGTTGGGTACATGGACCGGCCTCTCCACTGCGTCCAGCGCACGTGTAAGGTGCAGGTCCATGAGCCGTGACCGTGTCACGCTAGGTTGCTGTATGCCAACATCATTGGAGTTATTTCTCCCCGCGGGAGCGCACCTTGCGCACGCCGCTCAGGAGATCCAATGAATCAATTTAAGAACTTGTCAGTTTTATATAAAACATAGCTGTTCAATTGTCAGTGTAACGCATAGCAAATTGCATACCCTGGAGCCTTGGTTCCTTTATGAGTAGCCAGAGATCCACCACCCCCCCCCCGGCGCTAGGTGTCATGTAGCAGCTATATAGGGTATGGGTGTACCCAGAGGGGGAGCCCCCCCCCAGTCCTGCAGCCCCACAAACAACAAGTGTCCCGGGCGGGCTCTGTAACATCGTCCGGTAGGTGGCCCAGGGGCCTACACAGAAGGTGCCAAAGGGCCAATCGCTCCTCGTTCCCCCCCACACACACAAATGGCCGCTCAGGCTCCATCCCCGTCCCCCACCCCAATTGGTTCAAAAGCCGCCTGTATGTGCGGAGGTCAGTCTCCCCCAAGAGTCCCGTAACCCCCCCATCTCTCCAGACACCCAGCACCCGCCCCAGACTAAGTACCATCGGCCCCAGTCCCTTATCATACGATACCGCACCAGTGTTAATGCCGTCTCCCTTCTCCGACCTCCTGCCATTCCGTGGGGAGGGCAGTCAGCCCCTCCGATGTCACAGGTACCGTAGGCAGGTTAAGCGGGGGTGGTAAACCCAGACTCCTGAACAGCTGCTGTGGGTCTCCGCCGGGTGCGAGCACCGTCGTGCGGCCATCTTTAAAGGCCAGAAGCTTGAAGGGGAACCCCCAGGCGTAGCGGATTCCAGCCCAGTGTAATGCCTCGATGATGGGCTTCCATTCCCGGCGTCGTTGTAGCGTACTGGGTGCCAAGTCCTGGTAAAGGTGAATCTCAGCCCCCCTGTGTTTTATGGGGCCTTCCCTGCCTCTCTTCAGCAGTGCTTCCTTAGTTTGGAAGTGGAGAAAACGGATGACCACATCCCTCAGGAACGCTGCGTCTGCTCTCCTGTTGCGTAGGGCTCTGTGCGCCCTCTCTATCGTCCATTGCTCAGCTGGTATGTTAGGCAAGAGAGGCTTTAACACCTCCAGCACGAGGTCTTGGACTGGGCCCTCGTTATCTGATTCTGGGAGGCCTCTCAAGCGGATGTTATTACGCCGCGATCTATTGGCCATATCTTCCATCTGCAATTCTGCTTCGGCCATGCGGCAGGATGAGCTGTTCACCTGGGAGACCATTTCGTTGTGGGCTGCAGTGGTGGTTTCTAGCCTGGCCTCCAGGCGGAGCGTCCATGCACCCAAAGCGTGGATCTCGGCCTGTAAGACCGAAGTTGATTTTTCAATTTCGCCGGCCAGATACGTCCGCACCTCGGCAAGTTTAGCCAGAATCTGGGTAGCCTCTCCGGAGGATTTTGCTCCGGGTGAAGATGAGAGCGGAGAGGATGGCCGGGAGGTTAGGCCCTCACCGGCGCCATCTTGGGACTCATGGTGGCCGGCTTTTTGTACCGCGAAAAGGCCCATCACCGTGCTTCCTCCGTCCTGACCCTTTTCAGGTTGTTTCTTCGGGTTTCTTTTATCCATTGCTTGTATTATAGTTAACAATTTTCTCGTTGTTGGCGCTTATGTAAGCAAAATATAGCGTGAGTGGAGCGGAGCTCTATTCAGACGCGTCCAGCTTCCTTCACAGTCAGGCCACGCCCCCAGCGACCAGAACTGTTCTGTCTAGTTCATTGATGGAGAATATTCAAAAAGACACACCCAGGGGAAAACTGTTTGTCCCCATGGAAGAGAGAATTAATGTCCTTACCATTAACAAGGCACCAAAATTGCAGGACATGCAAGTATAAATAAGAAGTGAATTTGATTTCTTGTGATTTCTGGAGAGAAGTTAAATAGTATGTCCTGGCATGTACTGTATGTGCCCAAGCAAAGGCCTCTCATCAAGTACCTTGTGATTTATTGCAGCCCTTACCAATCCCCACGAAACCATGGGCTCATCTTTCCACTGACTTAATGGTGGACTTACCTCCATCCAAGGGAAACACTGTGATACTCATGATAGTAGATTGTTTCAGTAAGATGGCGAATTTCGTACCCTTACCCAAATTGCCATCATCCTCTGACCTGACCAAGATATTTGCCTGTGAAATATTCTGTTTGCATGGCATTCCTCAGGTTATAGTATCTGACAAGGGTTCACAATTTGTATCTAGATTTTAGAGGGGATTCTATGCTGAAGTGAAAATCACATTATCCTTTTCATCAGCCTATCACCCACAAACAAATGGAGCGGCTGAGCGGGCCAATCAATCTCTGGAGCAATATTTGTGTTGTTTTGTTTCTAATCTACAAGACAACTGGGTGGTCCTGCTTCCCTGGGCTGAGTTTGCTCGCAAAAACTCGGATCATGAAGCTTCTGGTCACAGTTCTTTCTTTGCTAATTATGGCTTTCATCCCGCAGTTCTATCCTTTGTTGATAAAGGAATGCCATAACTGGACTCACATTTGCCTGTTTGCAAAAGATTTGGGGGCAGGTTCATGCCATCCTGCAGAGAAGCGCTGTGTTTTAGAAGTGTTATGCTGATCGTCACCGTAGGGCAGCTCCTTCCTATCAAGTGGGTGATATGGTTTGGCTCTCTACACAAAATATCCGTTTCTGTGTCCCCTCCAAAAAGATGGCACCTCGCTTTATCTGTCCATTTAAGATCCTGTGTAAAGTAAACCCTGTATCTTATGCTTTAGATTTAACTCGTACTCTCCGTATTCCTAATGTGTTTCATACCGCTTTATTGAAGCCATTACTGTGCAACCGGTATACTTCAATGACCCCTCCGCTTCCTGTTCTGGTTGATGGAGAGGAGGAATACGAAATCCAGGAACTTGTGGATTCCTGGTATCCTAGGGTATCCTTCCAGTACTTAGTGCACTGGAAGGGTTATGGCCCAGAAGAACGTTCTTGGGTTCCACATTCTGACATCCATGCTCTAGTCCTGCTTCGTAGGTTCCATGCCAGGTTTCCTTCACGTCCTGGTCCTGTCCTGTCCTGGAGGGGGGGAGGGGTAATGTCATGATATTTACCCCTTATGGCGCTGTGCGATCACAGAAATTATATATTTTCTGAGTTCTGATGCACAAACATTAATCCCTAGCTTCCTGGTGCCTTATTATGACATCATATATGATGTGGACCTCTCACATTAGTTTCCTTTTATAGTGTCAGCCCATGTATTGCTTTTTGATGATGTGTACAGACTTGTGACATCACGGTCCTCTGTGACTAATCACCACCCAGTATAGGGTATGTCCTGATGAAAGCTCCCTAGAGGAGCTGAAACGTCGAATTTCCTCAACAGTAAATAACTTTGAACAAAATCCTTGAGTGCAAGTTTTTGCTATTTTCTATATATATATTTTGTTTCCTGAGAGTGTGTTTATACAGTATATTCTGACCTCGGCTTGTTTGACTATTCTTGCTCTCTGTTATCCTGTTCTTGGCCCGGCTATTGATTCTATGTATTTCTGTAATCCTGACCTCGGCCTGTCTCTCGTTTATTCTCTGTCTGCTTGCAGACATTTCATATATCTGTCTCAGGCACTAACCCAATCACTCTAAGGAGCGGTACATGTACCTTTAATGTTACCTTTTGGTTTGCATGTTAGGGTAACTCTTTTCCTGACAGTGCCTTCACGGACCGGTGGGAGAGATCAAAGATCTACCTCACCAACCCACAGTCACTTTTTGCAGGAGCGCAAAGTAAGGGAGAGGAGGAGGGGGGGAGGGTGAATGTTCCTCTCGCGAGCCGGACAATTTGGAGCATTTCCGCGGTTACCACGAGAGGAGTGAACTTTGCGTGTAGCTGGATGGGCTGCAAGCTAGAGTGATAGAATTCCACCGGACCACCAGAACAGGAAGTATTAAAGTCAGTTATTGAAACTGCACATATACAACGCAGCCTAGAACAGCAAGAACAAAGGTTACAGGCATTAGCATGGACAATGATTTTAAGAAAAAGATGTGCAGCCTAGTTGGTTTTTACTGAGAAGCATAAGAGGAGAACTACTTCATTATACATCTGCACTTTTTTTTCTTACATATTTACATAAACATCGACAGTAAGGTAGTCAAGGATGGCAAGAAAAGAGTATTCTTTACCTGTACAACGGGAGGACATAAAGTGTGCTCTGTAAACATTGCTTTCAGATGATGTAAGAAGCACAAAAACACCTCAATTCACTAACACACTCACACGCAACGCTATGCGGCTTTTATGAAAAATACACAATAGAAGGGAAAGGGGGAAGAAATACACAATAGAAGGGAAAAGGGTCTTCTGTTCACTATATCTCTCATTTGGTATTCTGTTCACTATATCTATCATTTGGTATTCTGTTCAATATATATATATATATACACACACACACACACACACACACTGTAGATACGCTTCATGTTCTCTAAACATACACTACAATCAATATGCACACACTTGCTGCATCCTCTATACACACACACACACTATGCCCCATTGCCCACACACTACAGCCAGGGATGTGTCCAGGGCCGGCGCTACCTGTAAGGCGGACTAGGCAGCCGCCTAGGGCGCCCCTTGGGAAGGGGCGCCGCCAGGAGCGCCGGCCCCCCTAATGCTGCAGCCGCCCGAGCGCTCTGTAGAGAGCCTCAGGCGGCTGCAGCTTTGCCCGGGCTGGTGCGTCCATGAGGGCGCACCGCCCGGGCACAGCATGAAGAGAGGGAGGGGGCTGACAGGAGGGAAGCGCTCAGCGCTCCCTCCTGTCACTCCCTCTCTGTAGCGTGACCGAGCGCAGTATAGTCCGCCGGTACAGGGAGCATCTGTCTCCTGTACTCGGACGGACTAACAGGAAGTGAACACTGGTGTTCACTTCCTGTTAGTCCGCCGGGTACAGGAAACAAAAGCTCCCTGTACCCGCGGACCATGATACAGAGCTCGGCCACGCTACTATAGAGGTAGGGGAGGGTGGGGGGAATAAATAGAGGGGGGGGGGGGAGATAAATACACGGAGAGGGAGGGGAGGAGGAGAAATCAATGAAGAGGGAGGAGGGGGGGAGAAATAAATGGACAGGGAGGGGGGAGAAATAAATGGACAGGGAGGGGGGAGAAATAAATGGACAGGGAGAGGGGGATAAATGGACAGGGAGGGGGGGGATAAATGGACAGGGAGGGGGGGAAATAAATGGACAGGGAGGGGGGGGAAATAAATGGACAGGGGGGGGGAGGACAGGGAGGGGGAAATAAATGGACAGGCAGGGTGGGGGGAATAAATGGACAGACCGGGAGGGGGGAATAAATGGACAGACAGGGAAGGGGGAATAAATGGACAGGGGGGGATAAATGGACAGGGGGGGAAATAAATGGACAGGGAGGGGGGGAAATAAATGGACAGGGAGGGGGTAAATAAATGGACAGGGAGGGGGTAAATAAATGGACAGGGAGGGGGAGGGAATAAATGGACAGGGAGGGGGGGGAATGGACAGGCAGGGTGGGGGAATAAATGGACAGGCAGGGTGGGGGGAATAAATTGAAAGGGGGGGGATAAATTGACAGGGAGGGGAATTGACGGGATTAGGAGGGGGAATGAGAGTGGGGAGGGGAGAAGAGAGTGACAACGGGGGAGACGAGAGTGACAAGGGAGGGGGAGAAGAGAGGGACACGCAGGGGAGAAGAGAGTGACAAGGGAGGAGGGGGGAGAAGAGAGGGACAAGAGGGGGGAGAAGAGAGGGACATGGGGGGGAGAAGAGAGGGACAAGGGGGGTTGAGAAGAGAGTGACGAGGGAGGGAGAGGGGGAGAAGAGAGTGACAAGGGAGGGGGGAGAGATTGACATCCATCACACACACACAATGCACCCCTTGCACACAGAAAAACACACAATGCATTACACACAGACACACACACACAAGCAATTCAACCCTTACACACAATGCATCCCTTACACACACAGAAACACACAATGCATTCCTTACACACACTCAATGCACCCCTTACAGATGCACACACTGCATCCCGTACATACACAGAAACACTCATTGCAGCCCTTACACATACAAACACAGATTCACACAATGCATTCCTTACACACATATCAGGACATCCCCTACTCCTGTGAACAAACTAATTGGTGGAACATTAAGGTGGACCCTGGGGCCCAGACCTTGAGCTGTGCAAAGGGCCTTAAAAAAAATGGAGCCTTCTTCCTGTTCTCCCAGAACACAAACAGCCTCCAGAGAGCCTGTTCTACACCAGACCAGTGGAGCCAGACTGCAGGTAGAGCCCATCACCATCCTCATCTGATTGTAAGTAGGCAATCTAGTATATTATTCGTGGCACTAATCTCTAATTTACCTCACATTAAAGGGACACTTTAGTCCCCAGAACCACTGCAGCTTAATGTAGTGGTTCTGGTGTCTATAGCCTGTCCCTGCAGGCCTTTTAATGTAAACACGGTGGCACTGCAGCACTTGCGTTAGTTAACATGGGGCATTGTGATGTCATATCGGGCGGGGGGATGGGGGGGCGGCAAACTTTACTTTTGCCTAGGGCGGCAAAAATCCTTGCACCGGCCCTGGATGTGTCTGCCTCACTGCAGACGAGGCAAACATGGCATTTGCGGCAATTTCCAGGGGGCGGCAAAAAACGCTGCCCAAAAATGCCCAGGCAAATACCTTGTTTGCCGTGTTTTATGGGAGCCCAAGAGTTGTCCAGCTGGCCACCTTTGGGATCCCCCGGGGCAAGTGGGCGGTTGTTTCCCGGGCGGCAAGGGAGCACTTTACACTGAGCTCTCTCTGTTCAGCTCCTTTGCGCGACCCACAGTAATGCCGGGAGCCCAAATATGACATCATATTCCGGCTCCCGGCATCAGTCTGCGGAGCGCGAGGGAAATGGCAGAAATTTGCCGTTATAATACCCAGATAGATATGACTTTTGTTTAAATCAAAACCATGACTAACCAAGTTAACCAAAATTCACATACGCGTCCATAAAGCCCTAGACAGGAGGGAGGACAATTTGGCAATTTTGTCCCACAGCTATGCTTCCAGGCAGACCTATGTTTATACTAAGGTGGGTCTTGTTATAACAAATTGTCTTCTATTTCTGATATGGAATCATTATCTTCAATACTGTGTGATTGATGGATTGATGGATGGATGGGTGGATAGGATGGATAGATATGTAATGTACTCACTCAAGCATATGCACTAATAAACACACAAAGGAAACCTATTGATGTATCCAATCCCACTGAATCTCTGTGTTCAAGGCAATTGATTTCATTTACCTACAAGAGCTGCCTTCTAGCTGTGCTCTCTGACAATTTCACACTTTTCCACATTTCCAACCCACACTGCACTTGTGGGGGCTCATTATTCCCAACTTTAATTCTGTCATTGTGAAATCTAAACTGTCCATCACCTGGTTACCAAGGAGATGACCAATAGCAAGCTTGTGAGTAGGTGTTGCCATCTGCCTCCAATTGCAGCATGACCTGTCTGGTACCAGCAAGCAAGGATGCTATTCCAGTGCAGAGCATCAATCCTGGATCAGAACTAAGGAATGCAACTTAGTAACACAGCAAGGTACAGTCTGTATTCTATTCATTCTATGTGTGGATTGTGTGGATTGCTTGTTATGCATGGGTTTCATTCAGTATAATTAAATGGAGGGGACATCTGCTAGATAACTGCATGCATTTGTCTCACTGTGCTGTGTATTATATAGGCTTCTCAAGGTTATAACACAAGGTTTAGCTGGAGCAAGAGCTGTACAATTAAACCTGGGTCTGCATAGCTGTGCTCTGTACAACCAACAAGAGTTAAATAGCAAATGCAAGGTGTACAGAGCCAATGCTGCACGGGGTTGGAATTAGCAATGGCTGTTTTAGAAGAATCATTATTGGCAAAATCTCAAAGGGATGTTGCAGACGGTATTGATTCAAACACTGTGCTGGTATAGGATAACCTGCAGTGAAAGGGTTAAACACAACATGCACGTTCGATTTGCAAGTCAATATCCTATCACTGAAAATAACTGTGTGTATTATGTACTATTGAAAAAACAGCATAGCATCATTTCTTCTAATGGATCGTTTATGTTTGGTTTTTTTTCAGTTAAATTAAATAATTAACATTTATATTTTGCCAGCTTGTTTTCAATGGGTAGCCAAGGGAGAAATGACCCAGGTAAAGGAGAGAACAGCTATTTTAGCATCTTTAATATGTGTGTTGTGTATGTGTGTATACAATAAGCAGTCCATTTGTGGGTGTTCATTTTCAAAATATTTTTGATTTATTAATATAAAACTCTTTAACCCCTTGCATTCTGAGCTACTTAAAATGTAAGGATGTTTTTTCAGTATTTAATTATCACAATTTAAGCAATATCTGAGGCAGGGTTTCTCATTTTGCACCTTAATGATTAAGGTAATTCATATATATTCAATTGAACCCTTTGTGATGGGAAATTCCTAATCAAACTGTTAAAATAAGTGAATATTTATATAAAGTGTATATAGCTTAACCCCTTAAGGACACGTGACATGTGTGACACGTCATGATTCCCTTTTATTCCAGAAGTTTGGTCCTTAAGGGGTTAAAGGGACACTCCATTGACCAAATGCAAAAATAAATGATAAAGTCACCATTTGCAGATATGCCCCAAAGAAAACATAAATGTATTTAATTGTGCATTTTAATTGGGATATAACAACATAGCTTGCAAAAGCTGCAGACCTTGTCTGCAGCATTTGCAAGTCCTCCCCTTCTAACCCCACCCAGACGTTCTGTGGCTGTCCAATCACAGACTTCCCAATGCAGCTCAATGCAAGGCAGGTGCTCTGGGCAATTGCTGCCTCTTGAGTTTAGCTCCACTGAGCTTTCCAAACCAGGAAGTAACAGAACTGGCTGTCTGATTGACAGCCAGGGGGTGTAGCAAGGTTCATTTATAAAAGTGTTAATTTTTATTGAAATCTGCACTTTTAAACAATAAAATGTAAAAAGAGGGCATGCTCTTCACACATAAAGCACTTCAGAAAACGAATGTGCTTCAGGGTTTTGGAGTGTCCCTTTAAAAACAGGTCAGGGTTTCAAGGACCCAGTTTAACAGACAGAATGGGGGGTAGAGGGAGGGACAGTATCGAGGAAGACAATGAGATTGCTAATTAAATGCGAGTGATGCGTCTAGGTACAAGACTGGGTCCAGGGCTCTATGCAGGAATACTGATTGGAAAGCCTGTTTAGGTCCCTTGGTAATCAAATGTGGCTGTGTGTCAGTTTAAATAGAATAAAGCAGCTATATGCCATCATAAATGCCATCATAAATCTCACAAGTGCTCTCTTTCAAATATAATAACCCAAACTTGGGGTTTCATATATACAATAAATACGTATTTTGGAAACATATTGCCGTTGATAACAACAAAAACACATTTTGAGTGGAATTAGGAATGTCTCTAAAACCACATAACTAACTACTATACCGTTTTCTATACTCTTTAACCATGATACATGCTTCAGGATTATCTTTCTTTTATATAAAATGTTTTTGTTAAAGTTTGTTCCTTTATTTTAAAAATATAGCAGTGAGTTACATATGACCTACCCTGCCGACACGTTCGAAATTAATCTCTGGGGCAGCAGCTGCTATTTGTGGCACTTTCCTTAGAGATATGCTGGGAGAGGAGCTGTGACACCAGACAGAATCTCACTGTCTTTGTCTTCCTAGGCACTCATCTCGTATAAGGGGAGAGGACCTGGAAGTGTTACTCCTACTAATGTCATGCAGGCCAGGACATACATTGATCAGCCACAACATTAAAACGTCTGATAGGTGCAATAAATAACATTGATTATATTGTTACAATGGCACATGTCAAGGGGTGTGATATATTAGGCAGAAAGTGAACAATCAGTTCTTGAATTTCATGTGTTGGACACGGGAAAAATGGGCAAGCAAAAAGATCTGAGTGACTTTGACAAAGGTCCAAATAGTGATGGCTAGATAACTGGGTCAGAGCGTCTCCAAAACAGCAAGTCTTGTGGGGTGTTCAAAGTATGCAATAGTTAGTACCTACCAAAAGTGCTGCAAGAAAGGACAACCAGTGAACTGGCATCAGGGTCATGGGCAACCAATAAAATGGACATGGAGAGCGGAGGTTAGTCCCTCTGGTCCAATCACACAGTAGAGCTACTGAAGCTCAAATTGCTGAAAAACGTAATGATGGCCATTATAGAAAGGTGTCGGAACACACAGTGCATCGCAGTTTGCTGCATGATGACCCCTGTCCACTGCCAAAAGCACCTTCAAGGGAGGCGTAAGCGCCAGAACAGGACAATGGAGCAATGGCAGAAGATAGCCTCGTCTAATGAATCATGTTTTCTTTTAGATCAGGTGGATGGCCGTGTGTGTGCGCGTTGTGTACCCGAGGCAGATATGGCAGCAGAATGCACTATGGGAAGGAGGCAGGCTGACAGAGGCAGTGGTATGCTTGGGCAATGTTTTGCTGAGAAACCTTGGGTCCTGGCATTTATGTGGCTGTTATATATACAAGTATCACCTACCTAGAGATTGTTGGAGACCACGTACACCCCTTCATGGCAATGGTGTTCCCTGATGGCCTCTTTCAGCAAGAACATGCACCCAGTCACACTGCGAAACGTGTTCAGGAATGGTTTGAGGAACATGACCAATAGTTCAAGGTGTTGCCTTGGCCTCCAAATTCCCCAGATCTCAATATAATTGAACATCTCTGGGATAAGCTGGAACAGCAAATCTGATCCATGGAGACCCCTCCTCATAACTTGCAGGACTTAAAGGATCTGATTCTGAAATACCCCAAGACACGTTAAGAGGTCTTGTGGAGTCTGTGCTGTGACGCATAACAGCTTTTTTTGCAGTATGAGTGGGACCTTCATCATATTAGGCAGGTGGTTTTAATGGTGTGGCTGATCAGTGTTTATGATCTTGTGCTTGCCTGAGATTTGGGCAGTGGTATCTGATGAAGTTTAAAGATGGTGATTCTAGCCCCATGAGATGCCATGCCCTGTTCAAAACCAGCTGTATCTAAAAGCGAGAATGGACCCATATCAAGGCCAATCTGGTATTAGGCCTAGTTTAACCGTTGTAACTCATTACTTTTAAAAAAGAGGTATTGTTATAGGTCAGGATTTCTTGCTGTTGTCACACGGCTTTGTTATCACTATTATATGACGCTGTTACGTGCATTATGCCGACTTTATCTCCTGATATTTTCTTTATGCAAATTTTCTTTACAAAGTGAAAATGGAAACTACAGATATAATCATGACAGACACATGTTTTTATTTTTTTATTTTTAATGCATACTTATCAGTAGTCCAACTAAAAAGATTTTGCAAGAAAATCTTGGGGCTTGGGGGCACTGCTCCCCTGCCCCTATTGACCATCCTCCACTCAGTTTAAGGCACTTTGCCTCACAACGTTAGACACAGTGTCCATTAATGTCTGTAATTCAGTGTGGCGTCACCCATTGTGTAATAATGGATTTGAAATCGTCATCTGCCTGTTGAAATAATGCCAAATTTTAAAATATACATATACATAAATATTATTTATCGGAGTGTTATTTTTCTTTTTTTTTTATAATACATATTTATAATGTTTCAGTATTGTCAAAAATTGTTAATTGCAGCTGGCATTAATGGAATGAGGCTTTCGCTGACGTAAATCGCAGCATACATTTTATCATCTTGGTCACAGTAACCATACAACGACAAATGGTTAGACGTTTATGCATCCCATACTGAGCTGCTTTTGTGTGCATGTCTTACGATCAAAAGCAAATTAAAGAGACGTTTGCTTGAATGGTAAATACACAAGATTGACTTGTAATTCTAACGCTCAAAGGAATAGTCCAACCTTTTTTGTTGTTGTTTTAACTTTTTCTACTTTAAGAGGTTAGAAAATGATACATTACTTTGCTTTTCTTTCTAAATTCTATAAAATATCTGAATGAAAAACGCTGTTAGAGACATTCCATCTTGCAACATCCTGATGGAAAACTGGGGGTGGTAGTTGGAAATATACTTTTTACCCTTTTCCTATGAGGTCACTGATTGTCCCAAGACAATTTTGTAAGCATGATCAAAGCACCCATGTGTACATGCATTTTTTTTTAGTGGCTGAGTTAGGAAAGGGTGCTTTGTAAAGCATAACCGACAAGCTTACGTTGATATGCAAGAGTATCAGACTATTCACTAAAGTGAGAATTTGTAATCAAAAGAAAAACCAAACTACAATAAATTTCAGGCCACAATAACAATTTTGAAAAATTCTCCAACTTGGTTATAGTCACAGCTCGGCTATTATAGCTTGAATTGCGCAATTTAACATTCGGTTCACTGCAACTCACTATGCCGAACAAGCCACTAGTGTGTAAACAGCTATAGGATTACTGCACCTACCATGAAAACGTCAGTGATTTGAAGTGGTCATGGTGATAGGAGTCAATATGTACAGTGTTTCAGCTTGAAACGTGGCACATACTGAGATATTCTTAAAGGATTACTATAGGGTCAGGAACACAAACATGTATTCCTGACCCTATAGTGTTAAAACCACCATCTAGCCCGTCTTGGGCCCCTCATGCCTCCATAAATATAGCAAAATCTTACTGTATTCAAGCCTGAAGCTATAGATCTGCATGCTGTTTGCCTCAGAAAAGCAAGCTGTCTGCTGGCATCATCAGTGGTAGCCTGATCCAATCACAATGCTTCCCCATAGGATTGGCTGAGACTGACAAAGAGGCAGATTAGGGGCAGAGCCAGCACAATTCAAACACAGCCCTGGCCAATCAGCATCTCCTCATAGAGATGAATTGAATCAATGAATCTCTATAAGGAAAGTTCAGTGTCTGCATGCAGAGGGAGGAGACACTGAATGTTTCGATGCATTTTAGGCAGCCATGACCCAGGAAGGATCTCTAACAGCCATCTGAGGAGTGGCCATTGAAGTTATCACTAGGCTGTAATGTAAACACTGCATTTTCTCTGAAATGACCGTGTTTACAGCAAAAAGCCTGAAGGTAATGATTCTACTCACCAGAACAAATTCAATAAGCTGTGGTTGTTCTGGTGACTATAGTGTCCCTTTAATTGTGTGCTGGGGGCTTATTGCACCCACAGCACGTGACTTAGGCAGCCCAGAACTGTTTCATTTCTGTGCATAATTTAGATCTTTTAAAGAAGTAAAAATGTTACCCTTTCAGGGTCTCTGAAAAGATAGATCTTCCCTCCCACCGTGTGGGCACTCCATGCCGCCTCCCTCCGTTGCTTATTTGTCTTCTCCCACTGCCTCCCACCCTGACCTTGCCGACCTTGCAATCTGAGGGTGACTTGACTACACACGACCCGACAAGGGGCGCAGAAAAGCACATCTGGGAGCTTTTGCCCTCTGCTGAATTTCAGTTAAGTAAAACCTTTTATTACAGGGTTTATAACACATTGAGAGGGGGGACCTTCTAGGTCCCAATCTCAAAAGGGTTATAGTAACCTTCCAATTGCCACAATCTCCACTGGCAATAGCACACTCCTACTAGCATACAATGGTTGCAGGCTAAAGCCTCAAAGCATTTTCTACTGATTACAATTTGTTACAGTGCATTGACATCTCTGTTGGCAGTGTACTACAGAAGTGAAAAGGCTAGGTCTAATTTAGTGTGTATATGTATTAAAATGTTTCTGAGTGTGTATGCGTGTATGTTAATGAATGTGTGTGTGTATATGTGTCCATTTGTGAGTTGTGTACGATTCTGTGTGGGTGTATATGAATGTGTCTTTTATCAGTGCGGAGTTTCATTGGGCTTGCTGACATCCTCAAGCACTGCACTGAAGATGCACAAACTCTAATACCTTAACCCTACCTCAAAGATAATGTTATATAAATGATATGTACTGTGAAGAATTAGGACAAAATAATGTCATCTCAAGGATCTTGAGACATTTATAAAGTACTCAATCTTACAAATTCTAGTTAATTCTAATTAAAGTGCCATTTACTGATCCCCTGCTGATTTTGAACGTTTGTCCACTGACAAAGAAATGATCAGTCTATAATTTTAATGGTAGGTGTATTTTAATAGTGAGAGACAGAATAACCAAAAAAAATTAAATTCAGAAAAACGCATGTCAAAAAAGTTATAAATTGATTTGCATGTCGATGAGTGAAATAAGTATTTGATCCATTTTGAATCGGCAAGATTTCTGGCTCCCAGGCATCTGTTATACAGGTAACGAGCTGAGATTAGGAGCACTCTAATCTCAGCTCGTTACCTGTATAAAAGATACCTGTCCACAGAAGCAATCAATCAATCAATCAGATTCCAAACTCTCCACCATGGCCAAGTCCAAAGAGCTGTCCAAGGAGGTCAGGGACAAGATTTGTCGACCTACACAAGGCTGGAATTGGGCTACAAGACCATCGCCAAGCAGCTTGGTGAGAAGGGGACAACAGTTGGTGCGATTATTCACAAATAGAAGAAACACAAAATAACTGTCAGTCTCCCTCGGTCTGGTGTTCCATGCAAGATCTCACTTCGTGGAGTTTCAGTGATCATGAAAACGGTGAGGAATCAGCCCAGAACTACACAGGAGGATCTTGTTAATGATCTCAAGGCAGCTGGGACCATAGTCACCAAGAAAACAATTGGTAAGACACTACGCTGTGAAGGACTGAAATCCTGCAGTGCCTGCAAGGTCCCCCTGCTCAAGAAAGCACTTATACAGGCCCGTCTGAAGTTTGCCAATAAACATCTCAATGATTTAGAGGAGAACTGGGTGAAAGTGTTGTGGTCAGATGAGACCAAAATCGAGCACTTTGGCATCAACTTAACTCGCCATGTTTGGGGGAGGAGGAGGAATGCTGCCTATGACCCCAAGAACACCATCCCCACTGTCAAATATGGAGGTGGAAACATTATGCTTCGGGGGTGTTTTTCTGCTAAGGGGACAGGACAACTGCACCGCATCAAAGGGACGATGGACGGGGCCATGTACCGTCAAATCTTGGGTGAGAACCTCCTTCCCTCAGCCAGAGCATTGAAAATGGGTTGTGGATGGGTATTCCAGCATGACAATTATTACTATTATTTTAGTATTTATATAGGGCCAGCAAATTCCGTAGCACTGTACAATGGGATGACCCAAAACACACAGCCAAGGCAACAAAGGAGTGTCTCAAGAAGAAGCACATTAAGGTCCTGGAGTGGCCTAGCCAGTCTTCAGACCTTAATCCCATAAAAAATATGTGTAGGGAGCTGAAGGTTCGAGTTGCCAAATGTCAGCCTCGAAACCTTAATGACTTGGAGAGGATCTGCAAAGAGGAGTGGGACAAAATCCCTCCTGAGATATGTGCAAACCTGGTGGCCAACTAAAGAAACGTCTGACGTCTGTGATTGCCAACAAGGGCTTTGCCACCAAGTACTAAGTTGAAGGGGCCAAATACTTATTTCACTCATTGACACGTAAATCAATTTCTAACTTTTTTGACATGCGTTTTTCTGTATTTTGTTTTTGTTATTCTGTCTCTCACTGTTAAATTACACCTACCATTAAAATTAAAGACTGATTATTTCTTTGTCAGTGGGCAAACGTTCAAAATCAGCAGGGGATCAAATACTTTTTCCCCTCACTGTATATATTGTGGAGGTCCCACGTGCATAAAAGTTGTAGTTTTTGATAAGCTATTTCTAATACATATGTTGTGGAATAAAAGTCTTAGAGATCTCAACAATGATGTGATCTCAACAACTGAGCTTACAGATAGTGTATTAAATATCCAAGACTAAGGAGTAGAATAGGAAACTGATATTTATTTATTAATGAAATGAAGCCAGTAATAACCTGCTCATGGTTGATGGTTTTAGTTGACTGCATCTGCTGTATTCACACTGAAAAACAAAGACGAGTTGCAAATACTAACCTTTACGTGCCCGTGGGAGGTCTGATTGTGTACATTGTCTAGAGCTTTGCTGAATAAGATGATGGGTGAAAACAGAAGCATGGATATGTAAAAATGAGTGGGAAGTTAACACACACACTCTGAGCACTCGTTGATGTAATTATTGAGATAGTGAGAATTGTTGTTTAAAGGTTACATGATGTAACATGAATAAATGGTTTTTGTATGTGGAGTCATGTGCTTTCCGTTTTGGGATTTATTTACTAAACATTAAATTGTAGTGAATTCAAAATTTACGCTATAGCAGCTGGCTAGAAAAATTTGCCAATACATATTTGTATTCCTAACTAATGTCCTGGTGTCTCTGTACAATTAGGTCCGTCCTCTCAAATCTTATAACCAGACGGCTTGGAGGCGCTTATAAGCTCTCTAATAGATTAACTAGATGGCTTTGGTGGTAGGTTAGGGGGGGGCAGGACTTCAGCCACTATGACAACATCATTAATATGAACTTGTCAAAGTGCCTACAGATTATCAGATACTTGTGGGTTTTGGGTTTTTTTGTGTACTGTTTTACGGTTTGCAACAGTTGTACTATATCTGATATAATCAAATGCTTTATGCTACATTTATTATGGTGTTATGTTCAATATTGTTTAATTTAAAGGACCACTATAGTGCCAGGAAAACAAACTCGTTTTCCTGGCACTATATGGTCTTTGGGTCCCCCCCACCCTCAGGGTCCCCCTCCCACCGGGCTCAATAGGGCTTAAGGGGTTAAACACTTACCTTTCTCCAGCGCCGGGCGCTGGGGACTCTCCTCCCTCTTCCGACGTCATCCGACGAATGCGCATGTGCGGCAAGAGCCGCGCACGCATGCAATCAGTCCATAGGAAAGTATTTCTCAATGCTTTCCTATCGACAGCAGCGTCTTCTCACTGTGAAAATCACAGTGAGATGTGCGGAAGCGCCTCTAGCGGCTGTCAATGAGACAGCCACTAGAGGCTGGATTAACCCTAATGTAAACATAGCAGTTTCTCTGAAACTGCTATGTTTACAGCTGCAGGGTTAATCCTAGATGGACCTGGCACCCAGACCACTTAATTGAGCTGAAGTGGTCAGGGTGCCTATAGTGGTCCTTTTAACTGTATATTACTATATATCCCAGGGAGGAACCATCTGAACCTATGCTAATCAGAGAAATATAAGGGGTGTAGCTACAGATACATATTAAACAGTATACTTATAACTAGCCTTCAAGTAAAAAATGGGCATCCCACTGCAAATAAGACTTTGTGGGTTCTACATACAGATGTGTCAAGAAAACATGTCTTTCCTCAAGCATTTATGCAAAGAAGCCCTGAATAAATTTGGGAACAGATGTGTTGGCTTCTAAGTAGTAAACAAGATGTACAAGTAACCATTAAAGCTTACAGCAATTCACAGGTGAGCTAACGGCTAATGGGAAAACAAAGTATAACTTAGTCATCACAAAACACAGACATTTGGAAGAAATGCCTTGACATTTTCAAAGTTCACAGCCCATAGAAAAAATGTACGTGTTTATTTTATATGTTGCCTTGAGAAGATTCTAATAGGTTTAATCAGAATTCCTTATCTCAATCAAATGTATAAAGCTACTCAATAGAACATTTACTTTGCAGATAAATATTACTAAAATGTATTTCATTATTTAAATGTTTTATGTTTTTGCAGGTTCGGTTTTATTCATATGTTGCTGAAAAAAGAAATATAGGGTTTTGACCACAGTCTGTAAAAAAAAATATATATATATAAAAAATAAAAGTGCCTACGTTGGCATCCTCACAAATTTATTCAAATGTCAGAATGCAAAAGAGATTCTTCGGACACTGTAGAAGACAAAGAATTACATGAAGCTCAATGTGTAAGAGACAAGAGTCATAATAATGAGGTTATAAAATCCCTTCGCGGATATTCAGCCATGATGTTCAACAGAAAAGGTAAACACAAAAGAAAGAAGAGCAGAAGCAGTCTGCGAAATCTCTCCATAGAGTTCAAAGAAAACGAGAAGTTACCACTGGCAGTGGGTGCAATTACCAAGAAGTGTGAAGTTTTAGGGTTTGAGGAGGTTTCCAATGAATTTACTTGCACATCGTCGATTACAGACTCCTATCAGCGAAACGCTAATAGAGAATCCAGGTACTCCTTCCGAAAATTGGATGATGGAACCTTTGCCATAGAGAGGAAGAGCTCACATGAACTTAATCCAGAAAAGTCTGACCTTAAAAACACAAAACGGTCTAAAAAGATGAGTCAACAGAAAGGACGTTATGCATGTACACCCAATAAAAACTGCTTTAAAAAAAGAAGCAAGACTCATAGAAATAGTTCAGATTCAAATGACGATAAACCTATGTCTAAAAGCTGCACATCTGAAAATGATGGAGAGGGGGAATGTCCACAGCACGATGAGTCAAAGTGCAAAACATGGGCAAGTTTTAAAAAGATGGTAACAAGGAGAAAAAAAATGCATTCTTCCTTAAAAACACAGTCCCACCAGAACTGTCCGCACCCTGAAGCCAACACAAGGAAAAATTGCAGTCAATGTGCTTCAAACAATAAAGGGTTCTCCAAACTAAAGATTCCATGCATGACATTTTACAGAGGAAAGAAGCCTTCAGATAGCATCAGTTCAGCTGAAGAAACATCTTGTGTTGCAAAACCCTCAAACATGCAGACAGAAGAGCCAGGATCTGACTGTGAAAGAAGTGATAAAGCTTTGGCAATCAAATATAAGTTACAAAGGTCTCTAGATGCGGAAAATGGGGAAATCGTCAGCGATGTTGTTCAATGTCCATGTAATTCGACAGTAGAATTGCAGCCTTTACCTAAACAGAAGAAGAGCATGGATGAACTTACAGTAAACTCAGATCTAACACCTGTAGATAAAGCAGCCAAGGAGAAAAATGCATCTAATGGGGATTATGGTGGTAATTCGGAAGAAAGAGAAATGGATCATCCTTTAGATGATCTCAAAGAAGATTCTAAAGTGAACATTAACTCTACAGAGGAACAAATGCTACATGGTTGTATGATAAAATGTTATGTAGGTGAAAAACAAAGTCAAGATACGGTCACTTCTGTACCAAAAGCAGATGTATCTCATGAGGATAATCATATTCAACCAATCACAGAATGCAAGAACATGGAAAATACAGAGGTTGCTCATCTCAGCAATCTGATTTACAGCAAAGATGGGTTAAATAATGTCTCTTTGACCAATGACCTCTCAAATCACAGTATTGTAATCTCAGATCAGTATGAGATTATGCTAATGACAACGGCCACTTCTCTCGTGAATAAGGTTATTCAGTCATCCATTCAGCAGCTAGTGGATGAAGGAGCTTTTCTCAACCACGCACCGAGCAAGCTCTTACCAAGACCCTTGTTCTGAGGATCAAAGGTATGGAATTCGAAATTCACTTTTTGAGATAATTTCTAATGTCCTTGTTTATCTTCATTTTAGATTTTTAAATTCTATAGAGTAAAATCTATTGTGTTGAATTTGATTGTGACCCAGTATTTACGGACTAGTCTCATCTATGGTTTTAGGTATGTTGAGCTTCTATTTGAGTTATGAGGAGTTTGGGGTTTCTCTTTCGCGGTTTCCCCTCACCCTCCTTTTGCTTCAATATGTAGAAATTTACTATCCCTCTTTTATACTGTGTGTTATTACACACTTCTACTGAGGTGTGATGAGGTAGTTTAGGAATAGGCTTAATTATTGTTAACTAGCAACTGTATTAACTGGCTTATACTATACTTTTACATGTTTCCATGACTTTCATCTGTAGACACGGGCCCTCTATTTATTTATCTTGACCCAATAACATTTAATTCAATAGAGAACACAGGAAGCATTTTTAAAAATTATTAATAAATAGATAATTTAAATTAATATTTTTTTGCTCTTATTGTTTACAACAACTTAGGATAAATCCTTGCCTCTATTGCAAAGACAGCTGGGCCATTCAATTACTACTTGTGTGCACTATTCTTTGTTTGTGTGTGCACGTTCTTCAGGTACAAACTGTGGCTTATCCTCTTTTTAATTATTTTCTGTTAATAACGCTATTGCAAATCTTTAATTTGTTTTCCTTTCTCTCAATCCCACTAAATTCTATGTTTAATGAATAGAAAGCAGGCAAAATAGCCCAATATACAAAATATCCATAAACAAAACACAATCATTAAAAGTGGGTTTGTTAGATACTTGGAATATTTGTTTTAATTTTGTAGTCTTTCTTTTTACATGTCTGACCTTTTTTTCTGTAATTTTTGCAGGTGTAATCGATGGAGCGAAGCCATGCCAGCACCATGTGTGGTGTCCGAAATATTGCTGCTTCTTGTGTTGTGCTTAATGGGGCAGAACGACTAGTATTGGCCATTCAGTAAATCCATTGAATCTCTGATCCCCAGCAATCTTTTACAGACATGCAGGATAGACACCGTGCTCGTAAAGCAAGTAGAATTTATAAACTCTAAAAATGGATAAAAACTCAGTGGTTCGACCTTTAACTAGTCAAAGCTCATGTTTCATATATGTTTTATCTCACTTGTGCCATTACAGAGGGTTTTATAATTTTGGGGGGGTCAATCGTTTTATATGAAGTATTTGCAGAAAACAAAGCATATATATTAACTGCTACAACAAATTAATTTCTAAAGGTAAATCCCCCACCACAATAGATTAGACAAATAGCAAGTGAGGAATCCCATACATATGCATGGAGAATTTGTGGTGTAAGAGGGTCTTTATTCCTACATGGTGTGAACAACTGTCAAGCAAGGCATCTTATTGGCGATAACGGTGTGTAAGACAGAAAATATATACATATGGAAAACTTGCAATGTGAAAGGGTTTGCAAGACATATCAGAGTATTAGGACTATACTTGCTTGTGGCAGAAAAATGTTAATTTGTATTACTATCGTTAAAGTCACACATTCATTAAACAGCAAAAATGCGTTGAAGAAGGAGGCAAGCACCCTAAGCAGGCTGGGTTATTTAGCCAATTCCCCCATTGAGAGACCTGGGCTTGAGGCGTACTGTCAAGGGAATATCATGAAGTCTGGGTAAGCCACAAGCCAGCCCCTAGGTAAAGATACAGGCAAAAACACAATGCCGACAAGTCTGCTCAACTCTGCAGCCCGAACTGTCCTTATACTCCGAAGTTGATAATGGGATAAAAAGTGGAGTTGATTCGCCAAGCTGCACCAATGTCCTCCCCTCCATCTGGTGGTATGGGGAGGGACACTCCCGGGTTGCCTGTCTCCTGTGGAATGGTATAGGCTGTGGTATCTTCAAGGTGAAAGTATGAAATGGGCCTTTAGATGTCTTCAGCGCAGTCTGAGCAACATGGTCCTTTCTCCAAATAAATGCATCTAAACTCTCTACTTACTGTGTTTGGATGGGCATTCAAACCTTAGTGTTTCTGCAAAGCTACAGTTGTTCCCAAAATGCAGAACATGGACTGTCATATGCATCCAGGAGTCCTTGTAGGAGTTCAGAAAGCCTTCCACATGGTTGAGAAGTCATCAATTCATGCCAAGCTGCCATCGTGGATGAGTAGCAAAAGAAGTACCAGCTCATATACCAGAAGCATACTCTGAGTTGAGGAACACCCACTGTATGTGCTGATATAACCTTCACCGACAAGGGGGGAAATGGGGAACTCTGCAAAGACTTCCAGTGTCCATTAAACTCAGAGTGGAGAAATTTGCCACCTTCCTCACACAATTAGGCAGCAAGTTTGCCACCGGACTAGCCCAATAGAAAGCAGGTTACTCAGAGGTGCTTGTTTGGTGAGCCCACAAGATTGTAGAATATTGGTAATAATTGCAGTAGCAGTAAATGGATAGACCTTAAATAGTGTAAAATTTTACTTTTCTCTCAGAGCTCCACCAACATCTGACTCCGCATCCTCCCACCCCACCCCCCCATAATCCAAATGCCGACATGTCCCTGCTGAACAAGACATGCAGCAGCATCCCATCCATAAGAGATATGACTATACTATACCACCAAGAAAAATTACGTCAGCTGCCAAATTAAATGCTTCTACCAAATTCTGTTTAAATAGCCATACTGTGACTTTCCTTCTAAAGTGCACCTGACTGCCCTATTACATAGAGATGCCTAGATGAATAGACTTCTGCAAGCCTTTTAGTTTGTCCATGACAGCTAGATTTGCCTTTTCCCCTCCCACAACAGGATACTGTCATTAAAAAAGTATTACATTGTGTATAATTTTTACAGATATTGTGCTACAAACAATTCTTGTTTACTATCAAGCAGAATCTGTTAAATAAAAACAGACCAACTTAAAGGGCTTTAGGACTGGTAAATATGAACTGGTAAATAAATGTAAAGTTTATTTGTGTGGACATTTCTGATCATGTATGGGAATCTTATTAGGTATGTGAATAAGAGATATAGATTATGCCTCTGCTCCTCAAGGTAAACAACAGGGATGGACTGACAGCCTTCTGGGCCCCCGGACAAAATTAGATCCAGGGCCTTCGAAGACAAAATATTAAAGGAGCACTATAGTGCCAGGAAAACAAACTAGTTTTTCTGGCACTATAGGGTCATTATGTCCACGCCCCTCCCCCCCCCCCCCCCACCTCCACCCTCAGGGCCCCCCTCCCGCTGGGCTGAAGGGGTTGAAACCTCTTTAACCACTTACTTTTCTCCTGTGCTGGGCTGGCGAATTCTCCTTCCTCTGCCGATGTCAGATTCGAATGTGCATTCGCGGCAAGAGCCGCGCACGCATTCAAACCGCCCATAGGAAAGCATTACTAAATGCTTTCCTATGGACGTCCAGCTTGTCTTCTCTCTGTGATTTTCAAAGAGAGAATCGCAGAAGCGCCTCTAGCGGCTGTCAGTGATATATATTGGTGGGCAGTGTGTGTGTGTATATGGGTGGGCAGTGTATGTATATGGGGTGGGCAGTGTATGCATATGGGGTGGGCAGTGTATGCATATGGGGTGGGCAGTGTGTGTATATGGGGTGAGCAGTGTATGTATATAGGTGGGCAGTGTATGTATATGGGGTGGGCAGTGTATGTATGGGGGGGCAGTGTGTGTATGGGGTGGGCAGTGTATGTATGGGGTGGGCAGTGTATGTATATGGGGTGGGCAGTGTATGTATATGGGGTGGGCAGTGTATGTATATGGGGTGGGCAGTGTATGTATGGGGTGGGCAGTGTATGTATGGGGTGGGCAGTGTATGTATATGGGGTGGGCAGTGTATGTATGGGGTGGGCAGTGTATGTATGGGGTGGGCAGTGTATGTATGGGGTGAGCAGTGTATGTATGGGGTGGGCAGTGTATGTATGGGGTGGGCAGTGTATGTATATGGGGTGGGCAGTGTATGTATATGGGGTGGGCAGTGTATGTGTATGGGGTGGGCAGTGTATGTATGGGATGGGCAGTGTATGTATGGGATGGGCAGTGTATGTATATGGGGTGGGCAGTATATATATGGGATGGGCAGTGTAGGTATATGGGATGGGCGGTGTAGGTATATGGGGTGAGCAGTGTATGTATATGGGGTGAGCAGTGTATGTATGGGGGGCAGTGTAGGTATATGGGGTGGGCAGTGTATGTATATGGGGTGGGCAGTGTATGTATATGGGGTGGGCAGTGTAGGTATATGGGGTGTGCAGTGTAGGTATATGGGGGGGCAGTGTAGGTATATGGGGGGGCAGTGTAGGTATATGGGGTGAGCAGTGTATGTATGGGGGGGCAGTGTAGGTATATGGGGTGGGCAGTGTATGTATATGGGGTGGGCAGTGTATGTATATGGGGTGGGCAGTGTAGGTATATGGGGGGCAGTGTAGGTATATGGGGTGAGCAGTGTAGGTATATGGGGGGGCAGTGTAGGTATATGGGGGGCAGTGTAGGTATATGGGGTGAGCAGTGTATGTATGGGGGGGCAGTGTAGGTATATGGGGTGTGCAGTGTAGGTATATGGGGTGGGCAGTGTATGTATATGGGGTGGGCAGTGTAGGTATATGGGGTGGGCAGTGTATGTATATGGGGTGGGCAGTGTATGTATATGGGGTGGGCAGTGTATGTATATGGGGTGTGCAGTGTAGGTATATGGGGGGGCAGTGTAGGTATATGGGGGGGCAGTGTAGGTATATGGGGTGAGCAGTGTATGTATGGGGGGGCAGTGTAGGTATATGGGTGGGCAGTGTATGTATATGGGGTGGGCAGTGTATGTATGGTATGGGCAGTGTAGGTATATGGGGTGTGCAGTGTAGGTATATGGGGTGAGCAGTGTATGTATGGGGGGGCAGTGTAGGTATATGGGGTGAGCAGTGTATGTATGGGGGGGCAGTGTAGGTATATGGGGTGAGCAGTGTATGTATGGGGGGGCAGTGTAGGTATATGGGTGGGCAGTGTATGTATATGGGGTGGGCAGTGTATGTATGGTATGGGCAGTGTAGGTATATGGGGTGTGCAGTGTAGGTATATGGGGGGGCAGTGTAGGTATATGGGGGGGCAGTGTAGGTATATGGGGTGAGCAGTGTATGTATATGGGGTGGGCAGTGTATGCATGGGATGGGCAGTGTAGGTATATGGGGTGGGCAGTGTATGTATATGGGGTGGGCAGTGTATGTATGGTATGGGCAGTGTAGGTATATGGGGTGTGCAGTGTAGGTATATGGGGGGGCAGTGTAGGTATATGGGGTGAGCAGTGTATGTATATGGGGTGGGCAGTGTATGCATGGGATGGGCAGTGTATGTATATGGGGTGGGCAGTGTATGTATGGTATGGGCAGTGTAGGTATATGGGGTGTGCAGTGTAGGTATATGGGGGGGGGCAGTGTAGGTATATGGGGTGAGCAGTGTATGTATATGGGGGGGGCAGTGTATGTATATGGGGTGGGCAGTGTATGTGTGGGGTGGGCAGTGTGTGTGTGGGGGGGGGCAGTGTGTGTATGGGGGGGCAGTGTATGTATATGGGGTGGGCAGTGTGTGTGGGGGGGGGGGGGCAGTGTGTGTATGGGGGGGCAGTGTGTGTGTATGGGCCTGCTTACCTGTACAATCTGATGGTTTTCTCCCTCCATCTTCCTCCAGCAGCAGTGGGGGCTGACAGGCTCCTTCTCACCTCCATACATGCTTTGAGTGCTCCGTGTAAGAGGGAAGCAGGGGTGTGATGTCACTTCCTGCCCCGCCTCCCATCCTCACACGGAGCACTAAGCACCAGCTACAGGGAGAGAGAGGAGACCTGGCAGTGAGAGATGGTATAATGCTGCCAGGTCTCTCACTGAGTGGAGTGGGGGAATTGATGGGTTGCAGGGGCCCTTAGAGTCATTATGGGCCCCCTGCAACCTTCTTACAGCACTTTCTTAGTTTAACTTATTTCTGCTGTGGAGATCTTCCACAGCAGAAGCATGACTGTGCTGCCGGGCCCCCTGACTGACTCGGGCCCTCGGTCCATGACCGAACTGCCCGACCTGTCAGTCCGCCCCTGGTAAACAATAATATCAAAGAATATCTTCATATACCAGCATTCAACAGATTAGAATGCACTTGTATATAGTAATATTGTCATGTAAAAGAAACTAGACTAAAATACACTGCCTCACTAGATCAGAAATGTACATTTTGACAGCAGAACCCCCCCCCCCCCCGATTTGTCAATCAAGTCTGCATATTAGAGAATCTCTTATTCATTTTTCAACAACGTTGCGGGAAGAACATGAGAAATTCGGGATTATTCTAGCTCCTAGTGACCGAATAATCTAAATTTTATTAAAGACAGGAGGCGAATATTTGCTTATCTTTCTTTACTGAAACTCCCAGCAGCAAAGAAACAGTTAACAGCAGTGTAAAAAAGTTTAACCAATCAGAGTGCATCACAGCAATATAAACTGTCATCAGGCTCCTCCCAATTCCTCTTTCTTGATGTAGCCGATCAGTTGTAGAGTCAACCATGTAAAAGTAGTCATTAAAACGATGAACAGGTAACGGTGAAGGTATCTTTAAGGATGAAGGTAGTGATCAACCCGCAGGTAGAGTCAAGGCAGAAGGCAAGCGATCTTCACACTAGGAGGAAGGAGAAACATCGTGAAAGTATGGTCTCTTTGGCAAAAGAAAAACCAAATAAATGCAGTGAACTGACTTCCAATTTAGTGCAAGCTCTAACTATGGTAATAACAGAGTGGTATAACAGTAAATGACCATCTAGAATTTAATGAACTAAATATAATATAAAAAACGGGTTATAATAATAACGACCTAATGAGTCTAGGTTAGCGAAAGAGAGGATGTAAGTCATAGTTAGAAATTGGAGGTAGTACAGGATACTTACCTAGAAGGGTGGGAAGAGAAAACTAGGGTGGGAAAATATTCGCCTCCTGTCTTTAATAAAATTTAGATTATTCGGTCACTAGGAGCTAGAAAAATCCCGAATTCTATGGCAAGACAGGAGGCTTCATATTTGCTATTTTAACGCACAGATAGCAAGGACAGAGAAACGTGAGGAGAGTGTCTAAAATAAAAGGTACGGAAGGTGGATTCTCTAGACCAATCAGCGGAGGATAGAATTTCCGCTAAGGAACCTCCAGCTAAGAGTGCTGAAGAGGCGGCTGCGCCTCTAACCGAGTGAGCCCCGAAAGATGCATCAATGCCAGCCAGGGCTAGGAGCCATTTAATCCAGCGTGCAATGGTAGGGCACGAAACTGGTTTGTGAGGCCGTACATAGGATACCAGGAGGGGCCCGGTAGGTGCTCTGAGAAGGGTAGTGCGAGCGATATAGTGTCTTATGCACCGGGCTACGCATAGGAGTGGTCTCTCCGAGAAGTAAGGGTAGCTCACGGTAGATGAGTTGGTCTTAGTGCGTCTAGTGATGTGAAAGTGTACCCCCTCTGGTGTGAAATCGAGGGCGTGAAAGTCGAAAGCCCTGATGTCGGAAACTCTTCGGAAGGAGACCAAGCAGAGGAGGAGAGCTAATTTGGCTGATAATTGGCGTAGGGAAAGCGCTTCGTTGTCCGGCCAAGCTTCCAAGAACGTGAGCATGACGGCAACGTCCCAGAATTGATTATATTTGGGATTCGGGGGTCTAGCGATGCGGATGCCCCGCAAGAGTCTGCAGACAGACGGGTGTTTGCCCACCGAAGAGCCTTCTATAGGAACGTGCGCTGCAGAAATAGCAGACCGAAACACGTTAATGGTCCGGTAGGATTTACCCTGGTCGAATAGAGACGACAGGAAGTTAATAATATTAATTATAGGTGTTGAAAAGGGATCAAGGTTCCTTTCCAAGCACCAGCAACTCCATAGGCGCCATGCAGAGATGTAAGAGCGTCTGGTTCCTGGGGCCCATGAGTCCCAAAGGAGTCCCTGAGCAGTTGTCGAAAGGCCTGAGACATTCCACGATCCCCTGAAATGGTCCAAGCCACTAGTTGGAGATGGTCTTGGATCGCCAATGGGTGAAAGTTGCCTATCGAGTCTCTGAGGAGGTCGTGGGTGCAGGGTAGCAGCAGGGGAAAGTCCACTGACATTTCCAGTAGGTAAGGGTACCATGGTTGGGCCCGCCATAGCGGGGTCACTAGAGTTATCTTGACACCTTGAGTTCTGAGAAGTTGTAGCGTGCGTGGAATCATGGAGAATGGAGGGAACGCATATGCCCCTGACATCGGCCACTTCTGTAGGAAGGCATCGACTGCAAGGCACGCTGGGTCCGGTAACCAGCTGTAAAAAGCGTCCGTCTGCCTGTTGAGGCGAGATGCAAAGAGGTCCAGGTTGAATGGTCCCCGGCAAATCTGGAGATGCTGAAATATTTGTGGATTCAGTTGCCAATCGCTGGAGTCCCTCCAGTGGCGGGAGAACCAGTCTGCGACGAGGTTGTCTGTTCCCGGCAGATATTCCGCTCGCAGGGAGATATTCCTGTCTAGGCAGAACTGATATAATTCCTTGGTCAGGTCTGAGAGCATCTTTGATTTGGAACCTCCTAGATGATTCACGTAGCGGACTGCGGACACGTTGTCCATCTTCAGCACAACTGAACAGTTGTAGACATCTTTGGCGAAGCTGCGGATTGCAAATGAGCCTGCAATCAGTTCGAGGCAGTTGATGTGAAGTGCGCGTTCTGAGTGGGACCAGAGTCCTCCTGTAGAGGTTTCCGAGCAGGTTGCGCCCCATCCGAGCAAACTTGCATCTGATTCCAGGATGAAGTCTGGTTGGGATCCGAAAATGGCTCTTCCATTCTAGGCATCCATATGTTGTAGCCACCAATGGAGCTCGAGCCGGACCTCGTCTGTGAGTGTGATCTGTTGGTCGTAAGACGTCGACTGGTGTAGGTATTGGGTCTTTAATCGTTGCAGTGCCCGGTAGTGCAGTGGGGCAGGGAATATAGCCTGTATTGAGGCGGAGAGCAAGCCGATGGTGCGGGCTAGATCCCGTAGGCGAAGGTGTGGTGATATCAGTAACTTCCGAATGTCTCTTTTTATGGATTTTATTCTGGGTGCCGGAAGTTGAAGGACTGCTTGAACGGAGTCTATCTGGAATCCCAGGAATTGTATCGTCTGGGACGGTGTTAGAGATGATTTCTGGTGATTGATCACGAAGCCAAGATTCTGCAATAGGGCGGAGGTCATGTTTGTATGATGGAGGAGGGTTTCCTGGTCCTGTGCCATGAGAAGGATATCGTCCAGATAGATTATGGAGCGGATTCCTTGGGACCGCAGTAAGGCCATCACTGGTTTCATTAGTTTGGTAAAGCACCAGGGTGCGGAAGATAGGCCGAAGGGGAGGCAGGTGAACTGCCATAGTGTCTGTTCCCAACGAAACTGAAGGAGGCAGCGGTGTGCTGGTGTTACCGGCACCGTGAGGTATGCATCCTTTAGGTCGAAGCGAGAGAACCAATCTCCCTCGGAGAGTAGGTCTCTCAATAAATGGATCCCTTCCATTTTGAAGTGACGGTATACGATGAAATTGTTCAGATCTTTCAGGTTGATGACTGGTCGTAGACCCCCTGATTTTTTCTTTACCAGAAACATGTTGCTTACGAAGACCTGTGGGCCCACAACTCGTTCGATCGCACCTTTGGTGCATAGATCGTTGAGTTCGCTCCGTAGAGTCGACTCGTCTAGCAAATAAATTTTTATTGGGGTAGGAAGGGAATTTTGAATTGGTTCGACTGAAAAATCCAGATGGAACCCGGACACCGTTTGAAGGATCCAAGGATCCTGAGTTAGTTGAGACCACTGTTGGGAAAAAAGGGTTAACCGGCCTGCAATAGGAATAAGAGAATAAGGAAGGTCCATTACCTGTAGCAGAGCGACCGCGTAGGGAAGCGGATCCACGTCCTCGGATTGCTCCGCGAGAGGGAAAAAATTGTCTGTGTTGGAATCGGGTATTGCCCGAATTCCAGGTGTCTGAAGGTCGAGGCCTGTAGCCTGTGAAGGCGGCTCTGCCAGTCGCTCGGCCTCTATAGCGACCAGCTCTTCCAGAAAAACGCTGAGAGCGAAATACCTTGCGAATAGAGGATTGTGCCTTTGTCAGTGTTGTAAAAACAGAGACGTGTTTACTTAGTTCTTTTATGAACTTGTCTCCAAATAACATGCCTTGAGCCTCTGGACCAAGTTCTTTGGTGCCTAGTTCGGCAAGTTTAGCATCAATTTTATAAAGGACGGCTTTCCGCCGCTCTGTTGATATTGCCACATTGGCATTGCCTAAAAGGCATAAGGCCTTTTGTGCCCACTCTCGCACCATATGTGCGTCAAATGTGCCACCTGATAAAGCCTCGTCTGCAATAATGAAGATTTGTGTGAGCGGGCCCGCCACATCCATCAACTTGTCTTGAGCAGTTTTAAGACCCTGTTCTAGACCTTTACGGGGGTCTTTCCCTGACTTGGTTAGAAAGGTCACAAGGAAGGGGTCGAATTCTTGTGTATTGGCCACCTTGTCTGGGATGGTGGGGCGTGGGCATTCAGCCCTTAATTTGGCTCTCACCTCTTTTTCTAAAGGCCGACGGAGCCACATTCTACAATATTTGGCAATGTGGTCTGGGAGTGTCCATTCGGCCGATCTAGGGTGCTTAATGCACCTGGAGTCAAATAGAGGGCGTCCAGAGGTGTCAAATAAGGTATCTATGGGGTCAGACTCCGATTGGAGTTCCTCTAGAGGTATGAAGGGTTCATTAGTTGCAGAATCGGATGGATAAAGGTCTCGGAATGTCTTATGAGGCGGAGCCTCAGTATCAGAGTGTTCTGCGTAGTATTCGTCTAATACTTGGAGGTTAAAATCAGAGGTAGAACCCTCAAATGCGTCAAATTTATCATGTTTGGGTTTTGAATAGGGCACTTTAGGGTGTTTAGCGGGCGCTTTGCCTTTACCGGCGGTGGCGCTATCGCCCTTCCAAGGGCGTTTGCGAGGGGCTCCTTCATGTTCCGAAGTGTGAGAATCTTCGGAATCTGAGAGTTGGGTAATGGTCGCCGTAGGGGCTGGTATTGTCTGCTCGCTGAAAGCCGCTAAAGCTTTAGGAATAGATTCAGTGATGGCATTGAATAGCCAAGCCTTAAGTTCGGCAGAAACTGCTGGTTCTGGCACATCAGACATAATGTCAATAACAGTGGGGTCACCACAAAGAGAATAATATAATATACAATATATATATATAGTTTAAAAAAAAATTTTTTTTTTTTTTAATTTTTATTATTTTTAATTATTTTTAATTTTGGTATGCAGACAAACTAATTACAATGAGGCGGTGGACTTATACAGAAAGTAATTTTTGTAACAGTGGGGTTCATCCACAATATATCAATGGGGTTCACCCAGAGAGGAAGGACAATGAAATGTCCAAAATCAAATAACAGGTATGTGCCTGTGTTATCAAATAGGGATTACCCTGTATAGAGGCAGAAAAAAAGGGGGGTCACCCTTGAAGGAAGGCTAGAGGGGGTCACCCTCTGAATAAAGGCTTGAGGGGGTCACCCTCAGTATCAAGCAAGGATTTTTTAAGTTGAAAAAAAACCTGTCAAGAAAAAGGGAAATTTTGAGTATGTATCTTTAATGATTTAAAATAAAAAGGTCTCGGGCTTTAAGGGATAAAAGTACTTACCGAACAGCTGGGTCGTGTTCTGCAGTGGGAGCTGAAATGCGAGTGAACCGCCGCGCATAAAATTTCCGCAAGATGGCGCTGAGAGGAAGCCCGGGAAAAGGTAAATAGAAATGGCCGCGGAAAGAAAAGGGCGGGAAACGTCTCTATGGAGACGCAATGCAACACACGAAGTGTGTGAGGGAAAAAACTGAGCGGAGCGGACCGGCAAAATGCCGGGCGCTGCGGGGAAAAGTGTGTCAGTTAAACAGACGGTATAAGAATACAAGTATGGTAGAAAAAATAAGAGAGGCAATTGTGTTTATAGGTTGACTGGGGAGTCAGCCCACGTCACCTAAGCAGTGTGTAAAAGCACAGAAAGGCTGAGAAAAATACTAGAATAAGTAAATGAATAAATATACATAATATTAAAGCAATATACTCATATAAATATATATAAAAATCGAGCATAAATAGGAGTATAATTAGAATAGACTCACCTGGGAGGCTAAGCAGCAAAGAAAGAGAAATTGGGAGGAGCCTGATGACAGTTTATATTGCTGTGATGCACTCTGATTGGTTAAACTTTTTTACACTGCTGTTAACTGTTTCTTTGCTGCTGGGAGTTTCAGTAAAGAAAGATAAGCAAATATGAAGCCTCCTGTCTTGCCATAAAATTAAATACAGTGGAACCTCGGAACTCGAACTTAATCCGTTCAAGAAGGCTGTTTGAGAACTGATTTGTTCAAAAACCAAATCAGAATTTCGCATAAGAATTAATGTAAATTAGATTAATCCGTCGCAGACACCCAAAATTACAGCATTTGAACACAAATGTTACAGTTTAATAATACCTTACATGCATAAAGTCATACACAAACGCAATAAACACAACGTAAAGGAAATAAAAATTTAACTTCACTTTACCGGTCAGCTCTGTTTGCTGACAGAATGGAGCTGTGTTCGTTTTGTCTAGTGCTAGGAAGCTGTTAGCGTCATGCCAACCAAGTTCCAATGAGGTTAATGTGGCGGAACCTCTGCCTGTTCGTGAATTGCTATGAGATATTCCCTGTGTTTTCACCTGTATTGTGTTGTATTCATGTGTTTTACCTGCTCCCCATTCGGGAGAGCTCAATACAAACGGGTTCCGTTCGCCTCCCGATCTCCCGAATGTTGTCTTAGAACGTTCGAAACCACAAACTGCAAGGGAAGCCTTGGCGCGTCCCGACCCTGGGTGGTGGCCCGCTCGTTGGACGAACGCCATCTAGGGGGAGCATTCGTGGACTGCTTCCCACCTCGTTCGGTTCCTGAACGGGGATCTCCCCAGTGCCCTTGGAGTATTTACGCCAATCAATTAGAAAGTGTGAAACTGCAAGGGAAGTAATTAAAGAGTGCTTTCTTGGGTGGCCACCATTTGTATAGAAGAGCGGCAGCCAGGGGGAGCATTCGTGTCCCGAAAGGAGACACTTCCCTCGCCTGGTTTTACCCAGGGCCCCGACTAACAGTGGCAGTTATTGTTCTAGGGCAGGGGTTCTCAACCTTGTCCTCGAGGACCCCCTATCAGTCCAGGGTTTAGGGATTGCCTGGGTGTGTCTAAGGTGTTTAGAAAAAAAAAAACACCTTAGAGTCTAAGGTGTTTTTTTCCCTTTTTCTAAACACCTTAGACACACCCAGGTAATCCCCAAATCCTGGACTGATAGGGGGTCCTGAGGACTGGGTTGAGAACCCCTGCCCTAGAACAATAACTGCCACCGCTAGTCGGGGCCCTGGGTAAAACCAGGCGAGGGAAGTGTCTGCTTTCGGGACACGAATGCTCCCCCTGGCTGCCGCTCTTCTATACAAATGGTGGCCACCCAAGAAAGCACTCTTTAACCCCTTAAGGACCAAACTTCTGGAATAAAATGGAATCATGACGTGTCACACACGTCATGTGTCCTTAAGGGGTTAATTACTTCTCTTGCAGTTCTAGGGGACCCTGAGATTGGTGGGGACACTCTTTTGGGGACAATGACGATTTGGCTGACTTTCTGTGGCTGGGAGTCACAGAGGCGGGAAGCTTTCCTGCGCTGGGACTCCCAGGTAACGAGGCTCATGGGAGGTGGGAAACCCTGAGGACCGGGGGCGGGAATAGCGGACAAAGGTACTGGAGTTCCGTTTCCGTCAGGAGACCCCTGGGAGGGGGCAGTGAGTGGCAGGAACAGGGGACAAAGGGATTGGGGTTCACGATCCGTTATGCGATCCGTGGGAGGGGGGAGGACCCTGGGAGGGGACATTGTCGTTATATGTGATCCACCCCTTGCATGGGGAAAGTATAAAGCAGAGTGTGGCCAATAAAGTTGTTGTTGTACCCCCAGAACTGCGTGTCGTCGGTTACTGGGTGGGAAAAGTCTCTCTGTACAATAACTGATTTCCTTCCAGAGACAAGACATAGCTGAGCAAGGACAACCTGTCAGGTTGTCAGCAGACCTGCTACAGTTAATGCTGTATGGTTTTTTCCAGGTACCGAGACATTTTCTTTCTTGAATGTTATGTTTGACAACCAAATTGTTCGAGTAAGGGAGCATTCCGTTCCGAGGTTCCACTGTAACAGTGAACATCACTACTCAAAAACTTAGACATCACCCTACTTTAAAGCCTTGTGAATACATGGTCGTAACTCATTTTTATGGTGTAAGCATTTACATTCCTGCTTATGGATGCTGGATTTTGTTAAATAAAATATCAAATAAGACCAACTGAGTTCTCTGGCAGATCATGGTCCATGCAAAAGTGTCTGGAACTCGTAATGCCTGCATGCTCTTCATTAGCCAACCTGATTACTATCAACAGGATTCTTGAAATTAAATCATAAGCATTGCATATAGGTCCCTGCTCTACTGCTTATTTATGACTAGTGAGAGGAAAGAAATTGGAAACATTTAAATAATAATGGAAGACAAAAGAAAATTATCATCAATCTATTAAAAATTCAACTACCGGAGGGAGTAAAAATATATAAACCATATTATTCACTAAAGTCCGAAAGGATCTGTACCAAACAAGGCAAAACCATCCGGCTGCATAAGAGGCCAATCACACTCCAAAATCCAGAGATTGTTGATGGTATGGTCCTGAATTTGGTCCAGATTTCAGCCAGACCAAACGCTGCCAGACAGCTGAAATCCAGACTGAATGAATTAAATCTAAGCCTTCAACTCCAGGCCTAGGTTTAAAAAAAATTAAAAAAAAATCTGAACTGTTTGTCCGCTGGAAGCATGAGCAGCCAGCAGGTAACTAGTGATAAACCATTGTTGGCGCAAGGGTTGCAGTTGGCCAGTGCTTGTAAGGCACATTAAAATAGTAAATAATAATAATATTTTTAAAATAATCATAAATAATTTCCTACGGGGGTTAATAAGACCCCTATATTACCATAATGGATGTTGATGTACCTCCAAATGCGCCCAACTCCTATCCTGCTGTTGGGAGGGGGGGCATATCTACAATACTCTAAAACTAGCAACTGGCCTCTGGGTTCTTCAAATGATCAATTCACTTGCAAATAGGAAGTGAATGATAATTTGCGAACGTGTATCCTAACGGATGCATTCGGTTTATCATCGCCTGCTATGCGGTCTTTAAAAAATCTTTCATTTTGATGTAGTAAATTGGTTCAGATGTGGATACTAGTGATTTTCCGAACTCATCTGAACCAATGTTGGACCAAAACCCTGACTGCATTTGGCTTTAGTAAATCTGAGAATTGCCAATGTTTAGTGAATAACCGCTATAATGTCCAGCATTAGACCTATGTTGTGTAACGCAGACATCCCAGTAGATATCCACAATGATACCACATGAATAGCTTGTAGGTTATAAAGGCCCATCCTGAGGTTATAGAAAATACTGCATTGCCTTACCTATAACAATATATTTAGGAATATACTGTATATATAAAATAAAATATAACATGCCTCTTTAACTCATTTCATGTCTAGTCCAACAGCATGGTGGACATCCACCAGATAAGGAAGGCCTGCAGTGTAGGCATATGATGACTGGAATCCTCCTCCTGAGAGGCAATGGGGAGAGAGAACATGTATACATCTGTACACTAGGGTTACCTAGCAGCAGCTGTCCACCACTGCTTGACCAATTCCTGGGCTGTAAGACTGCTTCCCCTATATACTATTTTTTTTTATCAATTAAGATTTTAATTACACAGACACGGATTGCCATATTGAGCCATGTAGATTTGCACAAGATTTCCAACTTTCTAAATGGCAGCTTTGTGATGTATCTATCACAACCAGAATAGGCATCTATCTAGAACCGAGAATAATTAGTAATACTAAGTTTTTTCTTAAACAATTGAGAAAGGGACCACGTGGATCATGCTACAGTGGCTATAAGAAATGTAACAAGCAAGTGTGCTAATAACGGCATTAGTAAAAAGTAAATAAATTGAAGGCAGCCGTGTTAACACTAAACAAATAAGTAAACCCAATGTTTAGGTGATTTGCCCCATCACCTAAACATACAAGTGTAAATGCAGCGCTTGTGATGTGAACACTAACCCCTCAAATAATCAGGAGGTTGTAGCCATATAGATATAGAAATAAAATAAAGAAAATACTGGCAATATTGTTTAATCAGTACAATAAATATGTAAACTGAATGATATACAACTCATACTTGCTAGAGCCTTTTAACGATATAGGCTCTAAACAAAAACACTTCTTGGCCTTAATAGGTACAACCACTACCTTCTTCTAGGATAACCTCCAAAGCACTTCTCCCCAAGTGATATATGTAAATAAAACAGGAAGGAACACAATCTGGGTGCAATATGTAAGCTAAAATATAAGAGTACAAATATATGTAGTAGCTACATGCTCACCTTATTTGGAGACTGTTTAATGGAAGGAGCGTAGAGTTTTGACTGCACGTGTGCTTTTTGTCTCCGATGCTCCTTGAGGAACATTGAATTGAACATTTAGAAGCGTTGGTGTAACATCAATGAAGGCAGCTGCAGAGACTCACTCTAGGTTCTGGTAGTAATAACCCTTTATTTCACATTTTATTTTATTTGGGGAGGGCATGAATTAATAGCAAAAGATTTGTATCCCTAACGTTAAAGTGTTCCTTTTACTGAGAAGATTTCTAAATATAATAATGTTCCCAAATGGGCTATTGTTGCCAGAAATACAGTCTGTTTCTTCTTACCTTCAGACTCTCACTTTAGTGAACATCCTTGTTAATGTTTAAATGGTTACTGACAAATTTCAGATAAGCTTGACAAAATCTCACCAGAGAAGATATAAGTCCCTTAGCCATACTATTCGATATATTAAATCAGAAAATATGATGGCATACAGACATTTATTTGCCAGTAAAGTCTATGCAGATGTTACACTAGAAAAAACAATTGTTACACAAATAACTCCCACAATGTGTTAAGCATAAACACTGCATAAAAGTCACTAATTCCCAGTAAACATATATGAAAATATTTGCTATTGAGCAGAAATTTAAAGGACAAAATATGCAATACATTTAGGATAAGCATTTTGGTTAAAATCAGGGGAATATGAGGAACTTCGGCTAGTTACTGAATGATGGAGTAATTCTACGGTAGCCATATCCCTGATCTACAGGTTTATTTGTTAAATGTCAATCTGATCCAAATAGATCTGAGAAATATGATTCTTAACTTGGTCGTTACTAAAATTTACAGGAAGTAAATTTGGTAACATGGTTATATGCAACATATTTTGATAGATCCCCAAAAGATGGGTGGCTGCAAACATGCAAGATGGACAAAAACACATACATTTTTTACAACAGTGTAATTATTTAAATTATTATTCAGTCACAACAGACTGTACATTTTCTTGTGGGGCAGTGAGATCTGGTGCCCCAGGAAATTCTGAGGAATCTTGAGATAAGCCTGACACCTTTTGGTTGCTATCAGCCACACCATCGCAATATGTCTGTAAAGTCCGTTCCACCTGGTAACCAAACTTTTGGTACTTGTTGAGTTTTTGTGGTTTGGTCTTGTGTGTGCATAGGTGTTCAAGCATTTGACTCCTACGAATAAATTTGTGCCCACACACTGCACAGCTGAATTTTCGTTTTCTCAAAAATGAGAGGTTGCAATTTAACTCTATGGGATCAGAGTCTTTTGATAGGAAAGAAAGCTGATTCACTTGCAACTGTTCCTGATGGCTTACAGATTCCAGTGACTCGTCACTCCTGTTGAGAAGGTAATTTCCAAGTCTGTAATTTTCAGTGTTCTCTATGTTGTCCAATATTGGACGGACTTCTCCATGGTCGTCACCCTCTAGAATTGATGAAGGCACTCCAAATGGGAGAGACTGAGATACATGGATGTGCAAGTGATCCCGTAAAGTAACACGAGAGTCAAAATGTTCACCACAGTAATGGCAAGCATGAATTCTATTGCCAGTCTTTCGGAAATGCGATTCGTTGTCGAGAGTGGTTAGCGACAGGCTTGGTGACGTGACCGTGTCAGGGTCAGACGTTTCCTGCTTTATGCACATTTCAGTCTTCTGAATTTCTTCCATTGACTTTACAGGAGTACCAACCGGGCCAGTAAAATGTGAGCTCTGCTGTTCTGGGCTAACACCTTCTAACCCAATGGCTAAAGACAATTGCAATTGAGGATGTTCTGCCTGCTGATCTGGCCTTGCTGTGTTTGGTGGATTTTCCTTGCGCTTCATTGTTTCTTTTGGTACTTTTTGGGAAGTAGAGATCTGGATGCCATATAAATTGGAGGAATGTATAGTTTCTGATGATATAATTTGGGTTGGCTCTTTTGCAACAGGTGAAAGGAGGCTTGTATGGAGAAACCTCATGCCTTCTTCTAATCGGAAATGGTCTACTGTTTGTTTTGGGCTTTTCCCTGTGTACATAACATGTAAAAGGTAGCTGAATATGTCAGGCTGAATATCTGTTGGCTGGATTTTAATGCATTCACTGTAGAAAAAAAAAATACCAATAGCAAGTCAGAATTAGTTTTCCTTTACATGATCTTTGCTGAAGCATACAAATATGGATTTCGAAAAAAAGGTGGAGAAGGGTATAAGCAAAAACAAAATCACAGGGTTTCAAGATTCATCTATAATTTTGTTGACTGAGCTTATCTTGAAAAGGGTGCATGCATTTTATTGCAAAATATTTTCTACAATATTAACAGAGTACAGGGAGAAAATACTTTTAACAACGTTCTTCAATTTTAATTTTTTTCCAACAAAAGGTACCCTATAATCTAAACTATAAAAAGAAACATCTAAACTTAAAAATAAATTAATTTTTAATGTTACTACTAATTTAAAATAGGTTTTACTGTTCTGTCCCTTTAATGATTTCAGTCAAAACATTTTTTTTTAAATGCCTCATTAACATGGCATTCAAAGCAACACAGCCACCATAACTCATTGAAGTGGTTACACTTGAGCAATCTATGCAAGGCCATCTAATCATGGACAACAATGACAGGCTGCAAGCAATGGCTTTTAACGTTTTTCTTTCCACCTTGTCGTGTCAAACGCTTTTAACTTATTAAAATGACTAGCCTTGGAAGTATTGAAATACAATGAGTTCATAAAACGTTCTGAATTAAGGATCATGTATAAAATGGTAGAGATATAAAGATAATATGAAACCTGGACTGATGAATGAAGATCATCTTGAAGTAGTTTGAAAATGATGCAAGAACTGCTCTGTGCGCTTTGAAATACACATCTCCAATGGCTACAGTGCAGTCACAGAGGAATCCAAATTCACGCTGGAGGTTTAACTGCTGGAGTAACACCACGCTGTGGCTAGAAGGATCCATTCTTCCTGGGAAAAATAGAAACATAGTAACATAGAATGTGTCGGCAGATAAGAACCATTTGGCCCATCTAGTCTGCCCAATGTTCTAAATACTTTCATTAGTCCCTGGCCTTATCTTATAGTTAGGATAGCCTTGTGCCTATCCCACGCATGCTTAAACTCCCTCACTGTCTTAACCCCTTAAGGACGTCCTTTGTACTTACCGGGTCCCAGCCATTCCCCTGACGGCGGTCACGATCCTGAGGTCTGCCTGAGAGCTCAGGTAGACCCCCTCTGCCCGATCCGCCCCACCCCCTGGCCATATAATCACGTGGTCCTCGCGATCACATGGCCGGAATAGCCGGCTTATGCAGTGGCTGCAGGGGGACTGCCTGAGCTCTCAGGCTGTCCCCCTCATGCCTGTAAAAAAGTTAGTAAAAGTTGAAAAAACATTTTTAAATTAAATAAAAAGTACTTAGATCATATATATATGAATATATATATATATATATATATATATACAGTTGCAAGAAAAAGTATGTGAACCCTTTGGAATGATATGGATTTCTGCACAAATTGGTCATAAAATGTGATCTGATCATCATCTAAGTCACAACAATAGACAATCACAGTCTGCTTAAACTAATAACACACAAAGAATGAAATGTTGCCATGTTTTTATTTAACACACCATGTAAACATTCACAGTGCAGGTGGAAAAAGTATGTGAACCCCTAGACTAATTACATCTCCAAGAGCTAATTGGAGTGAGATGTCCGCCAACTGGAGTCCAATCAATGAGATGAGATTGGAGGTGTTGGTTACAGCTGCCCTATAAAAAACACACACCAGTTCTGGGTTTGCTTTTCATAAGAAGCATTGCCTGATGTGAATGATGCCTCGCACAAAAGAGCTCTCAGAAGACCTACGATTAAGAATTGTTGACTTGCATAAAGCTGGAAAGGGTTATAAAAGTATCTACAAAAGCCTTGCTGTTCATCAGTCCACGGTAAGACAAATTGTCTATAAATGGAGAAAGTTCAGCACTGCTGCTACTCTTCCGAGGAGTGGCCGTCCTGTAAAGATGACTGCAAGAGCACAGCGCAGACTGCTCAATGAGGTGAAGAAGAATCCTAGAGTGTCAGCTAAAGACTTACAAAAGTCACTGGCAAATGCTAACATCCCTGTTAGCGAATCTACAATACGTAAAACACTAAACAAGAATGGATTTCACGGGAGGATACCACAGCTGTCCAAACAAAACATTGCTGCACGTTTAGAGTTTGCACAAGAGCACCTTGATGTTCGACAGCAGTACTGGCAAAATATTCTGTGGACAGATGAAACTACAGTTGAGTTGTTTGGAAGAAACACACAACACTACGTGTGGCAAAAAAGAGGCACAGCACACCAACATCAAAACCTCATCCCAACTGTGAAGTATGGTGGTGGGGGCATCATGGTTTGGGGCTGCTTTGCTGCGTCAGGGCCTGGACGGATTGCTATGATCGAAGGAAAAATGAATTCCCAAGTTTATCAAGACATTTTGCAGGAGAACTTAAGGCCATCTGTCTACCAGCTTTTTTTTTTTACAATGAGCAGCCACCTGCTCACTGTTTAATAGACATGCCCCCTACTCGCGGTATAGCGAGTAGGGGCATAATTTACTAATACCAAATAATCTTTACTTGGTATAAGTTAATTTGTCTGAAAGACCAATTTAGGTCTTTCAGCCTTTTAGTAGATAGGTCCCTAATGCCGTGGGAATTAGGGAGTTATCTACTTATTTATTCCTGTCATTACATTGACTGGCCAAGTAACTTACATTTTATATGACTGTATGTTACTTGATTGTTGTAAGTGTTGCAAATGCTTACAGGTGAATCCTGGCTATGTTTGTATACTTTTTATTTAAAATTGTATACAATGTAAAATTTTTCTTCTTTCACTGGGTAAGTATATTGGTACTTAAGCAATACTGTGCTTCGGAACTTCGGCACTTTGACACTTTGTAAATTCGGTAATTTTGGAACTTCGGCAATTCGGCACTTCAGCAATTCGGACCTTCCGAAGTACCTGAATGTCCGAATTGCCCGAAATTCGTCCGAATACATATTTGGACCGAAACGAATTGCACATGTCTATTCTACACCTCCTACTGAATAAATCCCAAATAAAGCAGAGAAAATACGGCTAAGCAACAGTAGCAGTTGTACTATCATCCTTTACAAGAATTAAAGGATGCTAAAAAAAAAAAAATGCTAAAATACCCAGGAACAGATTCAAAGAATATATATTCTAGTGATCGTGGTGCCATGAGTCTATAGGCTTTCTGTCAAACTAATTTGCAGCAATTTCACAAAAAACGAAATCAGGGCTCTCTGCAGCCATAGTGATGATGCAGATATTCCATTTATGCATTATCGAGAGTGAATCAGTCCAATCTAAGACCGCAATGATAGGCTGAGAGCACACAGCTGGACGCACAACTAAAAAGACCAAAATCTAATCCTTTTCTAGTTACCAAAGAAATATGCTTGTACAACTGTATTCTTTAAAACATGGTAAAGTAATATTTTCAAAAGAAAATAAAACGAAGGTTAAATAAATGCATGCACTTAAAGCTTGAACAATATAAAGAGGTAGAGAATTAAGCAGTGGGACTCAATTTTGGGTTAAGAACCCCCGGGGACACTCCTACATAAAACAAATGTGCGTTTGGAATGTAATCATTGTAGCAGCAATAGGACCTGATTTTACAAAAGTGACAAAGCTGTGAGGCATAAAGAAACCTTGACTCAGTCTGGTATTAAACAAAAAAAAGCAAGCTTTTTTTTGTACGGTGTTTTAAACTGAAAGTGGAATAATTTGTGTATTAGACAATTATTTTAATGCAGCTAAAGTTAATTTAGTGCTTAAAGGTCTGACTGATTTTCAGCATAGAGAGGGTAACCTTGGGACTACATAACATTTTTCATATCCTTGGTGACAGATTACTAAATAAAAAGTGGGCAACAAGAATGTGATGTCAGAAAATGATGAATGCCACAAAACATTTTATAGTGCAGAGAAATATACAAGGTTCTATGTACTCCCTGGAAATGCTGAGAGCTCAGTATCTGAAAGAAGAAACAAAAATGTTACAAGCGCACTCATTGTAGTGAATAAGGTACTATGAGACTATGGTTGCCATCTAACAGAGTACTGTTGAACCTTTTCGTAGTGGCTTGAAAAATCGATTGCCCTCACTGGTACCATCTGTAGCAGCACTGATAACGAGGAAATTACATTTATATATTGTTTAGAACAGTGTTCCCCAACCCAGACCTCAGGGACCACCAACAGAGCAGAGGTCCCAGGCTGACCAGTACATGCAGCCTGGAGTTTCATAGCTCTCCTGCATACCAAAATTTAGCTGACCTCCCTATGAGGACTATAGGTTGAGGTCCTAACTCTCGTTATTCAGGAATGTACCCTAGAATTGCTGGATCCTCTTGGTCTAAATATATATATTTCCCATTCTAGCAATCACGGAAATCAACAGTTGATTCCCTCAATACTTTAATCACATGGGGACTTACTGCTCATATTAAAGGACCATTATAGTCACCCAGACCACTTCACCTCAATGAAGTGTTCTCTGTGCCAGGTTCCCCGGGTTTTAATCCTTCAGATGTAAACATGTTTACATTGCCGGGTTAATCCAGCCTCTAGTAACTGTCTCCTGACAGCCGCTAGAGGCACTTCTGCGATGCTGGTTGTGAAAATCGCATTCAGCGTGCAGAGCTGTTTGAATGTGCATTCTGCTCCACTAGGGAGCTGACGTTGGCAGGGTGGGGGGAGAAGTCACCAGCACCGAGGGAGCCCGGTGTTGGATTAAAACCCCTTAAGGACAGACGACGGATATATTCCGTCATGATTCCCTTTTATTCCAGAAGTTGTGTCATTAAGGGGTTAAAGTAAGTAACTGAAGGGGTTTTAACCCCTTCAGCGCCAAGGGAGGGGGGGCCCTGAGGGTGGGGGGACCTAAGGTTCCTGACACTATAGTGATCCTTTAAATATCATAAATTTGCATCCATATTTTGTCAATCAATTCTCTGCATAAACCGCTACATTGTGGATTGACTGACAAAGATGGAGCAAAATAACCCTCCTCCACAGCAACTACAGCACATGCCTGTTATGTCTGGTTCATTTTAACATGTACCAGCATGACATTGCAAACATAAATTAGGAATTACACATGATCTAATTCATGCCATCTCATCTGCGAAATATGTAAGTTTGTGATGACTATATACGTTGAGCTATATATGCTGGAATTGGTTCAATTGAATTTTTTTTAAGATTTGGTGTACAAAACTTATTAATACCACCATGTCTTGTACCATCTGGTATTGAATAGGTGGCCCATATATATTCTATTCAAAAAAGTCATATATGAAATTCTTTTGTAAAACAAAAACCAAAACCAATATAAAGCAGACACGGCTTGTTCCTATTTCCTTTTCCTGCATTTGAAAGTGTTCGGCCACAGGGGAAACGCTCGTCTATTGCTACTTGTAAATTTGTGTTCATTATGAGCAATCATTTATTAATTCAAGTATGTATGCACACACAAATCACAGGTAATAATTTAATATTTTAATGTGATTTATTAATCAGTAGTTAGGAGCTGCTTAATACAAACAATTACAGTATGACTGCATTAAGCTTAATAAAGTACACTAAAAAACAAAATTATCAAAATCATGCATTTCATTTTGTATTTAAGAGTAGTTTATATTTCATGTGCAAGTGGTTGCTTCGCGTAAACAGTTTTGTTCCACTGCCACTCTTTACCACGTGTTATTACAGTGTTTATGGATCTATTGGGCTGTACACCACATTTTCCCAATTCTGGGTCAAATCGTTTTAAGCTTATTGACCAAAGCCAGGGTTCACTGAGGCCAAACTCACTTACTGCTAATGTGGAAGATCTGAAACCAAATAAGTTGCTTATTTATTTAACACATTAAGAAGTCATCCACGTTTTGGTTTATAGATCATGCCCCTGCAATCTCATTGCTCAATTCTCTGCTATTTAGGAGTTAAATCGCTTTGTTTATACAGCCCTAGTCACACCTCCCTGCGTGTGACTTTTACAGCCTTCCTAAACACTTCCTGTAAAGTGAGATTTAATGTTTACACTTCCTTTATTGCAAATTCTATTTAATGTATATTTTGTATCCCGAGCACTATTAATAGCTTGCTAGACCTTGCAAGAGCCTCTTGTATGTGATTGAAGTTCAACTTACAGAGCGGGAGATAAAAACTTCTAAAGTAAGTTAACATCTTATTGAAAATTTAAAAAAATAAATAAATAAAAAAATAAAAAATAAAAAAAATGAATGCAGGCGTTGTCAGTCACAGCCAGGGGAGATGTGGCTAGGGCTGCGTAAACAGAAACAAAAATTATTTCATTCATAAATGGCAGTGAAGTGAGCAGTGAGACTGCAAGGGCATGATCTGTACACAAAACCTGCTTCATTAAGCTAAAGTTGTTTTGGCAACTATAGTGTCCCTTTAATTATAACCCTAGCAGCCAAGACTGATTTCCGTCAGTTGACAACAAATATGGACGATTTATTCCCGTTGTTTGATCTGATTTATTTCTGATAGAGAATAAGAGTGTAATTGCCATCACAAGTGCATTTTTTTTTTCAAAGTCCATCTAATGAAGTACTTGTGCATCAAAAACTGTGCTTATGTCCTGTGCCAAACTTTTCAGATATAAGAGCCACTGTGGACAACTAAATCCAGTTTTCAGATGCCCTAAACCGTGTGGGTTCGAGGCTCCCACTATTCCTCCCCTCTCATGTTAAATGTGACACCTGGCTGGGTGCATATTAACACAAATTGCCATCTTACTGGGTAATAATTAATAAAATGTGCCCTTTGACTGGATACATATTGACACAATGTGCTACTGACTGGGTAACAATTAATATATTGTGCCCACTGACTAGTTACCAATAAATAGAATGTGCCCTCTGCCTGGGTACATATTGATGCATTGTGCCCTCTGTCTCGGTACCAGTTACTAAAACATGCTATCTGATTGGGTACCAATTAATATAATGTACCCACTGACTGGACACCAAAAAAAGTGCATTCTATCTGTGTATATTGACACAATGTGCCCTCTGATGGAATATCAATGAATTTAATGTGCTATATGACTGGATAATAATTTAATGTGCTAACTAATTGAATAATAATACAATTTGCTGATGGACTAGATAATAATTAATACAATGTGCCCTCTAAATGGGTAATAATTAACATAATGTGCCCACTGAATGGGTAATAATTAATATAATGTGCCCTTTGACTGGGTAATAATTATTACATTGTGCTCCCTATGTGAGTATTACCGTAATTAATATAATGTGCCCCCTGACTGGGGTAATAATACAATGTGCCCTCTGAGTGGGTAATAATATAATGTGCCCCCTAACTGGGCAATAATACAATGTGCCCTCTGAGTGGGTAATAATATAATGTGCCCTCTGGGTAATTAATATAATGTGCCCCCTAACTGGCCAATAATACAATGTGCCCTCTGACTGGGTAATAATTAATATAATGTGCCCCCTGACAGGGTAATAACTAATATAATTTGCCCTCTGACTGGGTAATAATTAATACAATGTGCCCACAGACAGGGTAATAAAATGTGTCTTCTGACTGAGTAATTAATAAAATCTGTCCACTGAATGGGTAATAATTAATCTAGTTTGCCCACTGACTGGGTAATATCAAAATTTGCCCCCTGGCTAATAATTAATAAAATATGCCCACTGACTGCTTAATAACAAAATTTGCCCTCTGACTGGGTAATAATATAATTTGCCCACTGACTGGGTAATAAAATTTGCCCCCAGACCAGGTAATAATTAATAACATTTGCCCACTGACTGGGTAATAATATAATTTGCCCCCAGACTAGGTAATAATTAATAACATTTGCCCACTGACTGGGTAAAAATATAATTTGCCCCCAGACTAGTAATAATTAATAAAAATTGCCCCCAGACTGGGTAATAATATAATTTGCCCGCAGACTGGGTAATAATTAATACAATTTGCCCCCAGACTGGGTAATAATATTTGCCCGCAGACTGGGTAATAATTAATACAATTTGCCCCCAGACTGGGTAATAATATTTGCCCCCAGACTGGGTAATAATTAATATTTGCCCCCCATACTAGGTAATAGAATATAATTTGTACTCTGACTGGCTAATAATTAATAAAATTTGCCCCCAGACTGGGTAATAATATAATGTGCCCTCTGACTGGGAAATATAATTTGCCCTCTGACTGGGTAATAATACAATTTGCCCCCAGACTGGGTAATAATATAGTTTGCCCTCTGACTGGGTAATAATACAATTTGCCCCCAGACTGGGTAATAATATAGTTTGCCCTCTGACTGTGTAATAATATAATTTGCACACTGTCAGGATAATAATATAATTTGCCCACTGACAGGGTAATAATATAATTTGCCCACTGACTGTGTAATAATATAATTTGTCCCCAGACTGGGTAATAATATAATTTGCACACTGACTGGGTAATAATATAATGTGCCCTCTGACTGTGTAATAATATAATTTGCCCTCTGACTCTGTAATAATATAATTTGCACACTGACAGGGTAATAATATAATGTGCCCTCTGACTGTGTAATAATATAATTTGCCCTCTGACTGGGTAATAATACAATTTGCCTCCATACTGGGGAATAATATAATGTGCCCTCTGAGTGGGTTATAATATAACTTGCCCCCAGACTGGGTAATAATAAAATGTGCCCCCAGACTGGGTAATAATTAATAACATATGCACTGTGACTGGGTAATATTAATACAATTTGCCCCCAGACTGGGTAACATTAATATAATTTGTCCCCAGACTGGGTAATATTAATATAATGTGCCCCCAAACTGGGTAATATTAATATAATTTTCCCTAACACTGGGTAATATTAATAAAATTTGATCCTAGACTGGGTAATATTAATATATTTTCCCTCATACAGGGTAATATTAATATAATGTGCCCCCAGACTGGGTAATATTAATATAATTTCCCCCCATACTCGGTAATATTAATATAATGTGCCCCCAGACTGGGTAATATTAATATAATTTGCCCTAATACTGGGTAATATTAATATAATTTGTCCCCAGACTGGGTAATATTAATATAATGTGCCCCCAGACTGGGTAATATTAATATAATTTGCCCCCAAACTGGGTAATATTAATATAATTTGCCCTAATACTGGGTAATATTAATATAATTTGCCCCCAGACTGGGTAATATTAATATAATTTGCCCCCAGACTGGGTAATATTAATATTATTTGTCCCCAGACTGGGTAATATTAATATAATGTGCCCCCAAACTGGGTAATATTAATATAATTTGCCCTAATACTGGGTAATATTAATATAATTTGACCCCAGACTGGGTAATATTAATATAATTTGCCCTCATACTGGGTAATATTAATATAATGTGCCCCCAGACTGGGTAACATTAATATAATTTGCCCCTATACTGGGTAATATTAATATAATGTGCCCCCAGACTGGGTAATATTAATATAATTTGCCCCCAAACTGGGTAATATTAATATAATTTGCCCCCAGACTGGGTAATAATTAATATAATTTGCCCCCAGACTGGGTAATATTAATATAATTTGCCCCCATACTGGGTAATATTAATATAATTTGCCCCCAGACTGGGTAATATTAATATAATTTGCCCCCAGACTGGGTAATATTAATATAATTTGCCCCTATACTGGATAATATTAATATAATGTGCCCCCAGACTGGGTAATATTAATATAATTTGCCCCCAAACTGGGTAATATTAATATAATTTGCCCCCAGACTGGGTAATATTAATATAATGTGCCCCCAGACTGGGTAATATTAATATAATTTGCCCTAATACTGGGTAATATTAATATAATTTGTCCCCAGACTGGGTAATATTAATATAATGTGCCCCCAGACTGGGTAATATTAATATAATTTGCCCCTATACTGGGTAATATTAATATAATTTGCCCTAATACTGGGTAATATTAATATAATTTGCCCCCAGACTGGGTAATATTAATATAATTTGCCCCCATACTGGGTAATATTAATAATATTATTTGTATAATTTGCCCCCAAACTGGGTAATATTAATATAATTTGCCCCCAGACTGGGTAATAATTAATATAATTTGCCCCCATACTGGGTAATAGAATATAATTTGTACTCTGACTGGCTAATAATTAATACAATTTGCCCCCAGACTGGGTAATATTAATATAATTTGCCCCCAGACTGGGTAATAATTAATATAATTTGCCCCCATACTGGGTAATAGAATATAATTTGTACTCTGACTGGCTAATAATTAATACAATTTGCCCCCAGACTGGGTGATATTAATATAATGTGCCCTCATACAGGGTAATATTAATATAATTTGCCCCCAGACTGGGTACGTTATTGCCCTGTCAGGGACAGGTACCCATTGTACAGCGCTGCAGGATAGGTTGGCGCTTTATGAATAATATAAATAAATAAAGAACACGGAGCGGGAATCGGTCCATCCATCCATGCATCCCCCCCAACACACACATAGAGCAACACACACACAGAGCCCCCGCCTCCCCTCTCCCTGCTGATGGTATCGTCCTGTTGCCCTATTTAATGCGGTGAGAGGGAAGGGCCGCCCCCTGCTGCCTTGGCTTCGACGATGCAACCAACAGGCGCACTCCCCCCGCCCCCCGCATGGAAAATCCCAACTGCCACCGAAGCGGCCGCGGCCCAACGGCTCCTAGCGCTTACCCACAATGCCGCGCGCCGGCTCACCGTGCACAGCACGCGCTCCCCCTTCACAGCTTTCTGCAGCCACCGGCCAGGCGCGAGAGCAGCAGCAGTGCGCGTGCGGGAGGGCGGGGGCGCGCACGCTTGGGGAGGAGGGGTCACATGATCCCCTTGGATGCTGACACTGGCTGTCTGGGTGGCCGCAGGAGAACCATTGGCAGGCTGTCAGTCAGTCAGTGAGGGACATCATTCCTGAGTGTGTGAAAAGAAATCATAGAGGCAGAGGGGAGGGAGATTCAGGGTTTCTGCCATTTTATTTTATTTTTTTTAATAGTTTTTCAGATAAGACATTGGTGGGTCTCACAGGTCCTCAAACGATTGGCATCACGGTGGGAATTTCAGGTCCTCATACGATTGGTATCACGGTGGAACACGCAGGTCTTCAAACGATTGGCATCACGGTGGGACACGCAGGTCCTCAAACGATTGGCATCATGGTGGGACACGCAGGTCCTCAAACGATTGGCATCACGGTGGGACACGCAGGTCCTCAAACGATTGGCATCACGGTGGGACTTGCAGGTCCTCAAACGATTGGCATCATGGTGGGACTTGCAGGTCCTCAAACTATTGGCATCATGGTGGGACACGCAGGTCCTCAAACTATTGGCATCATGGTGGGACACGCAGGTCCTCAAACTATTGGCATCATGGTGGGATACGCAGGTCCTCAAACTATTGGCATCATGGTGGGACACGCAGGTCCTCAAATGATTGGCATCACGGTGGGACTCGCAGGTTCCTTTCATTGTAAACTTATTAACCTTGCGTCACGTTAAAACATGGTGATATTATGTCACAAACATCTCAATTCTGTGCTGCATGTATAGTACATAGAGGTAGGATATCTAGCCTCCCAATAGTATAACATAAACAGTTTAACAAACTAAAACGCACGAGTCTCAGGCTCCAAGTCTAGCAACACCTCTCTATACCCCCAGGTCCCCACAGATGTCTGAAAGTATGGAGAAATAGAGAGTCAGAAGTGGGAAGAGTATGGGTACCACTCCACCGCCCCATCCCTCCAAAAATCTATGGTGGGGGCGCCAAGCCCCTCCCGGCTGGCTACATATCCCCAAGCCCTACCCGGAATGCCTCCGAATAGGCAGTAAGGAGCCATGGTGCCTAAATTTATGTATGTGTATGTGCTCTACCCTGCGCGGAAAACCACTGTGCCTCCAGGACCCGTAGATCCTCCATCTTAGTGAACCACAATGACAACATTGGGGCAGAGTCCTGTTTCCATTACAGTAATAAGTGCATTGTGGTATTTAAAATGTGGACAGTCAGGGAGCTTTTATACGCGGATCAGGGAGAAGCCGTGTGATGCAGCACGTATGGAGCCAGTAAAAAGGGTGAGGGTTGTCCGTTGATTTGGTCCAGAAAGGCTCTATGATCGAGCATTACCTGCTCTGCTCCGTTCCTCCCGTCCCACCACCTGTTCCCTCATATCTCATCCGCACTTTGTCTCTTTCTCTTGCTTTGTCTCTCACTAAAATTTTCAATCTCTCCCTCTCCTTTGGCACATTTTCTCTACCCTTCAAACATGCAACTGTAACCCCTGATTCTGAAAAAGCTCAACCTTGACCCTAACTCCCTGTCCAACTACCGCCCTATCTCGCTACTGCCGTTTGTCTCCAAGATCCTTGAGAGAGTTGTGTATGCAAGATTGACAGACTTCCTAGAAACCAACTCTCTGCTTGACCCGCTTCAATCTGGATTCCGCGCTCATCACTCTGTTAAAACAGCTGTGACCAAAGTAACCAATGATCTTATCACTGCAAAATCCCATGGCCACTACGCTATCCTAATTCGCCTCTACCGTTCTGCTGCTTTTGACACTGTTGATCATCAACAGCTTCTTTTCATCCTCCGTAATCTCGGTCTAGGAGATACCGCTCTCTCCTGCTGCTCTTCATACCTCTCCCAGTGCTCACTCAGTGTTTCTTTCTCGGGCTCTGCCTCTTATTATTATGATTGCGATTTATATAGCGCCAACAGAATCCATAGCGCTTCACAATATTATTAGAGGGGGGATTTGACTATAAATAGGACAATTACAAGAAAACTTACAGAAACGAAGGGTTGAAGAAGGCCCTGCTCAAACGAGCTTACAGTCTATAAGAGGTGGGGTATAAAACACATTAGGACAGGGAATAGAAGTTAAATTAGGTGGGAGTGGAGGAGAGAGTAGAGTACTGTGCTTTAGGAGAGAGCAAGAGACCGGTATGTGAGGTAGAGGTTAATCTGGGAGGCCATAGGCTTTCCTAAAGAAATGAGTTTTAAGGCACTTCTTAAATGATTGAAGACTAGGGGAGAGTCTGATGGTGGTAGGCAGGCTATTCCATAGAACGGGAGCCGCCCGCGAAAAGTCCTGCAAGTGTGAGTTGGCCGTACGGGTACGTGCAGCGGACAGAAGTAGGTCACGGGCAGAGCGGAGGGACAGAGAAGGGCCATACCTATGGATCTGTGAGGATATATAAGAGGGGCTAAGATTATTCAATGCTTTATAAGTATGGGTTAGCACTTTGAATTGGCTCCTATAGTATACAGGAAGCCAATGTAAGGACTGACAGAGGGGTGAGGTGTGAGAGGACCGACCATAGAGGAAAATCAGTCTGGTGGCAGCATTCATTACAGACTGTAGCGGGGCAATACGGCTATTGGGAAGGCCAATTAGGAGAGAGTTACAATAGTCCATGCGAGAGATTACTAGAGCATGAACAAGCTCTTTAGTAGCATCTTGTGTAAGAAAGGGGCGGATGCAGGCAATGTTTTTGAGGTGGAATTGGCATGATTTGACAACAGACCGGTTGTGAGGTCAGAATCAAAAGCAACACCAAGACAATGTGCTTGTAAGGATGGGCTGATATGGGTACCACCAATCTTGAGGGAGAGCGAGAGAGGAGGATTAATATTAGGAGGAGGAAAGACAAGAAGTTCTGTTTTGAAAAGATTCCGTTTCGGAAACGGGAGGACATACAATCAGAGATAGAAGAAAGGCAAGAGGTGACACGTTGCAGGACATCAGGGGAGAGGTCTGGGGAGGAGAGATATATCTGGGTGTCATCAGTGTACAGGTGGTATTTGAATCCAAAAGAGGTAATAAGCTTGCCAAGAGAGGCAGTGTAAAGAGAAAATAGAAGGGGACCAAGGACAGAGCCTTGGGGGAGTCCAACTGAGACAGGACGAACGGTGGAGGTATCAGAAAAGGAGACACTGAATGAGCGTTGGGAGAGATAGGAGGAAAACCATGAGAGGACAGAGTCACAGAGACCGAGTGATTGAAGAGTTTGGAGGAGAAGAAGAACATGATCAACAGTGTCAAAAGCAGCGGAGAGGTCAAGAAGAATTAGTAAGGAGTAGTGACCTTTGGATTTAGCTGTGATAAGGTTATTAGTGACTTTGATAAGGGCAGTCTCAGTAGAGTGGAGGGGGCTGAAGCCGGACTGAAGAGGGTCGAGGAGAGAGTAGGAGTTGAGGAAGCAGCCCAGACGGGTGAAGACTAGTCTTTCAAGAAGCTTTGAGGAAAAAGGGATCAGGGATATAAGACGATAGTTAGAGGGGGAGGATGGGTCGAGACATGATTTTTTTTTTTAAGATGGGTACTACAGTAGCATGTTTCAGGACAGCAGGGACATTGCCAGAAGAAAGAGAGCAGTTGAAGATGTGTGTTAAGGAGGGCACTCTTCTCCCCAATCCCTCTCTGTTGGTGTTCCCCAAGGCTCTGTCCTTGGTCCTCTACTATTCTCTATCTATACTGCCTCTCTTGGTAAACTCATCAGCTACTTCGTCTTCCAGTATCATTTCTATGCAGATGACATGCAAATGTATCTGTCCTCCCCTGATTTCTTACCACCCCTCTTGACTCGTGTCTCTGACTGCCTCTCTGCTATTTTCAACTGGATAACTGCTCATTTCCTTAAATTGAACCTGTCCAAAACAGAACTTCTGGCCTTCCCTCCCTCAAGTGTTGCTACTACTTTGTCTGTGTCCCTCCAAGTTAATGGCACCATGATCTGCTCTACCTCTAAGGCACGCTGCCTAGGTGTTCTCTATGAAACCGACCTCTCCTTCACCCCTCATTGTCACGAGTGTGGGCTATAGGCCCAGCCAAGACAGTGGGGCGAATGTGGAAGTGACAGGGTTAGTGACACCAGACTCCTGGTTACCTGTTGCTAGTCCCAGCAACCACTCAATTAACCCCTGCAATCCCTTCTACACTAACCCCCTAGTACACACTTTACTGCCACCACCAAGACTTTTAAACCCGGGCATCTTAGGTTACCCCACACACAGGAGGATTATAGAATCACAGTTCTACTGTTACTGATCAAACACATATAATTAACCCTTTTTGGTAACGTGTTTACCTGAGCTTTCCTCTGGAGAATGAAGCTCATAGAGAACAGAGACACAAGCTGATTAACCCCTTAAGGACACATGACATGTGTGACATGTCATGATTCCCTTTTATTCCAGAAGTTTGGTCCTTAAGGGGTTAAGTAAACATTTAATCTGACAAAAAAGATTCACAGTGCTGAGTACAAAATGCAGAAATAAATGACATACAGATAACAAATTGCAAAACAGTACATAAAATAAAATAGGAGAAAACACAAGAAATTCCTTACATATATTTACCCCATATAGAATTCTTGTGGGAGTCTTAGATGGTATTGATCTCCTAGAACAGGGGTAGGCAACCTACGGCACTAGTGCCATGCACGGCACTCGAGGTGTCTTTGCACGGCACTCAAGGCTGCTAGAGCCAAACAGGGTCTGGCCTATCAGCAGTCCCAGTAAGACTTCAGATATCTGCTAATCCGAAAAGGTGGTGAAGGACAATCCTCAATTTATGCATTGCAGCACGTAGAGGAAGTTCTCAGATCACTTCCTCCCAGCACTTGTGAATAGGAATCCACACTGTAGTAGAGCAGCTCGCAGTTGCTGTTGCAGCTCCTGTCCTTGACCTGTACCTGGCCAGCCTAGTCCCCACTGGAAGCCACCCGCACTTCTAGATATACACAGAAATGCAGAATAACCCTCCCCTGATACAAATAATACGGACAGCCCACACACAATCCGCACAAATGAAACACCACTAACAATCCACATACATGCACACAACCCAAATGCAATACCCCAAACAGCCCCCCCCCACACACTGTGACATATCCATCCACACACACACACAATTCCACAAGCAGCCCCCATACACAGCCCACATTCATATGTATCATACACAATACCATAAACTACTCATGAACATATACTCATATACGCAGGGCCGTCTTTAACGCGGGGCAAACTGGCCAGCTGCACCGGGAGCCCTGCAACTATTTCTAACCCTCTGGCCGGTAATCCACACACTAAGGAGGCCCACCGGATGGCCCATGCACAAAGGACCACCCAGTGGGCTTCTGTCAGCAGGGGCCCGGTCGCACGCTGAGGCGCTTCAACAGCGCAAGCGGGCACCTTGCTTTTCGGCAGCAGGCTGGGAGGAAGTGACGGCCGCGCATCACTTCCTCCTACAAAGAGAGGAGCGCACGGGAAAGAAGAGTAGGCAGATTGGAGGGGGGCTGGCCGAGAGCACTAGACCCCAACTCCCAACACCTTTCAGCCACCAGCTATGTCAGTATGTCTTTGTGTATCAGTATATCTGTGTGTGTGTGTCAGCATCTCTGTGTGTCAGTATGTGTGTCAGTATATCTGTGTCAGTATATCTGTGTGTGTGTCAGTATGTTTGTATGTCAGCATGTCTGTGTGTGTCAGTATATCTGTGTGTGTGTCAGTATGTCTGTGTGTGTGTCAGTATGTCTGTGTGTGTGTGTGTATCTGTGTGTGTGCGCGCATTTTAGTGTGTATATATCTGTGTGTGCGTATATGTGCATACATCTCAGCATTCACACACTAACACTACACACAAATACACCCCTGCATTCAAATGTCAACACTACGTACAAACACATGTCTGTGTTACACACCAAAATTATATGTAAATACACCCCTGCATTCAAAAACCAACACTACACAAATACATGCTTGCAATCACGCCAACACCACATACAAACATATTCCATAAAAAAACCTGTTTACATTCAAACACACAAAAACTGCTTAGTGGTAAATACAGACCTGCAAACATGGGTAAATGGTAGAGCCCCAGCTGTCAATGCATTCTGGAGTTGCACGACAGATGGGGATCTACCTTTTAATCACCCGGGCAACAGGGAGACCCCCAAAAATTCTTGCACCTCTCTACTTTAGGTACGCCACTGCGTTGAGGTGGAGGGCGTGATTGCATGCCTGGGGAGGGGGGACAGGGTCCAGGGGGCCCCAAGCAAATGCTTTGCCCAGGGTCCAGTCACTATTAACCCCTTAACCCCTTAAGGACCAAACTTCTGGAATAAAAGGGAATCATGACGTGTCAGACATGTCATGTGTCCTTAAGGGGTTAAGGACCAAACTTCTGGAATAAAAGGGAATCATGACATGTCACACATGTCATGTGTCCTTAAGGGGTTAAAGAAGGCCCTGCAAATACGCACAAATACAACGATACAAAGCAATTACAGTAAAATAACAAGCAGAATACGGCAGCATACACACCTTGATTTAAAAAAATAAATAAAAAAATAGGACCGGCATGCTACGGGACATCACAATCCTATATCGGCACAGTGCTGCTAAAAGGTTGCCTACCCCTGTCCTAGAAGTTACTGACAAAAGAAAAATGAAACTGAACTGGATAGTCCAGCACCCTCATTATATATCTAAACAGGGGGAAAAACAACTCTTAATATATATCAACACACATCAAACACCAACTCATGCTTTTGGCATGACACTCATGTCCAATCAATCGCCAAATCCTGCCGCCTCCATCTCGAAAACATTGCGCGCACCTGACCTTATTTAATGCCTGATACAGCAAAAGTGCTTGTCCATGCTGCTAGGACAACTGTAATCTGCTTCTCATTGCTCTTATGTGTTCCCAACTTGCCATATTAGTCTATAAGGAATGCGGCTCATCTTCCTGTCTGCCCGCACCTCCCACTCCTCCCCCCTTCGTCAGTCCTTCCATTGGCTTCCCGTAATATGTAGGGCTCAATTTAAGATCTTGACACTTGCTTACAAATCTCTACTCAATGCTGCTCCCACCTACTTATCCTCACTAATACACAAATATGTCCTGTCTAAGCCCCTACGCTCTGCTGGAGACCTACGTCTAACCTCTGATGCTAATCTTAAAGACTTCTCTAGGGCTACACTGTTCCTATGGAACGCCCTTCCCCTTTCTGGTGGACTTTCACCCAATCTCCACTCCTTCAAAAAAAATCTTTAAAAAAGTACTTCTTTAGGAAAGCATATAAATTAAACTGTGAACAGCTTTCCCTCCTCGCACCCCGATCCCTCTCCTGAAACTGTCATCAAACTAAGCTCAATGAATAATATCCTAGCATTCTATGTGACGGTTCCCGTGTGCCCCGACTGAGCACATCCATCTGAACAGCACCTTCCCAACGCCAAACCACAGATGTCAGCTCGTTCACGAAGATCCAGTCAGCTAACACCTCTCCCTGAAGACACACACAGCTTGAGGATAGAGGATAAATAATAATGTATGAAGGAAAGTCTCAACCTCCCTCCCACACCTCCAGCACTTTCCATCTAGGTCAGGGTGCACTGGGGAAATTGGGATTATATTGCTACACTGCGCTTCTCTTGGATGTTCTACAGTCTACCAGTGGAGATATTGATTTTAATATTGCAGTTCTGCTACAATACTACCTCAGTACCTCAAACATGGTGTCTAAAGATTTATCACCAATAAAATAACAGCATACTACCTCAGTACCTCAAACAGGATATCTAATGATTTATCACCAATAAAATAACCCTGAACGACGACAGCACCTCAAACAGGCTATCTAAAGATTAATCACCAATAAAATAACACTATACTACCTCAGTACCTTAACCCCTTTAGGACACATGACGTGTGTGACACGTCATGATTCCCTTTTATTCCAGAAGTTTGGTCCTTAAGGGGTTAAACAGGGTATCTAATCGCCAATAAAATAACTCTAGATTACCTCAGTATCTCATACAATTCCCAATTAATGTTTCCCGTGGAACCCTTTGACATAGTGTATCTACATTGTAAAACCCCACCACCACACACACACACACACACACACAATTTTGTGCTGTAGCATAAACCTTTCAATTAACAGGCCAGAATGTTTTCTTTATTGGCAAATTAGTTTTTTTGCTATATATACAGGGAGTGCAGAATTATTAGGCAAGTTGTATTTTTGAGGATTAATTTTATTATTGAACAACAACCATGTTCTCAATGAACCCAAAAAACTCATTAATATCAAAGCTGAATATTTTTGGAAGTAGTTTTTAGTTTGTTTTTAGTTATAGGTATTTTAAGGGGATATCTGTGTGTGCAGGTGACTATTTCTGTGCATAATTATTAGGCAACTTAACAAAAAACAAATATATACCCATTTCAATTATTTATTTTTACCAGTGAAACCAATATAACATCTCAACATTCACAAATATACATGTCTGACATTCAAAAACAAAACAAAAACAAATCAGTGACCAATATAGCCACCTTTCTTTGCAAGGACACTCAAAAGCCTGCCATCCAGGGATTCTGTCAGTGTTTTGATCTGTTCACCATCAACATTGCGTGCAGAAGCAACCACAGCCTCCCAGACACTGTTCAGAGAGGTGTACTGTTTTCCCTCCTTGTAAATCTCACCTTTGATGATGGACCACAGGTTCTCAATGGGGTTCAGATCAGGTGAACAAGGAGGCCATGTCATTAGATTTTCTTCTTTTATACCCTTTCTTGCCAGCCACGCTGTGGAGTACTTGGACGCGTGTGATGGAGCATTGTCCTGCATGAAAATCATGTTTTTCTTGAAGGATGCAGACTTCTTCCTGTACCACTGCTTGAAGAAGGTGTCTTCCAGAAACTGGCAGTAGGACTGGGAGTTGAGCTTGACTCCATCCTCACCCCGAAAAGGCCCCACAAGCTCATCTTTGATGATACCAGCCCAAACCAGTACTCCACCTCCACCTTGCTGGCGTCTGAGTCGGACTGGAGCTCTCTGCCCTTTACCAATCCAGCCACGGGCCCATCCATCTGGCCCATCAAGACTCACTCTCATTTCATCAGTCCATAAAACCTTAGAAAAATCTTGAGATATTTCTTGGCCCAGTCTTGACGTTTCAGCTTGTGTGTCTTGTTCAGTGGTGGTCTTGTTCAGTGGTGGTCGTCTTTCAGCCTTTCTTACCTTGGCCATGTCTCTGAGTATTACACACCTTGTGCTTTTGGGCACTCCAGATGTTGCAGCTCTGAAATATGGCCAAACTGGTGGCAAGTGGCATCTTGGCAGCTGCACGCTTGACTTTTCTCAGTTCATGGGCAGTTATTTTGCGCCTTGGTTTTTCCACACGCTTCTTGCGACCCTGTTGACTATTTTGAATGAAACGCTTGATTGTTCGATGATCACGCTTCAGAAGCTTTGCAATTTTAAGAGTGCTGCATCCCTCTGCAAGATATCTCACTATTTTTGACTTTTCTGAGCCTGTCAAGTCCTTCTTTTGACCCATTTTGCCAAAGGAAAGGAAGTTGCCTAATAATTATGCACACCTGATATAGGGTGTTGATGTCATTAGACCACACCCCTTCTCATTACAGAGATGCACATCACCTAATATGCTTAATTGGTAGTAGGCTTTCGAGCCTATACAGCTTGGAGTAAGACAACATGCATAAAGAGGATGATGTGGTCAAAATACTCATTTGCCTAATAATTCTGCACTCCCTGTATAACAATTTCTATAGATCGTAAACAGATTGTAGTACTTAGGAGCGGGTGTGTTTTTGTGTGTAGAGTTGGTGTTTGTATATACTTTTAGCATTTTAAAGCAGCACTGTCATGGCCGAATCCAGTTTTTTTTAACCCCCCCTCCCGACTCCACTACATCTAATTGTCCCCCTAGTCACCCCCAAATGCCCCTAGGCATTTACCTATATTACCTTTTTTTTTTAAATCTTCATTTCGTGCCCAGACCTAGGTCCTGGGCGCTGCCATCTTTGTGTGGGCAGATGAAGTCCCTTTGGGACACGTAATATGCCCACACTAGATAGCGCTGTGAAATTCCCGCGCATGCCCACTTAAACACTTGGGCATTCGCCATTGTATGAAATTCGGTCGCAAATTTCGTCCATTCATTCGTCAGAAAGACGAAGTTATGAATAGAAATTTCAGACAAAGAAACAAACAAACACCGAATATCGGTGTTTGTTCTTTCAGTTTATTACAAGGAGGGTAGGGGCATGTCTACTAAACAGTGTGCAGCCTCTGGCTTATTGGTTTAAGCCAACCAATAAGAGTGCTCTAATAGGTAAATAGTGAGCCTTACCTGATTGGTTACCTGTAAGGCTGACTATTTACCTATCAGAGCACTCTTATTGGTTGGCTTAAACCAACCAATCAGAGCGCTCTGAGTCAAATTGCAGGGCTTAGGAAGGATTTATAAGCCTTTCCCCACCCTGTGGAGCTCAGTCTGCGCGGTGCCCTCCCTGGATGAAGATAGATTTTTTTTTTCTGCGTATTGTTTTTGCTCTCAGGTTTTTTATTTTAATTATGGATTTTATTACGGGTATTATGGATTTTTATTTCGCCTTTTTGGGGCTGAAAAAAAAAGGTTTTAGAAAATAGAAGACATCAAATGTCAAGTATTTTTTAAATTTATTTACAGGTATTTAGTTTTATTGTCTACCCCTTCACTATTTTTAGGGTGAGGGGCGTAGGTAGGGCATTATTTTATATTTTTTGGGTGGAGGGGTGACTAGGGGCTTGGGTTACCCATGAGTGGGGGGGACAGTAGGTCCTAACCCATTGTCATTTAGGGCCCCCTCCCACTGCTCATGGTTGGGGGCCAGGGGAAGGACAATAGGTCCTCCCCATGGCATTTAGAGCCTCCACCCGTCAACCAAAGGTGGGGGACAATAGTTCCCCCCCCTTTTCATTTAGGACCCCCACCCTCCGCTCATGGGTGGAGACCTGGAGGGAGGACAATAGGTTTCCCCCCATTGTCTTTTAGGGCCCCCATCTGCCGCTCATGAGTGAGGGCCGGTGGGAGGACAATAGGTCCCCCCCCATTTTCATTAAGGGCCCCCACCCACCTCCCATGGGTGGGGGCCAAGGGGGACCCTATGTCCCCAGTTTAGTTTGATAGCCCCCGGGTGCGGGGGGGGGCACTATGTTCCCCCCCGCTAGTTAATAGATGACCCACCATGGGGCCATTTATTGTGGGGGGGGGCTTTATTTATGTTTTCTTTTTTACAACAGTGAGCAGCCACAGGCTGTTTAATTGACATGCCCCTACTCGCTTTATAGGGGCAGATTAATTTCTAATCCTAAGTAATCTTTACTTAGTATTAATAAAGTTGGTTGAAAGACAAATTTAGGTCTTTCAGCCTTTTGGTAGATAGCTCCCTCATACCGTGGGAATTAGGGAGCTATCTACTAAGCGGCTCCAAGATGCAGCTGTAGCATGGATTGCATCGGAATTTCATTCATTCAAACGAAATTTTGAATTGACCTAAAAGTGCCGAATGTCGTCCCAACATGACTGAACAAACTGTTCTCCTAATTTGTAAATGACAGGGCGTTCGGGAATAATGAAAGCAGGCATCGCAAGATCACGAAGGAAAGGGTAAGTATTGTGGGAAAATATATGTGACCCACAGGAAAAAGGTCAGAGCTGGTTAAGCGTAAGAAAAATACATAAGACAAAGTAGTCCTTACTTTGTCTTATGTTTTAAAGAAAAACAGATTCTGAGAGAGAGAAGAGGAGGCGATTAGGGAAAGGTAAGTTCTGCATGACAGTGGGCTTTAATAAAGGGATGTGTTTGTATGTTATGTTTGCATTTGTGTGCAGAGGTGTGTTTGGATGTAGTGTTGGATTTTAAAATGCAGATGTACATTTGTGTGTAGTATTGGTGTTTGTATATAATTTTACAGTTAGAGTTCAGGGGTGTTTTTGTATGTCGTGTTTTTGTGTGTGTGTGTGTGTGTATATAAATTATTATTTAGGCAACTTTGAGCAAATAAACAAGAAAATTGATGCTGAGTACAAAATGGCAGGTTGGTTATATGATTTTATTCTATCAACAACAACATGATGTATCTAATTACTGAATTCCAATCAATGTGCTATATATTAGAGTACTTACTAAGAGTACTTATAAGAAAAAAAAACATCAATAACCTTAGCAAAATGCATGCAAACGTCACGCAACACTAACTGCTGAGGGTGAAGCAAAGGTCACAGGAATAGCAGAGTGATCACAAATTAGTTTAATTTTGAATTATTGAAGAAATGTAAAAGATGGAGTTGTTTTCAGGAATGGAGATACCCTAAAGGTAACAGTAAAGGAACATGTACTGTGGTGGAATCTCGGTAAAAATAAATTTAGTAGGCCGAGATTACCACGTGGCATGTGTACGTGCATATGCTGACGTATCGATCAGTTGGTTGCACGAGGCAAGATACGATCAGTAGTGTACGGAGCATGTGCAAGAATACAGGATATAGTATTCCCCCTCCTCCATTGTGCTGGACAAGCCATGCGGTCAAACAGGAAGTTAATTCTTATTTGTATTGATTGGTTAAGAGAATGTGCGGGTGGAGCTTAATATGGGAGGAGTTATATGCCTATATAAGGAGCCTGCACTATTGTCCGGGGCTCAGAATTTGCTGTATTTTGGTGACGCTAGTCCCTCTGAGTCCCGATCGGTGATCCAATAAAGAATCTCTTCCTTCCTGAAGAAACCTGTGTCCATCTCTCTGTGCTTGGCTTCCGTCAGTTTCTCCGGTATCATTTGGTGCATTGGCCGGGAAGCTCATCGTTCAACGGTAGCTGAGAGGCAGAGGCGTGAGACGGTCTATCTTTGCCCACGTTCTCTACGGCTGCACCCCTGAACTTCTGCGTGGACCTCCCTTCGTCTCGGCGCCACTGGTCTGTTGTCCAGGAGATCATCGGCCTCTACGTGAGAAGTGCTGGGGTGTCCCCGTCGATGAGTGTGAACTCAGGTTCAGGAACGAGGAGGTAAGACAACTGCTGTTTTAGACGGCAGGACCCGCTAGGGGTATACCGATTGTGCGGTAGGCCCAAAGGGGTTTTTGAATCTGTATCTGCCCCCTCTGTCGGAGGGAAGGAGCGAAGGCGCACCGCTCGATCGAACGCTCTTTAGTCAGACCGTTTGATTCTGTTAGTCAGGCAGGGCGCTCTGGTGTAAAATAAGCCCTAGCCGGACACCGGTGTCTTGTCTAGACTAGCGTTCTAGGGTGTATATTTTGTTCGCTAGGTCGGAGGGACCGGGAGACTAAGCGGCGTCTGTGTAAATTCGGTTCGCTAGTTCTCATCCTATCTGGGCTAAGTGGGAAGGCGTGTAAATTTGGAACCCACTAGACTTTTGATAGTACGACTAAGAGGCGTCTGTGTAAATTCGGTCCTCTAGCTCGTTGTATAGTGCGACTAAGAGGCGTCTGTGTAAATTCGGTCCTCTAGCTCGCTATATATGTGGTGATTGGGCAGTGTGGCTAACCAAAACGTATGTAGATTGTTTTTAGGTAGTCCATTCAAGGTACTGGCCAATAGTTTAGTTGGGAATTGTAAATGTGTTAACGATTGTTTTAGTAAAGTGTATATCTTGTTAGATAGCGCAAGCTCAGCCGTCTAGCGAGAGTGTTAATAGTGTGTTGCTGTATCATAGTGCACGGTACCATAACCCTGTATATTTACTGACATTGCATAATAAGTACTAATCATTGTCGTCCATTGCATGTTTAACACCATAACCACTAATAATTGTATTGTGACCTTAACTTGTGCTTTGACCTATGCTAACCGTACTGTAACCGCTATTTGTAAAAGACGATGTTACTGGGGTGTGTTATAGACGGGTAATTCGTATATAGAGAATTATAGCGTGGGTGACTGTATAGTTACGCCAAAGGGCATAATATTGATTATATAGTGACTGGTGTAGCAGCTGTGTGTGTACGGGAATTCCCTGAGTGTTTATTGTGTTATTGTGTACGTTTCACTTGGTAACCGTACCACGTGGTGCTGTTGCCAAAGGAAACGGGTGTGACTGTTGAATAGTACGCGTGTATAGTAATCGTTGTCGACGACGTTCCATTGTTAAAAATGGGTGCGTCGCAGTCAACGATTCCGGATCCCTTAGGATGTATGGTTAAGAATTTTAAAAAGGGATTCAAAACCTGTGATTTTGGGGTTAAGATGTCTTCTGTGCGTTTAGTTACTTTGTGCACTAGGGAGTGGCCTACTTTGGTTGCGGCATGGCCGCCACGTGGCAGTTTGGATCTAACTCTGGTACAGCGCTTACACGTGGCTGTATCAGGTAGGCCTGAACTTTACGGCCAGTTTCCTTATATTGACTGTTGGAGACAGGCCGTAAATGACTCGCCAAAATGGCTCCAGACATGCCACGAGGAGCAGTGTCGCCTCATGGTAGCTAGGACTTGTTCGTCCACTAGGACTGGTGTTAGGCCCATTTTGGACACGCCCCCTGAGTCCGAGATCCCTTTGCCGCCCCCTTACTTTCCGTTAAGAGGAAGTGACGCAAACGCAGGAAGTCCTGCACCCCTCCCCTCATTACCCTCATCCACTTCCGCTTCCTCCTCCAGTACAGGATCCACCCCCCCTCGTACTAAATCTCCCCTTCCGGAACCAGAACCCACCCCCATTAGAAACGAATATCCTGATTTGGCGCCACTTCAGACTTCCGGTCAAGCTTCATCTAGCTCGGCTCGAAGTGTTCTATTTACGACCTTTTCCCAAAACCAACCTCCCACATCCCCATACCCTATCTCTCCCCGACCGGAAACCATGACTGACGCTTCCCTACGTAGCCCCATCCAAACCCGACAGTTGACTGGTGCCCAACAATTAAAGCATTATCAGATGCCTCTTCGCCTAAATCCCGGGTCAGCTTATATCGATGCCGCAGGTCAAATGGCACACGCTGACCCAGTCTTCGTATATGTCCCATTTACCACTACCGACCTTTTAAACTGGAAGACCCATAATTCCTCGTATACTGAGAAACCACAAGCCATGACTGATCTGTTCACCTCAATAGTACAGACGCATAATCCGACATGGGCTGATTGCCAGCAGTTACTAATGACTTTATTTAACAATGAGGAAAGGACAAGAATAAATCAAGCAGCCATTAAAGCATTAGAAGATAGAGCCCGTGCTTTGAACCAAGCTAATCCAGCAGCATGGGCCGCAACACACTATCCCAATACCGATCCCGATTGGAACGTAAATGGTGCTGATATGGTTCAACTCAGAGCCTATAGAGACGCTATAATTGCTGGCATGAAAGCAGGAGGAAAGAAAGCCATTAACATGTCGAAGACAGTTGAGGTGATTCAGAAAAGCGATGAAGCACCCAGTGTCTTTTATGACCGATTATTGGAGGCATACCGCTTGTATACCCCCTTTAATCCGGAAGACGCAGACAATTCCCGAATGGTTAACTCCGCCTTTGTCAGCCAAGCATACGGAGATATTAAGCGCAAGCTACAAAAGTTAGAAGGGTTTGCAGGTATGTCCATCACCCAACTAATGGAGGTAGCAAATAAGGTCTATATGAACAGGGATACAGAAAGTAAGAAAGAGGAGGAGCGCAAGATGCGTAAAAAGGCTGATATGCTAGCGGTAGCGATCGCAGGCGTAGATAGACGGGGCCCAGATAGAGGCGATAGTAAGTGGAATGAGGAACCTCTAAGTAGAAATCAGTGCGCTTACTGTAGGGAAGAAGGGCATTGGAGAAATGAGTGTCCGCGAAGAGAACAGTCTGAGAAAGACAGACCTAGGACAGGTTATGGAAATTTTAGAGGCAGAGCGAGAGGTAGAGGAGGCCCCGGAGGGAGTAATGGTTATAGAGGGAGTAATGGGAACAGAGGAAGTGTTAGGGAAGATAGATATATTCCAGCAGCGCAAAGGTCCCGCGATAGAGAAGGTAGGGACTTCGTAGGATTGGCTGACACGGTCATGGAGGACTATTGATACCGACCGGGCTCCATCCCCCTTGGTCGAGCGGAGCCTATGGTCGATGTATCAATAGGGGGGAAAAGGAGTGCGTTCATGATCGACACTGGTGCCGAACATTCAGTGGTGACTAATCTAGTTGCTCCTCCATCTGGAAGGACTATTACTGTGATAGGAGCAACTGGAAGAAGTGCTGAAAAACCGGTTCTTAAAAGTCGACTCTGTACATTGGGAGGCCACGTAGTAAAACACCAATTCCTTTATATGCCTGAATGTCCAGTCCAATTGCTGGGACGTGATATGCTATCAAAATTACAAGCGCAGATTACGTTCCTACCAAATGGAACAACATCTTTAAAGTTTAATGGACCTTCAGGTATTATGACTTTATCCGTACCAAAGGAAGAAGAGTGGCGACTTTATACAGTGTTGACTAGCCAAAACCCTAGGAGTGATGAGACATTGTTTAACATACCAGGAGTTTGGGCAGAGAACAACCCACCAGGACTGGCCCGCAATATTCCACCTATAAAAATTGAACTGAAACTTGGGGTTTATCCAGTAAGCCTAAGACAATACCACATCCCACAGAAGGCTAAGAAGAACATCCAATCCTATCTGGATAAGTTCATACGCGATAAAAGTAGCAGAAGTGACTCCGTGGATACATCACTCCAGGGTTAAACCAGCAGCAGTCGATTCTTGGCAAGTTACAGCAGATCCAGAGAATCCCTGCAAGATCCGGTTGAAACGCACTACTCAGTCGGAGTAACGAGGAATTATTGTGGATTACAAATTTTATTGTTACAGGTGTAAGTGAGAAGGCCATAATAAAGCCTGTCCTCTTACCATCACATAGTGTATAAGCCAGGAAAGTCCCGAAGGGACACCTGTGAAGACGAGCAGAACTCCATTCCCTGCAGCCCTCACATCCTGGAAGCTGAGGTTCCATCGCACGGACGAAGACTGAGGATGACGGCGAAAGATGTGCTTTTGATTGTGTTTATTTACATGTGTTTTTATATTCAGGAAGGTAGAGGTACCGACACTCCTAGCTGTGAGGTATGCATTAAGACTACGAGAACAGGTAACCATATTTCCCAAACCCTAATTTGGCATTCACAATACGAATGTAAAGGAGATGTATCAAGATGTAGATACTTAAATATAGACTATAGTGTATGCCATTTAGGAGTAGGAGAACCTAAGTGCTTCAGTCCGGAGTATCAGCCTCGTACAATTTGGTTGACTCTCAGGAATGGAGATCCTCAGGGGACCCTAATTAATAAGACGGTGTTAGAATCCGTATATTCTTCGGGTGTTCTGCTATTTGATGCATGTAAGGCGATATCAAGTGGTAGAAAGCCGTGGAATGTATGTGGGGATCTTAGATGGGAGAGGACGTATGGATCTAACGATAAATATATTTGTCCCAGTAGTAAAAATAAATATGTGAGTCCTAGATGCCCAAATAAAGACTATAACTTTTGCCCATATTGGTCTTGTGTGGGGTGGGCGACTTGGGGACAGACAGTAGATAAAGACATGATAGTGACTAAGTTGCCGACTAGCCCATATTGTAAGTCTATGGAATGCAACCCAGTCCATATACTTATTAATAACCCCGACAAGTTCCTAGATAAGTATGGCAATTTATTTGGGTTTCAGATATACGGGACGGGTTTAGATCCTGGGACATTATTGTTTATAGGGATAGAGACTGATACGGTATCCTCCCAGACTCATCAAGTATACCACTCCTTTTATGAAGAGATGAGTATAGATAATAAGATCCCCCATAGCGCTAAGAACCTGTTCATTGACCTAGCTGAAAGTATTGCCGGTAGTCTTAATGTTACCAACTGCTATGTGTGTGGAGGTACTAACATGGGAGACCAATGGCCTTGGGAAGCAAAGGAGGTAATGTCCGGTTCTGAGGCAGTTGACCAACTAATATCTGCACCAGCCGATTATCATTTGAGTGTTAGAGGTAAATCTGAGTGGAGATTAAAGACCTCCATCATAGGTTATGTTTGCATAGCAAGGAAAGGAATAATGTATAATACTTCTGTAGGAGAATTAACTTGTCTAGGGCAAAAAGCTTATGATGATGATACAAAGAATACAACTTGGTGGTCGGCTTCAAATGTCTCAGAACCATCTAACCCGTTTGCTAGATACGCCAATTTAAAGGATGTGTGGTTTGATTTATCCATCACATCTACCTGGAGAGCCCCAGCAAATTTGTACTGGATCTGTGGTAAGAAAGCCTATTCGGAGCTGCCACAGGACTGGGAAGGGGCATGTGTGTTGGGTATGCTCAAACCATCCTTCTTCTTGTTACCGATTGAAACAGGTGAGACTTTAGGTGTTAAAGTGTATGATGTGAATCATAGGAAGAAAAGGGGGCCCTTAGAGATAGGTACCTGGGAAGATAATGAATGGCCTCCCCAGCGTATCATAGATTATTATGGGCCAGCCACGTGGGCTGAGGATGGTACCTTTGGTTATAGAACCCCTATTTATATGCTCAACCGTATTATAAGATTACAGGCGGTGGTTGAGATTATCACAAATGAGACATCACAAGCGCTCAATCTTCTAGTGAAACATAATACCAGGATGAGGACAGCAGTATACCAGAATAGATTAGCCTTGGATTACCTTTTGGCAGTAGAGGGAGGTGTATGTGGGAAGTTTAACCTAAGCAATTGCTGTCTTCAAATAGATGATGAAGGGCAAGCAATAGCTGAGCTTACTAGCCATATGGTTAAACTAGCGCATGTGCCTACTCAGGTATGGAAAGGGTACAATCCAAGTAGTTGGTTTGGTAGCTGGTATGAGTGGTTTGGAGGGCTTAAGGCAGTGGTAGGTGGAGTCCTACTGATTTTACTGTTGTGTCTACTCCTGCCGTGTCTTATACCCTTAGTAGTTAGGTCTGTGCAAAGCCTGATAGGAAGTATAGCAGAGAGGAAGGCTGCTGCACAGATAATGGCGATATATAAATATAAGGCTCTAGATCAGGGAGAACCAATGCAAGAAGATGAATGTTGAAGATTCACATCATAAGATAAGTCTGGTCTGGTTCAAGGTAACTTGCGGTGTAAGCAAACTAAGGTTATGTGATGCCTCAAGTAATTGTAAAATATCAAGAGGCATCAAAGGGGGGAATGTGGTGGAATCTCGGTAAAAATAAATTTAGTAGGCCGAGATTACCACGTGGCATGTGTACGTGCATATGCTGACGTATCGATCAGTTGGTTGCACGAGGCAAGATACGATCAGTAGTGTACGGAGCATGTGCAAGAATACAGGATATAGTATTCCCCCTCCTCCATTGTGCTGGACAAGCCATGCGGTCAAACAGGAAGTTAATTATTATTTGTATTGATTGGTTAAGAGAATGTGCGGGTGGAGCTTAATATGGGAGGAGTTATATGCCTATATAAGGAGCCTGCACTATTGTCCGGGGCTCAGAATTTGCTGTATTTTGGTGACGCTAGTCCCTCTGAGTCCCGATCGGTGATCCAATAAAGAATCTCTTCCTTCCTGAAGAAACCTGTGTCCATCTCTCTGTGCTTGGCTTCCGTCAGTTTCTCCGGTATCAGTACTGGTCCTTAGAATGGCCGCGCTAGTACCCAAGACAGATAAATATAATGTCTGCAAGCAGACAGAGAATAAACGAGAGACAGGCCGAGGTCTAGAATAACAGATGGACAGAATCCATAGTCGGGAAAGAATGGTCAAATAAGTAGAGCTCAGAAAACCGTAAACCCCACACACAGTATAAATTCACTATCATGTAACAAGAACCACGACAGGGCAAGGAAACAAGGACAACCAGGAGGTATATATCCTATACTGGGTTGTGATTGGTTATACGTGGCCATGATGTCACAATTGTGTATACATCATCAGCAAGCGCCTCAGACTGACATTACAAAAGGAGACTAATTAAAGGGTTCCATGTCATATATGATGTCATAATGAGGCTCCAGGAAGGGATAAGTAGGTGTGCATCAGAACACAGAAGAGACATCATATCTGTGATTGTTCGACACTGCGAGGGTCATGTATCGTGACAGTTAAGAGCTATCTGGGTGAACAGGGTTGGCTTTAGGCTTTAACCTGTGCGCGAAATATCTTCACAGTGCTCCTCGCCAGTCACACCCTCTCATCCATGTATAGTATAGTGTGTGTATAGTTGTGTAGTATTTGTATAGGGGCTTTTTAAAATTAATTATTCAAAAACAAATATTCATGTGACAGACTTTTGAAATTCTGCCACTGCGCTGCCGGCCCCTGCTTGTGCGACCTATATCGGCTGTCTGGGGCCCCTGCTCCCATTACAGCTTGCACACCCCTAAGTCTGGCCCTGGTAAGTATATTGAATTGAATCCTGCAGGGTACAGGAAGTCAATATAAGATAAAGGGCAAGGTGTGAGAGAAGTGACAAGTAAGGAAGATAAGTCTATCAGCAGCATTAATTTTAGACAGTAGTGTGCTAGCTAACACTGTCAGCCAATTATTGCTACTCCCTCACTGCTCACAGAAGAAAAGAGAAGCAGACTGGTGCGTGGGACACATCTTGAAAACAGTAACACTTAAAGTAAATCCATCACTTTGTAGGGGTTATTTAGCAAAGTCCCCAAAGTTTGACATCTTTGCATCGAGTGCGGTGGCCACTGGGCGCAGTGAAAGGTAGCTTACGTACTTACGTGACGTTTTCCCTCGAGGCTGGTGCAATCTTCTTCCTGGGGACCATCTTCAGCTCCTGGTGCTTAATCTGTCAGTGCTATGTGTCATTGCTGTAATCTCACACATGAGCGAGAATAGAAATCACTGAGGTCTGTAGAGGATCCTGTGAAAACACGGGAGCCTCCATAGATCACATCTCGCAATGAGTGAGACTATACCTGAATCCCACAACCATCATGTGTGACGGCTGCTGGGATTGGACAAAGGTTGATGGTGGCTTTACCCATTTCCACCCGTTTTTGTCACTTTAACAAGCAGAAATGTAAATCCATCATAACTTTTTACATTGAGATTAGTGACATACAGAAGGGTGTCACTCTAACTGGCTGCATATATTGAATGCCACATGCAATCTGTGGATAGATCTTGGACGGCAAATTAGGAAGTAACATTTCATTGATGCCACTTATCCAAGCTCAGTTTTACAACTTCTGGAGTTATAATCAGCAGGAAGCATAGTCTTCTTTTTAAGGCTGACACTCTCAGCCAATCACTGGTTCCCTATGCTTCCCAGTGCTGTCCTTCTTTGCTCAGTACGGCAGCCAACCATATCAGATAGTTAACCCAAACGCATGTCAATTATAGAACTTGGAATAAACCCTATGGAGTTCTCTTTCCTGAATGTTAGCTTAAAACCAAGAACAGTGAGACATTCAGCTGTCTATGCTGCTTGCTGAACATGACGCGTGTAACTGTTAAAAAAAACAGGAGCAAAAACTAACAGAATATTAAAGTATACATAAAATTGCCTTGTAGAGCAGTGGGACATGGCTCCCATTGTAATGCATACTCAAATTGAACAGTATTTAAATACAGAACGTTATGTGCCAATGATTCGTGTCATGGGTTTCTAAATGAGAGAGAGTGGTAAAGGGGAAGACCCCGGGCTGCCCTGGATGTGGTTAGTCTGTTCGCCTGTGATAGTTTCCTGTTGATGCAGCTGTCTGCGTTGTGGCTGGTCTGTTCTTGTCTATTTTAACAGACAGTAACGCTCATTTTTAAAAAAAAATTTTTTTTTAGCTGAATGTATTCAGACTGGTTCTCATCATACATGCATGTGAAAGAGATTGTCACTGTAAATATCCACAATTCAATACAACATCCAGTAATAGTGGAGACGGGATACAAATATCTCACAAAGACAGATTACAGGTAAAGGCCTCTATTTAATATTTCTGGGTAGGAATTTCCAATTAATTATACATTTTCAGTAAGCTGTTAAAATTATTTTAATTTTCAAGCTATTCAAGTATGAAAAATATCAAAATAAAAAAATATCAAATATTAGGATATTTTCCATAACTATTACTATAAATACTTTAAATACCATTTTCCATCATTTTAAAAGTTTATATTTAAAAAAAAAAATTAAAAAATCTATCATTTGAAAAGCTTATCCAAAAATAAGCTTTTTATATCGAGGCCATTGTTAGTTAAAACCATAATTCAAAACAGGGAGCTGCGAGATATGATATGTGTCTAGTCAGTGTATGGTAGCTGAACTAAAAGTACTCTTAAAAATAAGGGTAAATGAGAAAATATGCAATTATTCTTCAAAGAACTTGGCAAAACTCCTTGACACTATCCCTATTTAGTGATTCCTATGAGATATGTATAAAAAGAAAAAGTGAGATACTGTAATGATACACCCAGGTCCAACACACAAATCTTAGGTCACACCTAGGTAGATAGGAAATCTAAATGGACAGGTGGATTACTGGTCCTTAGGGGTGGCTGGGCTTAATGCTAATAGTAAAATAAATGAACTGAGGAACAGGTATAGAATAGTGGATCACAAGCCAAAGTCTGGGACAACAGAAGACCGCAATAACGGGTACAAGAGCCAGGGTCAAGGAGTAGAGAATGGAGAATAGTCAAATACAAGCCAAAGTCAGTAACCAGGAGTCCAAATGAGAAATGAATGTGCTCTCTGATTTAACAGCAAGGATTGGATCAAGAGGAGACATATCAAACACAATTCTAATCCTTTGGCTCCCTACTCTGCAAGTGGAAGATCCTCTCGACCTCCTTGTAGTTCAAACATGGCAAAAAGGTAATCTTCCCTGGGAGTCTAAAATCAGTTTAATACCCTGAAACTTCAGAGAATTTCTAATCATTGCATTTTAAAAAGTGCCGACCGTGAAGCCGACAAGATACATTCTGTGGGGCTCCGTTCCGATCCCACAAACCAGAGGCAATTCGGCCAAAAATAAACAATCCCGAGACTACTTTCATGGCTTATCTTAGTTGGAGTCCGAAGTGCACCCTTGCAGATAAACACAACCCACGGTAACCAAATAAGAAGCTACCTGGGCTGTGAATCTGTGCACGGGGGCTTAGGCAGGACCAGTAACCGGGTACAAGAGGAAACAGACAAGGGCAAATGCAGAGTAGTAGTCAGACACCGTTCCAAAGTTCAGGGCAGCAAACAGGCAATAAAGAAGATCCAGAAGCAGGGGTCACAAGCCAAGTCAGTCTAAAGCAACAGGAACAGGAAACATTAAACAACAAACTGACCCTGCCCTCAGGGAGAGGCAGTATTATATAGGTGGATAACAAGTAATCTGCCTCAGGTGGAGTTAGAGCGATAGACAGCAACCACAGGTGAAGTCCAGCCCCCAGTGCTGCAGACAATACTAGGTCTCCTTTGGGAGGCCTGCACCGCCACCACAAGCCAAAATGGCACCCAAGGCTCAGAGCACCCTGGAGATCTAAGAAGACTCCAATGAGGAGGAGGAATCTCTTACCTCTCCTCGTCCAGATGAAGCATGCAACTCTTTTAAGTCGGAGGATGACTCCTCATCTTAAAGATGCTGCTCGTGGATCTGCAACAGGTCTGGAAGTCAGACCTCCTCAAGACCCAGGCCGAAATTAGCACTGTGCAGAAGAAGGTACAAGCAATAGAAGAGAGGGAGGCCTCCAGAGACAAGCAAATATGTGAGACCAAAAGCCAATTGGAAAGCCTCACAGGTCAGGTACAACTATTGACAAAGACAGTGGTGTCTCTAGAATATCGGCACCGCCGCCGAAACGTGGATGACTGTGGGTGAAGGGGACGTCCTTCCATTTGTGCTGAGGGTGGTAGCCTCCATGTGCCTTAGAGAGAACTCTAAACCACTGAGGAAATCTGCCACTGCCCCTGCGGAATCACCAAAATACATAATAGC